>NC_141144.1:73185283-73494172 GCF_053477565.2 Lygodium microphyllum
CAAGGGGTGTCTAGAGCTCCACTCACCCAAAGTGACCTAGGAGTGAGACACACTTTCCGTGGTTGGAATTTTCACTACTCGACCTTCAGCCCGTGAATCGAGTAATGCCCTCTTGGGTTGAAACACAGCGTGACCTTGGAGATGGTCCACCCGTGCAAAATATCCTTTCTTAATTAATCTAGTTAAGAACCAAGCACAATCAAGGAAATCAGCCTAATATCATCTTCCAAGAAAGACATTCCTTTATTCCCATGGCAACTTTTCATTACAGACCCCTGCCATGCATTTACCATCAAACACAAGCACTTGGAATAATCATCCAATTCACATCCCACAATTAGTTTAATGCAAAAGCATTTTTTAAGACGATGTTAGATAAATTCAACAAAAACAATGATAACCTTTTCCAACATTGCAGGAACAGTCGTCGCAATAACCTTCCATCGCATACTCACTCTCCCCCTTGGGGTCTAAGTGATTTCATGCAAAATCTACTTAACACTTTGGCTAAGACACATGCGAAGGTCTTATACAACTATGCAAGAATGTAAATTCTATTGAGCACTTATATTGATCAACAACCTAACCCTCTTCTCTGCGAGTTCAAAAGCATTGGCCATTTGTCTTGAGTTTCCCTTGAGCTCTCTACTTGCCTTTGAGGCCCAAATTTGTATGTATCTAACCCAATCCCCATATTTGGATTGATAAACATAGTGTTTATCGGGCAGATCCCAAGGAAACTTAGCCTCTAATCCTTATGATCATTGTTTGTACTAGTTAAGTACAACATCAAGATTCCCAATCTAACGGCATGAGCTACTAGCAAGAGTTTGGTCAAGGTCTAGAGCTTCAAAAACGATTCTCTTCTAGAATAAGTTGCTTGCCATGCAATCTATCAGATATGCAAGTTGTGACATATACCTTTGAAATGACAAAAATTGCACCTACTATTGCAAGGATGGTAAGCTGACAATGCTTGAGTCTTATATATTTATGAATTCATCGTATAGCATTTAAATACAATGGTCCTCTCTTTATACACGCATTTGGGGGATTCATTCTGTTGAATACTTGTGATACAATTTATCCTTCTTAATGTCCTATCCTCATACAGATCTAATGCATCTCATGTGGGACTCAAAGCAAACATTTATCAAACTAGAAATACATTACTTATGACTGGTACCATAGTTGGATGGGCGGTGATATCCTCACTTGAGGCTTTCATTGCGGGATTGCCATATGGGTGTGACAACTTCTGCTTGGGTGCCATCCCCGGTCTCTTCTCTTTTAGACATGCTTTACACTAGACTTCTGCATCTTGTATTCAATTAGTGAGGGCCAGTTGGGGAGCGAGATGAGCTTGTGGTTGAGGGATAATCATGTGAAAAGGGGGTATCAATCTACGGCCAGTGTGAGAAAAGGTATGTGCCTGGACACCCTCTACAGAGGGGAAATGCTCCTTCTTCTTCTTCTTCTTCTTCTTTTTCTTCTTCTTCTTCTTCTTCTTCTCCTTTCTCTCTCCCTCTCTCCTTCTCTTCTTCTTCTTCTCCTCTCTTCTTCTCTTCTTCTTCTTCTTCTTCTTCTCTTCTTCTCGTCTTCTTCTCCTTTCTCTCTCTCCCTACCCTTCTTCTTCTTCTCTCTTGTTCTTCTCCTTCTTCTCTTCTTCTCTCCTCCCTTTCTCCCTCTTCCCTTCTCTCTCCCTCTTCTTCTTCTTCTTCTTCTTCTTCTTCTTCTTCTTCTTCTTCTTCTTCTTCTTCTTCTTCTTCTTCTTCTTCTTCTTCTCTCTCTCTCTCTCTCCCTCTTCTTCTCTTTTCCTAGCGTGTCGTGGCCTCCTCTGAGGCTTCCTATCCCCCTCCTATTACGATTGGGAGGGGGGTTTATAAGGTGTTTGGGGGGAGAGGAGTGAGGTGGCACACGTGGCCTCCCTCCCCTCGTTATTGTCAGTTATCTGCGAGACCTCATCATCATCTCCTCCGTTGTCCACTTTGCTACCTTCCCACTCCTTCCTTGGCATCGTCATCTGCGATGTCTCCCCCCCACTCCATCCTTCCTTTTCCCCTGACAACACCGTCATCCTTTTCCTTCCCCCTCGCCACCTGTTCAACGGCAACGGGCCAGGGGGAGAATAATAAATATTTTCAAATCCTTAATAAAAAAGGGGTTTATGCAGGTGACGATATATTACACCTTTCTATTGAACCTTTTAAAACTTATATAAAACACGGTCTATATGCTAAGATATGCAAAGAAATCAACAACTTAATTAAATGCCTTTCCATTTCAGGTCCAAACTCCATACTGTTTATATTTAGATTAATTCCGCAAATGTAGGGAGATTTGGTGATAACTTTTCATAGAAATGAGTCCTAAAATATACACTTTAACATATAAATTAAGGCAAACGGAGGCAAACCCTCATGCTTCACCTTTATTATACATTCACCAACATTCTCCTAAATTTTCATAATGTTCTACGCACAAAAAATATTTTTCTTAAAATTTCTCCTTTGTTTGACTATTTTTATGAAAATTTCCATTTATGTCAACATAAATTATTGTTTTTTTTATTTTTATGACTTATGTGAAGAAGTGTACCTATTAATTTCATGCCATATGAATTCATTTGAATCCCAAAATCCAAGAACAATCCCATTTTTCCATTAAATCTCGTGTTTCAAGTTTTGTGGTTTTATGTTTTTAGTATACGAAACAAAAAATGAATCATTTTTTTGATATTGCAGACATTAGTAAACATGTTTCAATTATTTGCAACCATTTTCTCATCATATGCACTAATGATTCATCACATAAAACTTAAATAAATATTGCTTACTTGAAAATTCACATATGTATGTCTCATAATTCGAGGAAATAGGTTGTCATCATTCTTCTCCTGATTTTGGGAATCAAATGCATCATTTTTTGCTCTTCAATGCTCTAATTCTTGTGAGGAATGATGCAGTATTCAATAAGATCAAAAATCAGTATTTGTCTCTCCTATTTCTCTCTCTTCTTTGTTCCTTGTTCATATGGCTACCGCTCCTACTACAAATTTCGAAGCGCCAATATGAATAAGAAAGGTTATGTTCCAGTCTGGAGCTCTTAAGATGGTGTAGTGGTTAGAGTCTTCTTCAATTCCTCGTATGTGTTCTAGCATTCCTCGGTCCATTAGAATGTTATCAGTAGCTTGTACTACAGGGGTCTCGCAATCAATGCATAGTTTAGCACAAACTGTTAATAGTACCCTGTATGGCCTAGTGCAGATTTAACGTGTTTTGCAGGAACAAGTGCTTCCTTTAACCATTTTCCATAAAACGAAAGAATCACTCACTTACGCATAGAACCCGCGATTCCCAGGCTCGTATCTCATAGATGGGAGGCTGCTGACGCTTCTTCTTTGCCGCCGCTGATGCACTCTCTCAGCCCGATCTACGTCCTCCATAGCATAGGAGAGAGAAAGACTAAAAATCAGATTTCTTAATCCTCCATAAAAATCAAAAAAATCACAATCATCTCCTTCATGTCTCTGCTTGGATCGAGAATCTCACACACTCTCTCTAGAATTGCCAAGAACGAAGAGCCATCGTGCAGATTTGTTCACACTGTCTCGCAAGTGGATATTTCAATTTCGGGCGCGCAAATAGGACTTAGATTCAAGATTCGTCCTGACAGGTGGCTTTGCATCATCGAAATCTGTAAAGCTAGGCCCTGTTGCATGCTTTCCAGATCGCCGAATCTCCAGTAGCTGCTTTATAATGTCAAACCTTGCGGGGATTAAATGGGGGGCAAACGATCTCTGATCGACAAATTGAGACTTGTGTTGGATTCCTGACGTCGAAATGCATCTAGATAAACTCAGCTCTGCCATCCACCACCCATGAAAATTTGGTATTTGGCGCTTCCCGGGCACTTCTTGCTCCAAAAAATGGCCTCAAATGCTTCAAGCACGGCTCAAAATTGGCTCCTAAAATCCAACTCTCACTATCTGTCAATTGGGATGATAAAGATTTTGATTCAAATTCAGTGGACTATGACATTGATGGCTACACCATGAGCAAATATCCTTGGATCCAAAACCCTCACAATCTAAGAATCTACTCTTGGGATGATGGGCTTGTCAATGTCACATTTGAATAGGATTGACTTGATTATCTCAATATTCTTGATTACCAACAAACTAGGCATCAATTTGATGACCTATGATCTGATCCAAAGGTACTCTTAGCCAACAATGATCAAGACAAGATCCAAGAAAACACTATGACAAGCTCTGACTTTGATACAAAAAGTGATCATGACTCTGATCCAAAAATTTCCTAGCCATCCTAACATCTCAAATCTAAAACTAAACTTCCAATCCATTTGCAAAGAAAATACTTGAGATATAACACACATAGTAATGAATTTTAGAATCTTAAATCCAGAAGAAACCATGGAATCTACCATCACACTTCATGAAGTTTAAGAAAAGCAACTGAGTAGTTATCTTGCTTGGTGCTAAATGCGATGGCACATCCAATGAACCCATCGAGAGACTAATAAGGATCAAAGAGGTGAATATCACTAAGGTGAGGGAATCCTAAAATCCTATATATATTTTTGAGGACCTCATTAAATTGGATGAAGTATGGCTTATGGAATTGTTAATGGAATATCAAGACGTGTTCACATTGAACTACTCTAAAATCATGGGTATACCATCACAAGTCCTTAAACACATGATTCCACTCAAGCTTGATACCAAGCTCATGAAGCAATGACCCTATCCCATGAATCCTTAATACATCCATCATGTTAGGGAAGAGATTGAGAAACTGCAAAAAGTAGGATTCACTTATAATATTGAGCATACTAAATGGGCATCATCTACTATTATAGTACTGAAAAAGAACGGAAAAATCCATGTATGCATCAATTACAAGAAACTAAATGCTACAATCTTGAGAGATCATTATCCTCTACCCTATATAAACCAAATGATTGAGAGAGTGACAGAGAAGGAAGCTCACATCTTCTTGATGGATTTTCAAGGTATAATCAGGTACAAGTTCACCTAGATGACAGACCAAAAATTACTTTTGCCACTAAATAGGGAGTCTTTGTATACATTGGCATGCTGTTTGAGCTCACTAATGCTCGTGCAAGTTTCCAAAGGCTCATGTGCCCTATCTTTAAGAACATGCTTTGGAAGTGGCTCGAGGTGTTTGTAGACAACCTTTGCATCCATTCAAGTTAGGAGGAGCACCTTGAGAAATTCTAAGATGTCAACAGAATCACTTGTCCTTGAATCCTCCAGAATGCCAAATTTGGGTAAAGCATGGTATCATCTTGGGACATGTTGTATCTAAAAATGGAATTGCCATTGACATAGCCAAGATTAAGGTTATTATGAACCTCTCTTCACCGACCAACCTGAAGGGGGTATAGTGCTTTCTTGGCCATATTAAGTTCTAGGTCGTTGTTAAATTATACAGCAATTGCTCAACTAGTTTAGAAGCTACTAGTCACCTAGGCATCGACTGAGGAGTGCCAAGCCTCCTACAAAGCATTAAATAGGCTTTAATGAATGTACCTATTTTAAAAGCTCGGAATTGGACAATTACATTTCACCTATATATTGACACTTTTAAAATTGCAATTGGAGCCTTGTTGTGCCAGCCCGGTGAACATAACATGGATTTTCAAGTGAGTTTTGTTAGCCAACAACTCTATGAGACCCAAATGGATTATTCAACCATAGAGCACAAAGGCTTAGTAATATTTTACACTATAAAGAGATTTTTTCATTATCTCCTTGTTACGCCTTTCACTTTCTTTGTAGACAATCAAGCACTGCTACCCAATGTATCGCTCGTTGCCTCCTCTTATACTGAAATTCAACTTCTCAATTGTTGTGTATAAGGAAAAATAACACTTTATTTTTACAGATCACTTGTTACAAGTGACCAATGGCAAAAAGGCCATAAGAGTTGATGATGACCAACTCCTGGATGTTCACCTGCTCCATGTTAATCTCAAGAAGCTCAACTCTTCAAGGTTGACTTGATGCCTCAATGGGCAAAAGATATAGTCCATGTCCTTTAGAAAGGTCTATCAAAACTACCAATCAAGAAAGAAGAACTTACATGCCTCTTAATTAAAACCTAAGCATACCAATGGATCCTAGTTAGTTGTATTCTCTAGAGTAGGATGGTCTTCTTAGGAGATGCATCTATGAACATGAGATTGAGGTGTGTTACAAGAGGCCCAAGATGGCATTGTTGCAAGACACTTTGATGAAATTGCTATATAGCCAAAAAAGTGCTTCAATTATAGTTATGGGTGGTGGCCCATGTTATTTAAAGATGTCATCTGATTTGTCAAGCACTATGATGAGTGCCAACTTACAAAATTATATATCAAAATGAATAAAGTGAAACCTATCCCTATAGTTTTCCACCAACCCTTCAAGAAGGGGGTATCAAATTCATGGGACCTATTAGTCTAGCCATTCAATATTTGCAAGCTCGATACATTACCGTAGCCACAAGCTATATAACTATGGGCTGAGGCTTAGAGCTGCTTGAAAAAACAATGCAATAACAACTGCTCAATTTCTATAGGAGCAGGTCATCTCATGATTTGGATGCCCCATTGAGATTATCAATGATCAAGGGACCCACTTAATTATTTAAGTGATTTAGCACCTCATGTCCACCTTCTTGGTCATTCATAGAAAGTCTAGCCCATTACTACCCTCAAGAACATGGCCAAACAGAAGATACAAACAAAGTTCTCTTATTTTTTAATTTAACGTCTTAGTGAAAACCTTGTTAGTATATCATGATCAAATTGGGATCAAAAACTCATGGCATCTCTTTAGGCCTATCACATAGCCTCCAAGACTACTATATGCCACAAACTCCATTCCACCTTACCTACGGCATAGTTGCCATCATGCCAATAAATTTTTTAATCACCGCTCTACACATCACTACCCAAGAGTGGTGGGAAGGCACTAAGGCATGACATTATCACCTAGTAAAGCTAGAGAGTTTAATGGAAACTCGTCTACTAGCTACTCATGCCCTACTTGCAAAAAAGGCTTGGCGTAAGGCCTAGTTTGACAAGCATGTCAAAGAAATATCCTTCGATCAAGGAGATCTTGTTTTACTCTATTCAAGTAAATGCCATAGGAAAAAATTTGAAATTAAGAGGCCTCTAACCATTTTATGTCCATGCTATAAGAAAAAGCAGGGAATGTTGAGCTAGAAGCTTTGGATGGCTAACCCATTGGCCATTTCAATGGCAACAAGATTAAGAAATACTATACACATTAGCACCCCTTGCATGAACCCCCTAGGATAAATCCAAATATCCCCTTGCTATGAATAGATCAAACTTTCTATAGAAAATATAAGCAATAGCAACACTACCCTCCACTGACTAGAACTTTCCCCCACCACCATTTAAGCCATTTAAGCCAAAACTTCCCCCCACCACCATTCATGTTTGAGCTATTACTATAAGCAATCTTGAAATGGATGGGGAACCTGTTATTTCGATTGCATACATTTGTCTCCATCTCATTGCAACACTAGAACCCTTATGATTGACGTACTGATAGATGAAGGCTCCAATTATAGCATCCTTCCTTACTGCTATTGGAGTAATCTGGGGTAGCCCTGATTGTAGTCAATAGATGCAAAGATGAACCCATATGGAAGACACCCTTATTCTCTACTAGGAAAATGAAAATTGATGGTCATTATGGAGACTAAGAGCATCTCACTCATTTTATACATTCTTTCAAACATGGAGGGCATAGGCACCAAAATCCTCTTAGGTCAAACATTCAAGTTTCTCACATGAACTGCAAACTATGTTGAAAAACATATCCATCTCCAATTTACAAATACTTGTGTGTGATAACAATCTTTTGCTCCAAGTAGACACCTTCTGACCATGCTCATCCATAGCTCATCGCACAACCCACCTTTCGAGATAGCAATGCTTATGAACCAGCTCTTGAATGACCATGCCCAACAAAAGCCCCCTATTAGTATACCGTCACAATGGCGATGGAAGCTAAAATCCCATCCACATGCTCTTAAGCATCCCATCCTCCTAAGGCCTAAGTAAAGGCACTTGTGTTGATACTACCAACCATACTACATCCTGATATCATGTAGTGCTTGGTCCCTAAAACATTGTTGGAGGCATGAGGCTATTATAAGGGCTGCTTCATGCTTTGGTTACCAAAATTGCCCATGCATGGCCCAATAGCGATAGCTCCTTCACCCTCCATAGCCTCTGCTAGCTTGGTTTCATCTACTACACCAACCATCCCAATAGAACCCTTGCACCAAGCTCTGATTTCGAGTCGTGCTTGAAGCATTTGAGGTTGTTTTCTGGAGCAATAAGTGCCCAGAAAGTGCCAAAGACCAAATTTTCATGAAAAATCAAATAGTGGCGGATGGCTGAGCTGGATTTTTCCTAGATGCAATTCGATGTTAGGAATCCAACACAAGTCTCAGTTCGTCGATCAGAGGTCGTCTAACCCCCCATTTAATCCTCACAAGGTTTGGCCTTATAAAGCAGCTACTAGATCTGACAGCTGAAAAGCACACCACGGGGCCAAACTTTATAGATTTCAATACCACGGAGCCATCTGTCCAGACATATCTTGAATCCAAGTCCGTTTGCCCACCCGAAATCGAAATATCCACTTGCGGGACAATGTAAACACAAAAAGATGAACTGGTTATTTTCAAAGGTTTAACCTTTGGCTTAATAAAAGCCTCAAAACTAATAAAAAAATTGATGAACAGGGGGAGAAAATTTTTTTGCGCCCCTTCCAAATCTGCCCGATGGCTCTTCATTCTTGGCAATTCTAGAGAGAGTGTATGAGATTCTCGATCTAAGCAATGAGAGGAAGGAGATGACTGCGATTTTGCTACTTTTTATAGAGGATTACGAAATCTGATTTTGTCTTTCTCTCTCCTCTCTCCTCTTTGCGGTTGTTCGTATGCATCAATTCAAGAGAGAAGAGGGAGGGTCATGATGAAGAATCCAAAGCAAATGATGATGCTGGAGCAATGGAGAACATAGATTGGGTTGAGAGATTGCATTAGTAGCAAAGAAGAAGCATCAACGGTCTCTCGTCTACTACGAGATATGAGCCTTAGAATCACGCTTCCTATGCGCAATTGAATGGTTCTTTCATTTTATGGAAAATGGTTGAAGGAAGCGCTTGATTTTGTTTGTTCTTGATTTTTTACGTTGCATTATCTTTGAAATATGAAAGAAAACCAAAAAATATGATGATATAATAATTTTTTACAAAACCTGCAAGTTGCGGTTTTTATAAAAATAATGGAATTTGGGATTTTTATTGAGTTTTTTGGGGTCATATGGAACAAAAATGGATATGAAAATATTGCTAAGTGTCCTTGATCAATAAGAACTCGTAATTTTTAAATATCTCATTTTTATGAAGAAATAAATGGAAAAAATAGGAAAAATAAACGAAATTTTAGTTTTTTTGCCTAAAATTTTAGGAAAAAATACATTTCATGTTTGTGAGCATATAGCAAGGCTGGAGCATGGGGATTAAGCCTCGGTCAAGCCTTTTTCTATGTTATAGTGTGGCTTTATTGATTTTTATATGAAAAACAACATAAAAATGAATCCTACACCTACCCAACGAATGCAAAACCTAACCGGTAGGAGGGAAGAAGGTTTGTGAAAGGGGTTAGTTGCTGAAAAGGATTCAAATTCCATTCTATTTATCTATGAAATTCGATGCTAGTCTCTATAAATGCCACATGCACGATTAGTTGGAAAATCATTGAAGGGTTGTTTTTGCACTTCACCCAGCTAGTTTCTAATGATAAAATTCTTGAGAACAATGGTCATCCACACTTGCATTGAGCATAACATAGTATCGAACGTGGACACATTGCAATTGCTTGCCAAATATTGACCTACATGGAGTGTGTAAGGAAACTCGAGCTGTAGGATAGATGAATGGTTTCTTGGGGCAAGCTTGGTAAGGAAATATTAAATATCCTGGATCATTCAAAATATATAAGAGTGGAGATTATTCATACATTCTTTATGTTAGAGCAATCCATCGAGGGGCCAATTCTCTCGGTGTAGGAGAGCTACAGTGAGGCCACGGCATTCAGCTGAAGGGGTGCCTCCTTTATGTTTGTGTTACGTGGTATGTTATACCATGATGTATGGGATCTCCCTTTGAGGAGTAGGGAAGGACAATCGTTGGACTACATTCTACTACAAATGAATTATCTATAGTAGTGATTAGGGTAGTGTGTCCCTTGGACGCTCCTGGCCACAAGACCGTGTGGGGTTGTCTTGTGAGTGTTATAGAGGCCCGGCTAGTGCCTATAGCCAGTGTCAGGCCCGTTTTTGGTCCTGACAGATAGTCCTTGGAATCACCCATCTCTTAAGTGTCTATGCCTTGCTCTTGCATCAGTGAGACAAAGAGGTTATTATGGAAGTCAAATAGAACTTGGTGCAAACTGGTCCATTGCCATGTGAGGTTGTTCAAGGTTTCTTCAAAGATAGTTAGATTTGGTATTCTTTTGATTGTGAAAAAATGGCCTCTATTGGCTCAAAATTTTACATAACTCAAGCCCTATCCATTAGGGTTGAATAGCCTTAGAATATGGTGTGTGCTAACTCAAGGGCCATCATGAAAAGAGTCACTTAAATGGAAGGTTCGAGGATGAGAACTATGTTATCCAATGTATCTTTTTGACTCATGTGTGCATGGGTACATCAATAGTCCAACTCCTCAATGAATGAAAATTCTAAGGTTACAAGGATATGCATCCAATCTTGCTCATCCTCAGGAGAGGTAATATATCTAGCCAATGGTTGGGTGGTTGCAGGGTCATTAGATTCATCTTTTTGTAACACCAAAATAGCATCTAGGTCAACATGGGTTGTTTTTCAAGGTTCCATCTCAATGTGTGCTTCCTTCTTTTGATTAAGTAAAAAGACCAAACAATTTCCCTAGTCTTCAATGAGATGCGATTACACATCCAAGGTCAAAGAGTAGTAATTTGTAGTCAACTCCTTTCATAACAACGAAGTTAACCTTAAACAATACTCCTGCAATTCTGAACTAGCCGATCTCTTAACATTCCCAATGGTTGAACTTTGAATCCATAAGCTACAATTATGTTGAGATGCATTGGTTCAATGGGTGGATTGCTCCAGGCTTGGAGTATGATGTGGTTAACTATGCTCACTCCAGCACATGTGTCTACAATGCCTCGATGCATGGTGTCTTTAAGGGTTTCTACGAGAAGTATTGCATGTCTCTTAGCTCCTTCCCAAAACGTGTTGGCCCCTAAGGCACTCTCTCTCTCTCTCTCTCACACACTCTCCTCTCTCTCTCTCTCTCTCTCTCTCTCTCTCTCTCTCTCTCTCTCTCTCTCTCTTCCTTGCAAGATCATTGGGCTATCTTTAAGTAAGGTTCAAAGTAGAATGGTGACTTTGATTGATACAAGTGTTGCAATGTTAGAAGATTCAATGTTCTCATAGATGTATTGCGATTGAGTTACATTAGGAGCAAGAGCAACCTCATGTTCCTTAGGTTGTGGATCAATTGGTGGCTTAGTTGCAACCTCCTCTAGTTGCTAAGTCCCTTTTGGTATGTGAGACAAGTTGGGGAGGTTGATCATCTTATTGGCTTGTTGTTTGTGAAAATCACCTTGTATTGCTTTTCACCCATTCTTTGACTTTGTCAATGGTAGCTAGTTGTTGTTCTATTATTGAAGAGAGACTCTCAACTCTTAAGTTTGAGTTTAGCTCTCTTTCTCCATTTCTTAGTTCTCTTTTTGCTAATTACTAAGCCATTCATTGTTGTAGGTCTTGCAATGATGACTCCCCCTACTTTACTTTGTGCATGAGTGATAGTGTATATTGGAATGGGAATACTATCTATGATCTTGATCATCTCTACTAAAAATAGGCTTTAAGGATACTAAAGGCACAATGGCCTTGCTACTACTTGCCTTGCATTTTGGATAGTAAGAACGCATATGTGTGATTCCATATTCTAGGCAACGTTGATCCATTTTGTTTCCCTCAGCTTGCTCTAACTTCTATGGCATCTCAAGGATACATGTCATCGTGGTTTCCTACAAGTCTAATAAGGATAGGGCCCCTAGTGGATGGTATTCCTCTCCCACAGCCTCATCCTAACATCATGATCGGAACATGCCTAACATCCATAAGGATTGGGTGTCATCTTCATCATAGTAGATGACAGGGTTTATGTATTCATCCTCTTCAGTGGGTTCCCCAATAAAGTGAACAAGGGTATTGCTAGGTGGATGTGTGATGATGGGGGGTCTAGGTATTCCTAAAGGATTGATTTCTGCTCTTTGCATGGCTGCTCAATGTTTATGAGGGGCCAGTAATTCCAATTTTTGGTCAAATTGTGGTTTTCTAGGATAATTGGCATCTCGATTATAGTGCAATAAGGTAAAATTAGGACTAGGGAGCCTTCATGGGGCTGTGCAATATGCGGTTTCATGACCAAAATGGCTACAATTGATGCACATCCTTGGTGGTCTAGAGTGCTTCAAGGGGAGATGGTCTCCACCAAAGTGCACACATTGTATGTTTTTGCATTACAACTGTGAGATTTTTAGAGACTCTACCATCTTGAGAAACTCTTGATGTTGCTTCTTGACATCTAAAATTAATTCTAGCATCTCTTTACTCTCCATTTGAGTTTGTCCTATACATCTTTCTTGGTGGGATCCCATTGTTCATTTGTTCCTACTACATTCTTTGTGAAGGTCATCCACACGGGCAGCCTCATCGAGGATATCATTGATGATAGAGCAATTCAGCTCATAGTTTTTGGCTAAGGTCTTGTAAATCTTTTTGTCATGGATATCATTGATAAAGGCTTTTGTAATTGTCTTAGGTGTGGTCTCTGTGCAAGGGGTATGTGTTTAAACAAGCTCATGACCTTATAGACATAATTTCTCATGCTCTCTCCTTCTTGCTATTTGACATCCATCACTCTAACAAGGAGATTCTCCCCATAGCTAGCTTTAACAAAATGCTTGATGAACAAGTCTTTTAGAAAAATAAAAGAGGCCTTCTCTATGGGTGGTGTCTAGACTAAAGAACAAAGTGCATCCTTTTTCACCTAGGCAAAGCCCAAATGCTTGTGCCTACTTGGCATCACCCACAAGGTTATTTGTCTCACAAACTTGTTCAAATTGTTCTACCAAACCATAAGGGTCATCACCGGTTCTGTATTTGTCTAATTTTTTGCCACTAAAGGGATCTTTGATCGGTCTCTATGGATCAGTATGCTTTCTATCCTAGTCAAAATGGTTTGTGTAATGTGTGTTTCGACTTGGAGTATATTTGATGGGTCAAATAGTCTTCTTTGCACAAGATCACAGAGAGAGAGAGAGAGAGAGAGAGAGAGAGAGAGAGAGAGAGAGAGAGAGAGAGAGAGAGAGTTTTGTGAAGAGCTAGTTGCTCCTCTATTGAACAACATCCTATGGATGATATCCACATTTTCTTGCATTATCGCAAGCTGCATCTTTGTTATAGACATGTTACAGGCCATACAACCCAAAAAGAAGTAAAGGAATACCAAGGAAGCCCAAGTCAAAAAGTGAATGGAGAAGCTCATTCTTGGTGTATGGCTAAAGTGTCTCTCTTCTTCTCGTCTCTCTACTTGTGCTTGTGCTTGTGTTTGAGAGAGGGAGTGTGAGAGTGTGAGGGAGTGAGTGAGTGAGGGTGACAGACCATAGTGGAGAAGCTCTCCATCTTCTCCTCTCTTCTTCTCTTCTCTTGTCTCGTGCACACAGCTATGGAGGATGGAGCTTGGAGGTGGAGGATTGAGCTTGCATCTTGGATCGTGGAGTTACCTAAGAGCTTGAGGGAGAAGGCTACTCAATTGGGCATCTAGGTAAGCTTACCACACTCATATGATCGAGAGCATGTATGGCTATGTGAGAGGTAGCCATAGCATTCAACTTGAAACGCTTGAAGAAATAAGCGGTCCGTGGATCTTGGCAATCAAGCAAAGGCTCCCACAATCTTGGTGTCATTGTTTGAAACATCAAAACTTTAGCTCCTTGTCCCTTTAGCTCCATTATCTTTTGTTGTGACACTTCCAAGGTCATGTTTGAAACATCAAAACTTGTAGCTTTTTGAAAGCTATCGATTATGGCTTGATAACCATCAAAATTACCCGTTGAGTTATTTGCAATACTTACTGCAATCCTTGTGGTCTCTAAGCTGACTAGGTTGATAATGTGATTTATGAGGTCATGCACAAGTGTATTTTCTGGGTCAAGAGTGTGAATAGTACTTGAGTCCCTCTTGTTAGGTGAAGTACAAAACTCACAACCACTTCTCAAGCGCATGCAACTCTTATGATGATGCTAGTCCATAAGTTAAAAATATGTAGTGGTTGTCTCTTCAATTGTGTGCCTGAGCTCTCTTTTGTGCATTTTTTGGTTTTTTTATTTCTAGTTTTTTTTATTGGTGTGTTTTATATATTTTTTGGTTTCACTGTTTTGGAAGAAATTCTAAAAACAAAAATTTCTTGCGAAATACACCTTGATTGTGATGTGCAATGCGTAAGAGAGTGTGTGTTGTGCAATCATATGATTGTGGGATAGTGTGGTGCATGTGTATACCTAGGTATGCTAAGGCCAAAAGGAATTGAAATGCAACTAGGAGGCAATGAATTTACAATGATTATTTGTGGGTGCATGTGCATGCAGATGGGGTACACTTAAGCACACTTGTATAAACACATGTGCTCACAAGGATACATGAGTGCACTTGTGTAACTACACATATACACAAATGCTCATTCATATTCACTTTGTGCTTTTATGAATGCATCTAAGTGCATGTACGAGTGTGGGGTGCTAGGTAAATTATAATTGTATGCATTGAGACTTTAGTTACATAAGGTGAATACACAACATTCATGGGTACTTAATGAATTATGCAAGTGTACTTATGTGCATGGTGATATCTTTATGTGCAAAATAAGAACTCTAAGTGCTTTGAATGCTAGGGTGGTTTTTGGCTATGTGTACAGTGTTCACAATCATACACAAGTTTCCACAAGTATGCATGGACATACACCAATGCACATGATTGCACACGTGTGGTTACTAATGTTTACTTATGCTCAAGGGTGTATTTTAGGTGTATGCCACTATGCAATGTGTATTTTTATATTGCTCTTGGATGTCTTAGTGCATGATACAATGTGGATGGTTTATGAGTGTATATGTGCATGTGGTCAGATGCACTGTGTGCAATTGAATACACTGTAGATGAGGATAAATGCACAATGTTTAGGCGGATGCACTATGGATGTGGATGGATACAGTGTGTGGTGAGATGCACACAATGGATGAATGCATAGTGCAGAGTGAACCTTTGGTATGTGTCATATAGATGCCTCACTAGTTACCCTCTTTTGCCTCATTTTCCTATGATCCTTCCTTCCAATAGGTTGGATCTTGATTTGTGGAGAAGGAGAAAGGTCTCTAGATGCACCTAGTTGCCTATGTGCTTTTTATGTGTGCATAGTGTATACAAACAATTATGTGTGTATGTTGGTGTGTGTGTCACAATGGGATGAATCCTTTACCATGTGTGGGATGTGTCACAATATGTGCATCTATGTAAATATTGACCAATAAATTGTAATGCCAAGTCAGTCCTCAAACTTCAACCAGAAAAGATACTTGACATGTGGGAGAAGACTTTAAGAAGAAAAACCCTTGGAGAATATCTCGTCCACTAGTGGGAAGACTACCTTGAAGAGGATGCCACTTGAAGAGGATCCCCAGTTTCATTCGAGATGAGGACATCTCGATTCCTCTAAGGGGGAGAGGATGTGATATCCTGAATTTAATTGAAAATCTTTCCAAGTTCTCACAAAATGGACTTCAAGAACTCAAAGATCATTAAATAGAGAAGATCTTGGGCAAAAAGACTTGAGGATCATAACCTGCGGATTGACAAGGACTGTAGCTACCCGTCACGGAAGTTACTGCATGAACGAGAGTTATGAGTCATATTAGTCATTAGTGGTTCAAAAATACTAGATTTTTGAACAACACTAGCATATTTTTGATATTATTTATTTTGTAAATGTCCTAAAAAGCTATGAAAAATTCTAGAACAAGGTGTCATGTAAAAAAAACAAGTGGCTTTTTTAGCCAGTTTTTGAGATTTAATGCAAAAAGAAGGATTGGCGAAATTGCACACATCGCGATCGCAATTATCAGGCAGTAAACATCAATTCGAACAAGGAGAAGAAGAAGGAGGATTTGAAAGAATTCTAAGCAGGTGTCCTGAAGTTTTACCCCCCTTTCGGAGCCAATGAAACCATTAGATTTGTAGTCTAAGCATCAGATTGCATCTTCGAAGCTTCAAATTGCTGATTTTGCCAAGATCCCCTCCATAACGAACTCTTCTTCTTAGCCACAACCCTTCTCTAATTTAGCTATAAATAAGAGGCATGGGGAGCCATTGGGAGCAGTCGTAGCAAGAGGGGAGAGGCCCTTCTCAGGAGTATAGAACAAGAGGGAGTGAGGAAAGAGAAGCGCGAGCACGGGAATTTCTCATCAAGAAGACAAGGAGGATACTCTGCAAGCTCTTGAATTCAATTTCTCCATGCCTTCTATCCTATTCCTTCATGTGGAATCAAAACTCTTCTTGATTTCTCGAAATTCTTGGTGATCGCTTTTTTCCCCCGTCAATCAAAATTCTACCAATCTAATTACCCCCAAACTCCTTCACCAAATTCCTTTTTTTTTTTGCAATCTTGCGATTAAAGACCATGGCCTCGAAGAAGAAAGCTACGAAGGTCGCAGGAAGGAGTTACCAACAATAACACTACGAACATAATTACTACAAATGGAATGGTGAGTACGGGGATTACAAACAAAGCCACAAATACCATCAACCAAGCACCCATCATGGATATTAAAGTACTAATTTTCTTAAATAAAAACAACTAGCATGCCTTTGTCTCATGAATGGGCAACAGAAGCTGCATGTGTAAAATAAGATTTTATTTGATTCCTATATATAATTTCTTTGAGGAACTCTTAACTGCAAATTCCAAGGGGTAACTTGGGTTTGTACAAGATGAACCTATGGGAGTACAAGGAAGGTACTGTGCCCCTAAAAGATTTAATATTTTTAATTTTTATGTCAATCAAACAAAATCTCTGATGGGTAATAACGAATGCTAATCCTTGGTATATAAGAGATCTTGAGATGCAATCGCCAAATGATACTGTTCGTAATTAAACTAACCAAGATTTTCTTTTATTGCAGGCAAAGACCCATGAAACTCCAAGGGAGTTATCCTCAAGGATGAAATTCTTGCTTAAATTCAATCCAAACTAATCCCCAAGGAAGGTAGGAAGAGGGAGTCCAGGAAGAAGATTGGAAGGTATTGCCAGTTAGGCCAATTGTCTTGAAGTTATTTTGCCACTTATGTTAATTTTCTTTGATGTTATTATTTTTGGAAAGATTGCATCCATCCTATGAAAGTTTCACATTAAATAATGGTTAAAGAGTTTATATTATGCTGCCAAACCATGAATTGATTATAACTTGCACAATAATTTGAAAATTATTTTACATTGAAAGATAGTCTTGTATCGTATAAGAGCTTATAATTATTACAAATTTGTCTCTCATTCTTTGCCTTAGGAGAAAGGAAGATAAAGTCAAGTTAAAATTCTACATAGTATTGCGCTAGGGAAAGGCTAAAAGATAAATGTCACTTAGAGAGGAGGCATAAAGGCTCTTACCAGATTAATTATCTCACATTGAAATGATAGAACTTACATCTTGTACAGTTGTAGGAGACCTCATCATACGCCTTAGCCAAAGGAAGGGAGTGTTAAGTAAAATTTTGCATAGTATTGCTCTTAGATCCCAAGGGGCAGAGCGAATATGCATATGAAAATGTTATCGCATCTATTCTTGCATTATTTGGAAATACAATTGGCTTTGTTGGTTGATCAAACAATGTCCTAAATGCTTTTACATTCATCTGATTGTTGAATTGTCGTTTGGATGATTATTCCAAGTACTTGTGATTGATAGTAAATTCATGGCGAGGGTCTGTGATGATGAATTGCTATGGAGATAAATGAATGTTTTCTTGGAAGTTAAAATTAGGGTTGATTGCCTTGACTGTGCTTGATTATTAAATGATTTAATTAAGGAAAGGTTCTTTGTACGGGTGGATCACCTCCAAGATCGCTTAACCCGAAAAGGGCACTACTCGATTCATGGGCCGAAGGTCGAGTGGTGAAAAGGCCAACAATGGGAATAGTGTTTTCACTCCTAGGCAACTTGCAGGTCGTCAGGTGGAGCTCTAGACACCCCTTGCCAAGTCTGGAACAAAGTTGAGGACCTTCGTGGCCCCAATGCCTATGGCATTGGAAGATCCTATTCTAGATAAAGGATGGAAATTGTGGTGCCATGTGATTTGGACTAGTTACTTCTATAGGGCAGAAGGGACATATAATTTCTCCTGTATGGGCAAGAGACAAAGATTAACTTGAAGATAAGTTAAAGAACTTGTTTGTCAAAAGGACTGCTTGCTCTGTTTTTGTGTCAGTGCTATAAATTACGCGAATGAACCCAGTTCCCTAAAAGGCCTAATTAAGGAAGCTGATTTTAAATGTCACACATAATTGTGGTAGGGCCTAATTAAATAACTAAAGAATGCCTATTGAGGGAAGTGGGTGGGTGGAATCCCCGATGGGTTTGTCCTATGACAGGGTGGTCCTAGAGAACTGGGAGGCTTCTCACAAGGTCTTATCCGATCCTTAGGAATGGTTAGGTTAGAACCTTGATTCATGCCATTTTAGGGGACTGGAATGGGACTATGCCCTATGGGTAGAGAGGTTGAGTGGTGTATTCCTCTCGCTTTCCATTCTCTTTGAACCAAGTGCAGCATGGATCTACTTTGGATTGGGTATCTTCGCGAAAAGTAGGATGTCCAAGACTGACGCTAGAATGCTGTGAAGAGTCCTTGACCACTAGGAACCCAAATTTCAGGTCAATCCCAGTGGGTTCGGCCGAGTGTTCCATTGTGAGACAAACTCAAGAAACCCTAGGCGACGATGGGCCGCTAAAAACGTGCATGGATAGCTGATGAGCGAGCACATTACACACATGGTGGTGACCTACTAGCAATGCAACATGGCTTGGGTGCTATGCACATGATAAATGAGTATTATGTGGACTCTATTGCATCCAACCATATGACTTCTCATGTTGAGTGATTTGATACCATGAAGCGAGTAGTTTAAGTGTCTTATGTCTACACAGGGGATGGCACAGAGCATGGAATGTGCCTATTCAATGTTACAATGCTACCAATCAAACTCTTTGAGAGGTAATGTATGTGCTTAGCATTACTATGAATCTTATGTCAATTGGTCAAATGATTAAGAGGGATCTAGTAGTGCCCTTCAACTAGCATGGTTGTATGGTCTTACATATAAAGAACAATATATGTTTGGTTCCCCAGGAAAGAAGGTTGGTCAAAGTTGAGTGCGAATATGCCTAAAGAGAAGAGGGGAGGACAACTTAGCTATGGTTACTCTATTAAAATTCTAGGCATTGAGATGTGGTACAAATGGTTGGGCCACATGAATTTTCAATGATTGGCTAGTCTTTTGGAGCTAGGAGTTGTTATAAGTGTGCCATTGTTCAAGTATACAAGCTCGTTGTGCATTTTTGGTACTTGCTAGTTTTCCAAGAAAATCCATTTCCTAAGGGGAAGAGAGCACCAAGAGTGTTAGAATTGGTAAACTCTAATGTATGGACAATGTCCCAGGTGAGCATGAGTGGGGTGATATATTACATCTTCTTTGTTGTTGATTTTTCTAGGGAGTTGGATGTTTTTTTAAAGGGGAGAAGTCTAAAGTATTTAAGAAGTTCAGGTTCCTTTGTAGCATGATTGGGTGTGAGACTAAGCGATGCATTATTACCATCCATTTAGATGGAGGGGAGAGTACATGTCCAAGAATTTGCACAATATTTTGGATTTTTGTGACATACAAAGACATATTTCATACCACAAAAAAAATGGCATGTAAAGATAAAAGAATGTGAGTATTGTTGAGTTTGTTTGAGCACTATTGAATAAAAACATGTGGCTAGATATTTTTGGCCAAAGATAGTCCAATGTGTAGTCTATATTATGAACAGGATGCTCACTGATGGTAATACATAATAAGATTCTAGTGGAGATGTACACAAGGCATAAGCCAAATGTGTCTTGTTTTAATATTTTTGGATGTATTTGCTATGTTCACTGTATTGATGAGAAGAGGAAGAAACTAGATCCTAATGTAGAGAAATGTGTTTTTGTTGAATATGCCAAATAAGCAAAAGGCTAAAAGTGCTAGAATCTAGTCAGTCATAAGCTTTACATTATTCATGATATAGTCCTCAATTATTTGAGTAGTTGTTGGTACACTTTGGCTAGCACTAATCATGATATGTTCATTGGCATATATGGCAATCAAGTGTGGGGAAATCACATGCATAGCTAGCGGCTATAATTACTTCATGTACTAGTATTACTATAGCAAAGATAATTAGTCCATGGTTAGGGTGAGTGAGAGCACAAGTGGCTCTAGAATGGTGATAAATGCACAAAGTGTTGTTGATAGTACAACAATAAATCATCCCTAGCCTTATGAACTCAAAATTTCTAGATCAATGCCAAATAGCTTGAAATACCATGCTCAAAGGGAAACTAATATTCAATCGTATACTAATGATATTAATGGTGGTGAATTAATGATAGCTAAGGACAACTGATTTTGAACAATAGACAGATCTAAATAGAGATGGAGCATAAGCTAGCTTACCCCATCATCTACACTTGTGAGGTACCTAGTACAAAGTTTGGTATATACCATGCAGCTATATATCATGCATACATGACAAATGTGTTGGAAGAGAAAGAGCATGTTGAGTTTCCCAATGGCAAGAATGTTATTGGATGAAAATGGGTATACAAGATAAAACATAATTCTAATGGTAGTGTGAGCAATTATTACAAGACTAGAATTGTGGCTAAAGTCTAAGCTCAATAATATGGTACTAGCGTTCCGCATACGCTTCGAGCGTTTCGAAGCACGCACGAAATGCTCGAAGCGGCAAGCGAAGTAGCGGTTCTATCACACGGCAACTTCGCTCAACAATCATTTTCTCGTCTTTCTCTTTCCTCTTTTTCCTCTCTCTCTCTCTCTCTCCCCCTCCCAATTCCCTATGTCTAATTCTCTCTCTCTCTCTGCCTTTTATTTTAGTTTTTTTTTCTCCTCTCCTCGTTCTCTCTCTCTTTGTTGCTTTTTTTCTCTCTCTTTCTTTTAAATTTCCTCTCTCTATAATTCTCTCTCTTCTTCTTATTTTCTCTCTCTCATTTTCTTCTTTATGTCTCTCTCCCTCCTCTCTCCTCTCTTTTCTTTTTTTCTTTTCCTCTCTCTCCCTCTCTTAGATTTTATATTTCCTCTCTCTATGATTCTCTTTCTCCCTATTTCCCCTCTCTCTCCCTCCCTCTCCTCTTCTTTCTTTTTTGCTCTTTGTATATTTCTCTCTCTTTATTTTAATTAAAAAGAAAGTTTCTATTTTTTAGTTTTTTTTAAATTTTTTATTTTCTATTTTTTATAATTTTATCTTTCCTCTCTCTATAATTCTCTCTCCGTGTTCAAATTCTCTCTTCTTTTTCTTATTTTCTCTCTCTCATTTTCTTCTCTCTATCTCTCTCCCCCCTCTCTTCTCTCTTTTCCTTTTTTCTTTTCCTCTCTCTCTCTTAAATTTTATATTTTATCTCTCTATAATTCTCTTTATTCTTTTTAAATTTTATCTTTCCTCACTCTATAATTCTCTCACTGTGTTCAAATTCTTTATCTTCTTCTTCTTATCTCTCTCTCTCTCTCTCTCTCTCTAATTTTCTTCTCTTTGTCTCTCTTCCCCCTCTCTCCTTTTTTTTCCCTCTCTCTCTCTTTTAACTTTTATATTTCATCTCTTTATAATTCTCTTTCTCTATGTTCCCCCTCTCTCTCCCTCCCTCCCTCTTCTCTTCTTTTTTTTTTGCTCTATATATATATATATATATATATCCTTATTTTAATTAAACAAAAATTTTATATTTAAAAGTTTAATGAGAGAGAGAGAGAGAGAGAGAACCTAGGCCCTACATATGAGAGAGAAAGGGGGGAGGATTTTAATTAAAAAAGGAAGGGGGAAAAGAAAGAGAGAGATTATAAGTGAGAGAGAGGGATGGGGGTTTTAATTTAAAAAAGGGAGGGGGAAGAGAAAATGAGATATTACAAGTGAGAAAGAGGGGAGGGGAAAAGGAGGGAGGTTTGGAAAATGGGATAGGTTCGGGAAGCCATCTAGAGGTTCGGGGTTTTCCGAACCTATAGCTAAAATAATATAGTGAGAGAGAGAGAGAGAGAGAGAGAGAGAGAGAGAGAGAGAGAGAGAGAGAGAGAGAGAGAGAGAGAGAGAAAACCTAGGCCCTACACATGAGAAAGAAAAGGGGGAGGGGGGAGGAATTTAATTAAAAAAGGAAGGGGGAAAAGAAAGAGAGAGATTATAAGTGAGAGAGAGGGAAGGGGGTTTTAATTTAAAAAAGGGAGGTGAGGGTAGGAAAAGAAGCTTTAATGAAAAAAGGGAGGGGGAAGAGAAAATGAGATATTACAAGTGAGAAAGAGGGGAGGGGAAAAGGAGAGAGGTTTGGAAAAGGGGGTAGGTTCGGGGTTTTTCGAACCTATAGCTAAAATAATATAGTAGTAAGATTGATAATGAGGAGACTTTCATACCATTGGCTAAGATGGCTACCATTCACACTATAGCTAAGAGGTGAAAGATTCTTCAAATGGACAAGAAAAATATATTCTTGAATGAAGAGTTGATTGAAGAAGTCTATATGCAATAGCAACCCGAATATGAGGATCAACTTGTATCTACATAGGGTATGCAAATTGCATAATGCAATCTATAATATAAAACAAATGCAATGAGCATGGCATGCTTGCATTATAGGATACTTACAATAGTTGGGAATGTACGCATATTTGTTAGAATCTTCCTTGTTTGCATTAGTTAGGTGGACTAATAAGATCTTAATCATTCTATATATTGATAACGTCATTCTTGTAAGCAACAATGAGAAGCTTATTTCTCAACTCAAGGGTCAATTACAATAATAATTTGAGATGAAGGATCTCACATTACTTAGATATTTGGTTAGTATTGAGCTATTGAAAGAAGGAGATGATACATGGATGTTATAGAGATGGTGTGCATTACACAAGCTAGAAAAGCATGGCGTGACATCATGTAAACCCATGAGCACACCCCTTGATCTGAATGCAAAGTTATCAGCACATTAAGAGAAACCATATCACCTAAGTGGATGCAAATTAGGCAAATAATATAGATGATTGGAGATCAACATCAAGATATATTCAATCAATCAGTTTTAGGAGTTTCATGGATGTCAAAGGAGTGACCTATTGTTGCTCTATCTTCTATAGGCTACATACAAAGGGACAACAATTGTAGCATGTGAGACTATATGGCTATGCAACTTGCTAGAGCTAATCAGTTATGACATACTAGATCCTATGCTAGCTAATAACCCAAATTTCCATGCTTGTGCATATCAAATAGAGGTTCACTAATGTTTCATTCAAGAGAAGATAATTTGCAAGGATGTAGGCCTATAGCATGTGTCTACTAAGCAACATGTTGCAAATATTTGAACAAGTCATTTTCCCCAGAGAAGCTAAAGTACTTCTAGCAAGCTATGGGAGTACATAACTTGAGTGATGCAAGCTCAAGCACTCGCTCTCCTCATGACTTGAGCATGAGGGAGAGTGTCAGATGGCAAACCCTATCCATTAGCTCATACTTAATCAAAATGTAATGTATGTAGTGAATCAGAAGGGTATGTAGCACTATGCTACCTTGCACTATCAGTTGTAGGATGTGTAGTGCTAGTATACAAAACACACTTAGTCATTCAATAATAAGTAGTACATTAAAATAATATAAGAGAGTAGAGCCCAAGAAACTCCCTTCCACCATATCTTGTATGTTGTGTGTATGTGCATGGCACATGTTATATTATTGACATGTTGAAGTATAAAGGAGGAGAACCCCTTCCATCAATTTCTCTCAGATGGAAAAGACACCTACAGTTAACTTAGGGAAATAGCAACATAAAAGTTCAAATGCAAAAGAAACTCAAGGGCCTTATTGACCAACAAGGGCTAATAAGATATATATTCCTCCACCCAAATTGAACTTAGTGTTTGATGACCTAAAATATAAGCCATGATACTATCTTCCCAAGGAAATTGCTTCCTTGAGGTAGCCCCCATCTCGTTGTTGATTTTAATTAAAAGTATCATAAACCAAGAATAATCTAGTAGAACGGAAAACTTTAGAGACAATTTACTCAAGGACAAAGTGGCTTAGTGCTACCAACATTGTGCTCAGAAGAAGAATGGCACATGAGGTAATACTCGAGACCAAGAATGCTAATCGAGTGACAAAACAACTCCTCCAAACCATCATAGAATGGAATATCCATGTGAGATGTCTGCCAAGCTCATTCCAAAAGATGCACTTTCTTGTAGTCCATCAATAGGTTTTCCAAATGACGATGCCCGATGCTCCCTTGGAGTATCATGGGGTTTGTCACTTAGACCCTACTAAGTCTACATTGCAACGGAAGAGTTCCGGTCAAACCCACTAGGATCAACATGAACTTCTTGGTTCCTAAAATCAGTCGAGTCTCCTAACAACAAGCTAGTGTCAATAATTTCGAGTTTTCTCTTCCTATAGGATTACTCAAATTGAAGCGAACTTGCCATTGCACTTGGTTCAAACAGAATGAGAGACAAAGGGGAGTGAGGTACATCAACGCTCTTACCCATAAGGAAAAATTCCATTCCAGCCCCCTAAAACAATGTAAGTCAATTCTACCTAGTGACTAGTTGGTCAATTTATATTCTTCCTATTTCTATCACCAATTTAAAAAAGCTCCCACCTAACCGGGACCACCCTATTATTGGGCAGGACCCGTCGGGGGTCACGCCCACCTGCTTTCCTTTAATGACGGTATCAGTTTAGTTTTTTTTAATAACCTAAAACATATTTATTGAGACATATACTACTAGCTTCCTTAATTTAGTATGTTAAATCATACATTCCTTCATGTAATTTATCTCACAGACACGCATACAATTCAAACAACCCTTGAGTAAAACATATTCCTTTATTATATTGGAAGTTTATTACAATTTTCATCTTTTTGAAACCTCTAGAAGATATACATAATTCCACGAGGGTATTCTGCCCACCAAGATTCCACCCTTGTAACTAGTATTAGGGTTCCAATATCCCATATTGGGTCACAAAGGGGCTCGTGAGATTCTAGGAGTAAAGCGGAATTTATGGACAGAGCCCCCCTGGCATCCACATTTCCTATTGCTCAATAATATCCCTATATATAGACCTTTCCACTCCAGAGCCGCTCTTAGCCTCTCGAAGTGATAATCCTGACCCCCTTGGAGTAGGGTCTCGCAGCTAGCTTGGGGATAGCTTAGTGTGATCTTTCCTTTTATCTTGTTTGTCAATGTTTTTAATCAAAGATCTAGATTCTAGCAAACACAAACAATCCTTTCAAACATATAATGATGCAATGACAATCAGACCATCATGCATCTCACAACTTCACATAGCCAAGGTAGACCTTAACCTAAGGTAACCTTACAATCTAATGAGTATTCTCCTCCCCATAAAGAAGTGTTGAGTACAATTCTTTCAACTTTGTTAAGCAAGACATGAATTTCCTGTTTAGAGCTAACTTACCCAACATAACCAAATTTCCTTTAGTTGGTACTTAAAAAAATATTGCAACAATAACTTAACGAGATGATTTACAAGACCTTTAAATAGACTTTCACTTTTTAAGCATTAATCAACACTTAACCTTATTGCATTTGATAATAAATATATCGAGTTATTTTACTAATCTCGAGTGTGCATATAGTCCTTTACTCATTTCGTACAATATCCTCCTACAACTATTTCCATCATGTTTCTACTGATTATAATCTCGACTAATCTAACTACAAATCATAGGTAGTAGTTAACAGTTTATGCATGTACTAATATACTCTCTAGATTATTTTACGTACTTAATTTTTATATGGATGTTGTCCATGCAATCTAACAAGTACTTCTTCTACCATTTAATGCAAAAGCTAATATTTTATGAACAAATTCAATAAAAACCTTATTATTTTATGTGACGATATGAAAATAATAGCCTATTTCTGAGTTGTGAATAACTTGGTTTGGCACGATGACATTGGGATTTCGTCTTTGCTTGCACTTGCGTTTGCCACACCTGATGTTTTGTTGTTGGTAGTGGCAACTCCGACAACCTTGGGCACTCCCGTATCTTTGGTAATAATTGTTCTTTGACCGATTGTGGTAGATCTCATGGTCTTTGCACCTCCTTACTTTGTAGCCATTGTTCACGAGTGCTTTCGATAGATAAAGAAGGAGGAATGAATTTGAGATGGGAGAGCATGAGAAAAGTTTGCCTAGTTGAAGAGCGAGAGAGGGGGGGGTTGAGCTAACTCTCTCCCTCTCTAACTCTCTCTCTTGTAGCCTCTCAAGGTAACTCCCTTTCTAAGTTCTCTCTCTCTAACTCTCTCTCACAGCCTCTTGGGGTAACACACACACACACACACACACACACTCTCTCTCTCTCTCTCTCTCTCTCTCTCTCTCTCTCTCTCTCTCTCTCTCTCTCTCTCTCTCTCTCTCTCTCTCTCTCTCTCTCTCTAATTCTCTCTTGTAGCCTCTCTGGGTATCCTTCTACCCCTTCCAATTGAGTAGAGGGAATGCCTTTATATAGGCAGAAGGGAGTGCATGATGCCTCTCCCTTCCCCTCTCTTTCTCCTCTCTTTATGCTAAAGCAACTCCTTCACTCAAAGTGGGAGCTTCTCTCTCTTTTATTATTTTATTTTCTCTTTAATTAATTTTCTAAAGGGGGGTCGTGAGGTTGTCGACACCGATTTTGGTGATAAAAATGATGATGAGAATGATGATAAAAATGATGACGATGGTGATGATGATAACGATGACGATGACGCTAATGATGATGATGATGATGATGATGATGACAATGATGATTAGGAGGCACTCTTTACGGTGGAAACGTTTGACACCCCTTTTCTTTTCTTAACGTTAATATTTTTAATGTTAGTTATTATAAGCTACTAACCTTACTAACTATTAACTTACTAGTTAATATATAAACTAACTAACTTACTTACTAGCTTATTAACTTACTAACTTATATTTGCACGGGAATATTACAATCCAATAGAAAAAGGAGAGGAAGAAGCTAGCGAAAGAGGGAAAAAATATTCATCATGGCTAAAGTAACTAGCACATCTATTCCCCTAGACTCATAGTTGTACCCCTATTGAAAACTTCAAGTTTTGGGGGGGTCACCCCACTATTGTCCCTATCCTACCTCAAAGTCGTTGTAATATTATGCTAGAATGCAATAGATCAAGTTGCTACAAATATAGAAGGGCACACACTCCAACATGGAAGGGGAAATAAGAAATAAATTGAAAGGGTTGATGGAAAAGCTATACTTATAGGCACCCATCCCTATATGGATTCATATATATATTCTCTCCTCTTATGACTACAATCTCTTTCTACAATGCAAAAATGCAAGAGAAAAGAAAGAAAGAAATATCATTCCATTCTTGTTGCCAAGTAAGTCAAGGTTCCTCAAGTCTAAGATTAAACTTTCCAAATGTAAGAGAGAGGCTAAAGATGACTATATTCTTGGAGCCCCAAAAGGAACACCAAGGAAATAGGGTTTCTACTGCATAAAGATCTATATTTTATTATCAACAAGCTTCTGTTTCATTATCTTGAGAACCACAACAAGGAAAAGAACACCGTGAGTAAGAAATCTTCACGCAACATCATAAAAAACAATCTCACACGACTTTAACTTCAACAAAATTGATCATGCTCTTCATATTCTTCATAGAATTCATCAACCAACAAAGAGAACACAAGAGAAAAACCACTTTGAATGGAAATAAAATCACATAGTATTCATCTTCATTGTCTTCATAGTTTTCTCTCATAATCTCTCATATATAGATACATTGTTTTGCATAGAATTGGCTATCTTTTGCATATGATCTCCCTCACACTAATACACTCTCAATAGTACATCAAATCCTTACTAAAATACTCAATAATCACTCATAATAATCCTTCTTTGGTTGTGGATGCCCCTTCAAAAAGGTGTGTCTGATATGAAAGGTCACTAGAGCCACTGTAGTGACTCTAAGAGAGAGATATGGGGATTTCTAGAACTAGATGTCATTTAAAAGAAAAAAAAACAAGTGATGTTAGTTTGAAGATTCTATAAAAAGAAAAATAAAGAAAAGTGACTGGCGAAATCGCGCGCGCCACGATCGCAGTTTACAGGCAGTAGACAGCACTTCGAACAGAGAAAAGAAGAAGGAGTGAACTGACAGCTTTCTAATCAAGTGTCTTGGATTTTTATCCCCCTTTCGGAGCCAATGGAACCATCAGATTTATGATCTGAGCATTAGATCACTGATCTTTCCAAGATCCCCCTCCACAAAGAGCTCCACTTCTCAACCACAAGCCCTCTTCTCCAGTTCACTATAAATATGAGGCATGGGAGAGGCATAAGGGACATATAGAGACCCCGAGAGGCTGTGAGAGAGAAGAAGAGAAAAAGAAGAATACTCCTTCAAGAGGCTGTGAGAAGCTAAAGAGAGAGAGAGAGAGAGAGAGAGAGAGAGAGAGAGAGAGAGAGAGAGAGAGAGAGAGAGAGAGAAAGAGAAAGAGAAAGAGGAAGAGAGTTAGCTCAAATCCCTTGTCTCGATCTTTAACTAAGCCATATTCTCTTACCCTCTCTCATCTAAAATCTATCCCACCTTCCCTATCTCTCAAACCACTCGTGGACGATGGCTCCAAAGCGACGAAGTGAAAAAACCATGGAGATCAACGCAACCGGTCAAGCAATGGGTATTGCCAATGATACGGGAGTGCCCGAAGTTGCGGGAGTTGCCACTACAAATGGAACATCGGGTGTGGCTAATGCGAGCGCGAGTAAATATGAAGTTCCTAATGTCGTCATGCCGCCAAACTAGGTTATTCATTACTAGATTATCAATTTTCAATATAAGATAATTACATAAGATATTATTAGCTTCCATATTCTTCACTTACACATTAAAACTGATAACTCATCTAGAAAGACATATTAGTACAAGCATAAAACGATTAATCACTATGATTTGTAGCTAGAATAGTTGAGATACTAAGGCATAGAATTAAGATAGAATTAATTGCCAAAGGTTATTGTACATATGTCTTTATGCGCATTCAATATAGTTATGATCAAATGCGACGAGGTTAAGAATTGATTAGTGAAGGTTATAGAAACTAATTATCTATTTAGGAATCCTATAGATCATCTCGTTGAGTTATTGACACAATATATTTCCTTAAGGGATTTTGCTTATGTTGGATAAGTGAATCCAAATGGAAAACTCATGCCTTGCTTAACATGTTATAAGAGGTGTACTCAACACTTCTTTATGGGGAGAAGAATCCTCATTAGAATGTAAGGTTACCTTAGGATAAGGTCTACCTTGGCTATGTGAAACTGTGATTTACATGTTGGGATGATTGTCATTGCATTATTTGATACATATTTGAAAGGACTGTTTGTGTTTGCTAGAATCTAGATTTTTGATTGAAATTATTGTCAAACAGAATAAAAGGAAGGATCGCGCTAGGCTACCCCCAAGCTAGCGGCGAGACCCTACTCCAAGGGGGTCATGATTATCGCTACGAGAGGCTCGGACCGGCTCCGTAGGTGAAAGGTATGTCAGTAGGGATAGTCTCGGGCAGTAGGAATTGTAGGTGTCAGAGGGGGCTCTGGCTGTAAATCCTGCATTGTTCCAAGAATCTGACGAGCCCCTTCGTGACCCAGGATGGGATCCTGGAACCCTAAATACTAGTTATGAGGGTGGAATCTTGGTGGACAGAATGTCCTTACGGAATTCTGTGTATCTTCCGCTGGGACGGAATGATGGAAATTGTAATAAACTTCTAATATAATAAAGAAGTTTGCTTTACTGTTCGAATTGTATGCGTGTTAGTGAGATAAATTATGTGAAGGAACATGTGACTTAATGGACTAATTAAGGAAGCTGGTTGTATATGTTCCAATAAATGTGTTGTAGGTAATTAAAAAACTAACGATGACCCATCATCAGAGAAAAGCGGGTGGGCGTAACCCCCGACGGGTCCGTCCAATGGTAGGGTGGTCCCGGTTAGCTGGGAGCTTTTCTAGATCGAAAAATAGAAATAGGAAGACGATAAATTGACCAAGTAGTCATTAGGTAGAACCGATTTGCATTGTTTTAGGGGGCCGGAATGGGATTTTGCCTTATGGGCAGGAGGGTTGACGTACCGCACTCCCCTCCGTCTCCCATTCTCTTTGAACCAAGTGCAATGGCAAGTCCACTTCAGATCGAGTAATCCTCTAAAAAGTGGAACTCAAAATTACTGACGCTAGCTGGCTGCTAGGAGACCCATCCAATTTTAGGAACCCAAGTCTTCAGGTCGATCCTAGTGGGTTTGGCCAGAACTCTCCCGTTGCGAAGTAGACTCGGTAGGGCCTAAGTGACAACCCTGTGATGTTCCAAGGGAGCACCGGGTGGCATCATTTATGGAAAAACCTACTGATGGACTACTAAAAGGTGTGCCATGGATTGGGACTAGCGGACACCTCACAGTTGGTATCAGAGCACACGTTAGTATAGATTACGACATAAGCTTAAGAAAAATATTATTTTTTTCTAAGCATAGCCTAGGACATGTTTTCTTCTCTTTATTAACGTATGTTTTTTTGAATTATGGCAGAGTAATGAATCTTGGAAGCGATTCTTGATCTTTCAAGTAATGTTTATGTCAGCTATGCATTCATCCAGTTTTTCCTGGAGAATTCAGATGATGCGAGTACTAGATCAGTTGTACAACCGGTCGCCTCTATATCGTGAAAGACGGTGGATGATTAGTGGAGGATATTGCTATATTGATGCAAGCCATCTAGCTTATCTTCAAAATAATTTGAAAATGGTAAAATGGATGGAAGATCTTAAAGTTTTTAAGATCTATCTATTTCATGAGGCCACTGTAAACTCAACCATGTATACTAGAGGCAAGAAGATCAAACTAAACCAATATATCTATGGGGAAGTTATGAAGATCCTTCTGGCTGACAGAATAAAAGTCATAGGTCGCTCTAGCCGCCGCAACTACAAAAAAGATAGATTTCCTGAACTCCCTCAAAAATATAGATTCCTAGATATTTACTCTCCGAATCCAAGTTACTTCATAAAGGATGTATCAGAGTGTCATACTTAGATTGTAGTAGGGAATTCTTTCCTGAGAGAAAATAAGATGAGCCTGCGAGCCATCTGAATAATGTATTTCCTTCCATCTGATTACCTTGTACATCGGTTGTAATAAAAGATTGATTGATACTTTATCAATCAAAGAAATAATGCAATCCTTTTTTTTTTGTCTTGAAACCTCTGAAATTGCAATTTAACTTTAGCATGGGAAGAGAGTTGATTTGAGAGTTGTTTCAGTAAACTAAGCGAGAGATATTTCGAGTACTGAACTCTATTATTGACGCTACATAGAGTTGTAAAATTTAACTTACGAATTGCTAAAATTTTCCCAGAATCTCGCACCCACAACAATTCCCAACGAAGCTCAAGAGAAAAGGAATCTTTTGAAGCAAATCAAACCTCCAGAGTTTAATGGGAAAGGCGAAAATGTGGAAGCTGATGCAGAAATTTGGATCGAATCGATGGAAGATTATTTTACTGCTGTTGGAACTATCCTAGCCAACCAAGCCATGATAGCTAAGCTAAAATTAATTGGCAAAGCTTGACTTTGGTGGAAGCAGTGGTGCCGAGATCAAGGTGTCCCTGAAAATACCATTACTTGGGACTTGCTGAAAGAAGCTGTAAGAGGAAGGTATTTACCTCCAGCTTATCGCACCCAAAAGATGAATGAGTTCTTCAATTTGAAGCAAATGGGACTGACCTTGGAAGCATACTACTCCAAGTTTGTTTCTCTTCTTAAATATGCACCCCCCATGGATACTGTTCAACAAGTGTCCAAGTTTTGCAATGGGCTAAATTATCCTCTGAACACTCGTTTAGAATCAATGTGCCCCATAGACCTCCAGGATGCTTTGATTCAAGCTGCTCCTATTGTGCGGGAAGTACAATCAAAGCCTAATAACAATAAGTTCTGGAGCTACAATAACCAGAACAAAGGAGGATTCAAAGGTCAAGCAAAAAGAACCCAATGACAATTTTTCCAAGGACAAAAGAAGAAGGCAAAATCCAACACAGTTGGAAATTTTGTTCCTACCCACGGAAACAGGGATGGTCTTAGGTGCTTCCACTATCATGAGACAGGACATTTCAAGAGAGACTGTCCAAAGCTTGGTAGAAACCATCACCAAGGCCAATTTCGAGGTCAAGGCAGAGCTGCCCAAGGGCGTAGTCAAGTAGCTATGGCAAGAGGAAGAACATCAAATATTACCCTAAAAGAAACTAATAAGGAGGAAGACCCTACTATGGAAGAAGACATTGAAAGAGCAAGTGTTCATGCTGCATTCCACAGGAAAGGACCAAATCGTCAATATTCGGTAATACAGACACTGGCTAGTCACCAAGGTAAATCATTTAAAGTTTTGATTGACTGTGGAAGTACACACTCATTTATTTCACCCAAGTGTGCTAAGAAGATATGTATAGATACTGTAAATGCATCAAAGCTGCTTGTGGAATTAGCAAATGGAAAGGAAGTACTTTCTACACAGCAAACTGCCAAGGTAGAGTTTAACCTAGGAGAAAACCTTTCAAGTATGAGGTTCAGAGTAATGAACCTAGGAGCCTATGAATATTTACTAGGAATGGATTGGCTAATTCCCAATGATGCTCATATCCATTGTGGAAAAGGTCAAGTCACATTTCAGAATTTGAATGGGGAAATAGCAACTACACAAGGTGAAACAGGGAAACCTAAAGTTCAATTGACAAAAGCTTCTCGAATTGTGAAAGGCTTGAAGAAAGGATTATCTGTTTACTTGATCAAGCTTAACAAGACAAATCAAGATGGTCATGCAGAAGAAGAACCATCCTGGTTAAAAGAGTACGCTAACATATTTCCTGAAGAGCTAACTGAGTTACCTCCGGAAAGAGAAGTTGATCATGAGATCAAACTTGTTCCAGGAGCCGCTCCAGTGGAAAAAAGACCTTACAAAATGTCTATTCCTGAAGCCATCGAACTAAAAGAGCAACTCAAGCAACTGCTAGAACAAGGGTATATCCGGCCAAGTAGTTCACCATGGGGAGCCCCAGTATTATTCCAAAAGAAGAAAGATGGAACTCTCAGTCTTTGTATCGACTACCGAGGGCTAAACCAGGTGACAGTAAAGAATAAGTACCCAATCCCAAGGATTGATGAGCTTCTTGATCGTCTACAAGGAGCAAAGATCTTTTCTAAGATTGATCTTCGGTCAGGATACTATCAGATTAGAGTCAAGGATGAAGATATTCCAAAGACCGCCTTCAACACAAGATACGACCATTTCGAATTTATCGTTATGTCATTTGGGTTGACAAATGCTCCAGCTACCTTCAACAGGTTAATGCAGGATATTTTTAGACCCCATCTTGATGACTTTGTCCTTGTATTCTTTGATGATGTCCTAACTTATTCTAAGGAGGAAGAAGATCATGAACCACATCTTCGCATTGTCCTAGAGACAATGAGAACACACGAAGAAGAAGAAGAAGAAGTGTGCGTTCTTCAAAAGGAAGATTGAATACTTGGGATTCATAGTGTCTGTTGAGGGTATATCAGTAGATCCTGCCAAGGTCAAGGATGTTCAAGATTGGCCACCCCCAACCACTATCAAGGAAGTGAGAAGTTTTCTAGGTCTAACGGGATGGTATAGGGTATTCATCAGAAACTACGCTCAGATTGCAGCACCTCTTACAAATTTACTTAAGAAGCAAGTTGCCATTAATTGGACGCCAATCGAATAGTCTAGCTTTGAGCAACTAAAGCATAGTCTGGTAGCTGCTCCTATCTTAAGGCTACCTGACTTAAGCAAGGAATTTGAAGTTGTCACAAATGCCAGCTCTCTTGCATTAGGATGTGTACTAATGCAGGAAGGATATCCTATAGCTTACTCTTCAAGAAAATTGAAAATCCATGAGCAGAAATATGCTACTCATGACCTGGAGTTATTAGCTGTGATTCATGCTCTCAAATTATGGAGACATTACTTCCTTGGAAATAAGTTTTCCTTAGTCTCACAGATCATAAAAGTCTTAAGTGGATTTTTACTCAACCTGATCTTAATATGAGGCAACGACGTTGGATCGAGGTTCTACAGGAATATGATTTTGAAATTAAGTTCAGACCCGGTAAAGAAAATGTAGTAGCAGATGCCCTTAGCCGTAAAGCCTTCCTTAATGCTCTTATCATCACTGAAGAACCATCTAGGTCAGAAACTCTGGCTACAATGGTATCGATGCCGACTAATCCTATCATCGAGTTGACCAAGGATGAAGCAAATAAGGACCCAGACTATCAACAATTGTTTTGGGAAGTTCAGAATAAGGAACGAGATTCCAAACTCAAGACTAAGTATCAGGAATTCTCTATAGATGAAGATGAAGGACTTGTTTATTTCAAAATGAGACTATGCATTCCTTCAAGTCAGACTCTCAAGAGAAAGATACTTTGGGAAGCACATGATTCTCCTTTTTCAGGACACCCAGGATATGCAAAAACTCTTAATGCTATCAGGAAAAGTTATTACTGGCAAAAACTCAAGGGTGATGTACTTATGTCATTGAATGTCTAAATTGCCAAAGGGTAAAATCTGAACGTGTCAAGTTTCTAGGAAAACTCCAGCCACTTGACATTCCCTAGATGAAATGGGAATTTATTAGCATGGACTTTGTAGTTGGGTTACCTTCTGTACAAGGAGGATATAACTCAATAATGGTAATAGTAGACATGCTAACAAAGGTTGCTCATCTTCTCCCAACAAAAACCAATTACAAAGCTTCAGATATTGCTAGAATTTTTGTAAAAGAGATTTTTAGGTTACATGGGTTACCTAAAAGGATCATCAGTGATCGTGATTCTCTTTTCACATCACACTTCTGGAAGAGTTTATTTGAAGCCATTGGAACCCAATTTTGTTTCAATACTGCTTATCATCCACAAACTGATGGGTAGACAAAACGAGTTAATCAAGTAATTGAGGATATTCTGCGTGCATATTGCAGCAAGGAACCTAAAAGGTGGATTCAGTATCTATCCTTAGTGGAATTTGCCTATAATGCCTCCTATCATCGAAGTATTCAGATGACTCCATTTCATGCACTATATGGTCAAGATTATCATATGCCACTTAATTTTTCCAATCCTACTCTAAGGGTAGAAGCCTCGAGAAAAATGTTAGAAGAAATGGATGATCAAATCAAGATCATCAGACAGGATATTCAAGCTGCCAAGGATCGACAAAAAAGCATATGCTGATCTAAAAAGGCAAGAACGAATCTTCAAAGAGGGAGACATGGTCTTCATTTGCGTCCATCCAAAGAAGAGTTATTTGTCTTTAGGAGGGTTTAAGAAGCTAAGTCCAAGATATTGTGGACCCTATAAGATTCTCAAGTGCCTAGGACCAAGCGCTTACAAGATACAACTCCCTGAGAATATAAAAATCCACAATGTATTTTATGTTAGCTTATTGAAAGCATACGTAGCTAACCCTAACCATATCCTTGATGATGAACAAGTTGTAATAACTGGCCAAGGAGTCCTTGAGCTACAACCTGACAAAGTAATTGATGTAAGGGAGAGAAAATTGAGGAGTAGAACCCTTAGAGAATACCTTGTCCAATGGAAGGATTATCCTGAAGAAGATTCTTCATGGATAGATGAGGATGCTCTTCATCAACAATACCCACAGTTCCTCTTGAGATGAGGACATCTCGATTTCTCTAAGGGGAGAAGGATGTAATATTTCCACACAATAAAAGTTAGTTGGTTAGTTCAAAAGTTAGTTAGTTAATTAATAAGTTAGTAAGATTACTAACTAAAGACTAACTAAGGTAAAAACTAACTAACATTAATTATTAATAATTTTTATTTAATTTAAAATATTTTATTTAGAAAAATCAAGAGTCGTAAATTCGATATTTTTTTCAAATTGGCAAGGACCGTGGCCACCCTTCACGTAAATTACAACGTGAACGAAACTTATGAGTTATATTAATCACTAGGATAATGTGTATAGTTTGGATGGTCTAAAAATATTAGACTTTCGGACAAGACTAGAATATTTTAGATATTTTAGAGATTATCTTAATTTTTTTTTTAAAAAGAGAGATACGGGGATTTCTAGAACTAGATGTCATTTAAAAGAAAAAAAACAAGTGATGTTAGTTTGAAGATTCTATAAAAAGAAAAATAAAGAAAAATGACTGGCGAAATCGCGTGCGCCACGATCGCAGTTTACAAGCAGTAGACAGCACTTCGAACAGAGAAAAGAAGAAGGAGAGAACTGAGAGCTTTCTAACCAAGTGTCTTGGTGTTTTACCCCCTTTCGGAGCCGATGGAACCATCAGATTTATGATCTGAGCATCAGATCACTGATCTTTCCAAGATCCCCCTCCACAAAGAGCTCCACTTCTCAACCACAAGCCCTCTTCTCTAGTTCACTATAAATATGAGGCATGGGAGAGGCATAAGGGACATATAGAGACCCCGAGAGGCTGTGAGAGAGAAGAAGAGAGAAAGAAGAATACTCCTTCAAGAGGCTGCGAGAAGCTAAAGAGAGAGAGAGAGAGAGAGAGAGAGAGAGAGAGAGAGAGAGAGAGAGAGAGAGAGAGAGAGAGAGAGAGAGAGAGAGAGAGAAAGAGGAAGAGAGTTAGCTCAAATCCCTTGTCTCGATCTTTAACTAAGCCATATTCTCTTACCCTCTCTCATCTAAAATCTATCCCACCTTCCCTATCTCTCAAACCACTCGTGGACGATGGCTCCAAAGCGACGAAGTGGAAAAACCATGGAGATCAATGCAACTGGTCAAGCAACGGGTATTGCCAATGATATGGGAGTGCTCGAAGTTGCGGGAGTTGCCACTACAAATGGAACATCGGGTGTGGCTAATGCGAGCGCGAGTAAAGATGAAGTTCATAATGTCATCATGCCGCCAAACCAGGTTATTCATTACTAGATTATCAATTTTCAATATAAGATAATTACATAAGATATTATTAGCTTCCATATTCTTCACTTACACATTAAAACTGATAACTCATCTAGAAAGACATATTAGTACAAGCATAAAACGATTAATCACTATGATTTGTAGCTAGAATAGTTGAGATACTAAGGCATAGAATCAAGATAGAATTAATTGCCAAAGGTTATTGTACATATGTCTTTATGCGCATTCAATATAGTTATGATCAAATGTGACGAGGTTAAGAATTGATTAGTGAAGGTTATAGAAACTGATTATCTATTTAGGAATCCTATAGATCATCTCGTTGAGTTATTGACACAATATATTTCCTTAAGGGATTTTGCTTATGTTGGATAAGTGAATCCAAATGGAAAACTCATGCCTTGCTTAACATGTTATAAGAGGTGTACTCAACACTTCTTTATGGGGAGAAGAATCCTCATTAGAATGTAAGGTTACCTTAGGATAAGGTCTACCTTGGCTATGTGAAACTGTGATTTACATGTTGGGATGATTGTCATTGCATTATTTGATACATATTTGAAAGGACTGTTTATGTTTGCTAGAATCTAGATTTTTGATTGAAATTATTGTCAAACAGAATAAAAGGAAGGATCACACTAGGCTACCCCCAAGCTAGCGGCGAGACCCTACTCCAAGGGGATCATGATTATCGCTACGAGAGGCTCGGACCGGCTCCGTAGGCGAAAGGTATGTCAGTAGGGATAGTCTCGGGCAGTAGGAATTGTAGGTGTCAGAGGGGGCTCTGGTTGTAAATCCTGCATTGTTCCAAGAATCTGACGAGTCCCTTCGTGACCCAGGATGGGATCCTGGAACCCTATATACTAGTTATGAGGGTGGAATCTTGGTGGACAGAATGTCCTTATGAAATTCTGTGTATCTTCCGCTGGGACGGAATGATGGAAATTGTAATAAACTTCCAATATAATAAAGAAGTTTGCTTTACTGTTCGAATTGTATGCGTGTTAGTGAGATAAATTATGTGAAGGAACATGTGACTTAATGGACTAATTAAGAAAGCTGGTTGTATATGTTCCAATAAATGTGTTGCAGGTAATTAAAAAACTAAAGTTGACCAATCATCAGAGGAAAGCGGGTGGGCGTAACCCCTGACAGGTCTCTCCAATGGTAGGGTGGTCCCGGTTAGCTGGGAGCTTTTCTAGATCGGAAAATAGAAATAGGAAGACGATAAATTGACCAAGTAGTCATTAGGTAGAACCGACTTGCATTGTTTTAGGGGGCTGGAATGGGATTTTGCCTTATGGGCAGGAGGGTTGACGTACCGCACTCCCCTCCGTCTCCCATTCTCTTTGAACCAAGTGCAATGGCAAGTCCGCTTCAGATCGAGTAATCCTCTAAAAAGTGGAACTCGAAATTACTGACGCTAGCTGGCTGCTAGGAGACCCATCCAATTTTAGGAACGCAAGTCTTCAGGTCGATCCTAGTGGGTTCGCCAAAACTCTCCCGTTGCGAAGTAGACTCGGTAGGGCCTAAGTGACAACCCCGTGATGTTCCAAGGGAGCACCGGGCGGCATCATTTATGGAAAAACCTACTGATGGACTACTAAAAGGTGTGCCGTGGATTGGGACTAGCGGACACCTCACACCTCCTTAGATTGTTGAACTTCTTTATAAAATGAAAAATAAAGCTCTTGTATAAAGGCAGTAATCGAAAGTTCAATGGAGCTCTGGATATATTTGCACAAAAAAAGAATGGCATCTCTTGTTACCTGGCGGTGCACAAAAGGAATAGTAATGTCCACCACCCCATCTCTATGGGCTTTGAAAAGATTAGCGTTTGAAGGAAAGTAGGCAATGTGCTGCATGATTGAGCAAGAACGATAATAGGAACTGGAGGAGGATTAACTGGCACTAATTCAACTACCCTCTTAAGGTGTTTTCTCTGTAGGACTAATGGAGGGGGAGAATCATCATCCTCAATGATCACATCAGTATCTTCATTAAGAGGAGGAGGAACTTTGGGAGGATCGATTGGAGGTAAAGGTACTTCCTTAGCAGGGCCACAAGAAGACATGAAGGTAAGACCCAAAGGTGACATTAGTCACATTTCCTGGAGTAACTTGGGCAAAATGTTGATCCATCTTGGACAGGAGGTAGGTACTCCAATCAATAGTGATGCCTTTCAAAACCATACGGGAAGCTGTGAACAACTCCTTGGAGAGGTAATGAGATGGGGTTTTGGCAGGCATAAATCTGCCATGAAGAAATTGACATATTTTCTTCCAAAGGGGATTGGCAATCATGGAGACACTGACTCCTAATGTGGTAATAACCTTCTTCGGATCCAAAATATCCTGAGTTTTCTTTTGCAACAGCTTCAAAATATCCTCATTGGAAAACGACTGACGGGCAGCAGGGACAAACTCCCCAACACGATATGGCAGATAAAGAGCTTTGCCCAGACTCTTAGGCATCAGAAGAATAGTAGTACCACAGAAAAAACGGGACGTCTTATTGTAAGAGACTAGAAAGTGATCACAGAGGGCAAGATCATATGGAACTAGCGGCAAGGAAAGACCCACAAACTTGGATAAACCTACTTTAGTGACAGTGTTCGAATCCAGTAATAAGGAGTAATCATGTGATACCAGAGGGATATACTGGATTGGGGGAGGGGTAGGAGGTGCCATTTAGATGGTTTTACACATACACACCACACACATAGACAGTCACAACGAATGTCTACAAAACAACATGATACGAATAAGATATCAATATGAAGGAACATACTTGATCGACTAATTGACCACCCCAAGCAATCCACATCTTAGAAAAAATTTTGACATGACCTCTACATACGTGTGATCAAAAGCTTGGTGAGATGCAGGACAAATAGGCACCCTAAATCCCGGTATCAAGCAGAAAAGAAAACTATAGACCGTCCCCTTAATCGTGTCACAGCAACCAAACCATAATACAACAACAACCCACACATGACATGACCAGAACTTCTTTAATCAGGTTTGACAATAAAATAACTCAAAGGATTGCATGTGCCCATTCCACGAAGCACATTTATTGAAAAGGGAAAAAAGTGTAGTGAAGGGAATTAGTTTAATGAATGGTTCGTTTTAAGAAAGTATAAAAAAATGGGTGAAATTTTATTAGGTGTTAAACTAGCATATGATTTTTGATATCGAGAAGTGCTTAAAAATAGCCAAAAATTATGAATATCCAGGGAAAAATAGACTTCGTTGAAGGCGGCAGTGGCAATCAGTACGATTTTAAGCGGCAATGCCCCAGAAATGCTTAAAAGAGCCACTAGACAATGGTCGGAGAGTTTTCATAATTTTTTGGAATGCGAGACAAGACCTTGGGAGATGCCCAATAGTGGAGGACTTCAAGACAGATGCCCAGGATTTTTCAAATCAAGATCGGACACCAGACATGGAAGAGGGAGTGCTTGGGGCCAAATTGGCAAGGGTGGAAATGGAGAGTCGTAGTGGAGCCGTGGCAATCAGCTGAGAGGTGCTTCCCTATGTGTGTATTACGAGGCATTATGCCTATATGTTATGGAATCTCCCTCTAAGGAGAAGGGAAGATGAACGTTGGACTACATATTGGATACAAATGCAAAATTTTCATAAGCATGTAGTGCAAAGTGAGTTTTAGACGCTCCTGACCCGCAAGGCCATGTGGTGGGGTTTTTTGTCATATGCATGAGGTCTATCTAGTGCCATAGCTAGTGCCGGCCCATTTTAGGTCCCATCATAAACCTTAAAAAGAAAATGACAGTTCTTTCTTATCCTTTAGTTAAAAATTATTATGTGTGAAACGGTGCTTCTTTATCGTAACCCCAACTGTGAACCTCGACTTTGGTTTCTAAATGCAAATTCGTTGATTAAAAATTAAGTGTGTGTTTAGTGCATGCACTTGTGATGGTGGATTCATTTTTAAATAAACTTAGATGTGTCTGTAGCGCATGAAGTGTATGCTAAGTGAATGATAGGTTGATTTTTATTTATTAGAAAATTGTGTGTTTGACATGAGCGCACGTGGAAAAGTGAGTGATTAAAGTTCCATTTGACAATTAATCGTGGTTTTGGGAAAGCAAAAAATAAAAGAAATACCTGGAAAGGGTGTGTATGCAATAAAATTGAATGGGTACGTATCAGTCCCAAAATGCAAGTGAGTCCAAAAAGACAAAGGCCACTAACTGGAAAATATGTGACATAATAAGCGTACAAAAACCAAAACCAAAACCAAAACCTGATTTATATGTGTGTGTGTGTGTGTGTGTGTGTGTGTGTGTGTGTGTGTGTGTGTGTGTGTGTGTGTGTATGTGTATAGATATATATATATATATATATATATATAAGTCAAGGTTAGGGTAGGTGTATTTGGTTTGTTTGGTTATTGTTGTGGTTGTTTAAAAATATTTTAATTTATTGTTGTTGTTAGGTTGGGGTTAAGTGTGGGGATATTTCAACTAAAAACATGTTGTTGGGAGATGCTGGTGTCAATCCAATATATGGCAATTTTTTGAATGTGGATTGATTTTTTTTAATGTTGGCAAAATTGGTCACATGAATAAATTTCAAATTTTAATGGTGGGGTTTTAGCAATCGACCATGAGTGAAAGTTAAACCACCAAGTTTCAACACTGTTTTCAAATTTATCCAATATTTCTCAACTTATTTTTGAAATTTAAAATAAAATTTTATATAAATTTAGGTATTTAATTAGTATTTTGCCTTAAAATAATAGTTTGACCGTTTGGCAAAGAATTTTTAGCTTATGGAACATTCCAAAAATATTCAAATGAGTTGGTGGTATTTTCTAAAAATTTTAAAAATTATTACTGCTTTTTATTGATTTTTAATTGAATTTTATTCCATTTTCAATGGATTTTGAATATTTTTTACTTTTTTGCAATTAATTTTTTGCATTACAACTAGGAAAAGAATCTAGGAAATTTCCAAATTTAACAAAGAACTTTTCATCTATTTTTTTGTTTTCTAAATTGAATTTATATGAAATTTTAAAGGGTTTTTAGGTGTTTGTCGGGTTTCGAAATAAAAAATAGGTACCCTGGGCAGTGTGTGAATAGCTGCATGGAAACGACTGAGCACGCATCATCTCACAGACAAATTTGGATGCGTGTCCTCGTGTGTGAATGCTTACGGACCACTCACAAATGAGTAGAGAATCACATGTCAGGAGCAGGGGGTTGAATAGAGGGATTTGGGCTGCTGGTCTTTCTTTCGGCTTGGGGGGGTTTGGGTCGAAAAGGGGGGCTCAAGATGGGTTTCTGCGGGTTGGGGGGGGAAGGGGGGACTTAGGAGGGGTAAGTTGGGGTTTTGGGGGAGGGGGGAAAAGGGGGTTTCATATGGGGGTGGGGGTGGGGGGGTAAGTGGGTGGGTGTAGGAGGGGAGAATGGGGGATAAGGGAGGGCATAGCGGGCGGGATGGTAGGGGAAAACAGTGGCGGGGCGGGCGTGGTGATGGCGGCAGGAGTAGAGTCAGAGCGGTGGAGGGGCGAAGTTAGGGCAACGGCCCACTGTCAACGGGCAGGGCGGCCCACGTCTGGCGGCAAAGCGGCCAATCTAGGGTGGCGGTGTGGGCAACGTCTAGCAGTGGCCGTCATTCAGGGTGGGGCTGCAATGTCTAGCGACGGTAGGCAGCGTTAGGAGGCGAGGTGAGGAGGAGGAGAAGAAGAATAATAATAATAATGATAATAAGGAGGAGAAGCAGGGAGAGAGAAGAGTGGAGGAGCAGGAGATGGTGAAGGAGGAGGGGAGAGAGAGAGAGAGGGGTCAGGGAGAAAGAAAGAAAGAGAGAGAAGAAGGAGAGGGGGGGGGTGAGGGGACGGTTGGGGGGAGGGGGGGGGGTGGGGGGAGATGGGTTGATAAAGAGAAAGAGAGGGAAAACAATCCCCTCGTCCTGCACAGGGACGTGGGAGGACGGTTAGAGGGGTGTGTGTGTGTGTTGGGGGGGGGGGGGGGGGGGGGGGGAGGGAATGGGTTGATAAAGAGAAAGAGAGGAAAAACAACCCCCTTGTCCGACGCATGGGCACGGGCGGGGGATAAAAAAATTTGTGATGTTGGAAATGGGAAGCAAATGCATGGTGGACGATGGAACGAACACGACACACGCGTCGAAAGACAGAAACGAGGGTGTTTGCGTGCAAACCCGTGCGACTTCAGGATGCAAAAATAGACAAAATTTAATTTCAAAAAATTTATCCACCAGAACAAAGTGTGGAAAGAAGAAAAATTGTGCAAGACGACGTCTTGGATGGACTATCACATCAGGATGCAATTTCGGCAAGGATAGGACCCGTTCACATGGAAAAAAACCACAAAAATGCACCCGAAACAAGACGTAAAAACTAATACGGAGGGATACCTAGGTCGAAACCCCATGAGATGAAAAGGAAAAAGGTCCACAATGAGGTGTTGGATTGGTTAAATAAGGAAAAATGTAGTTTCAAGGGAGGTAAAGCATGTTCGCATGGGAAAACAATAAAAACACACACGCAACATGACTCAAAAATTAATTGTGGAAGATTCGTACATTGGAATAGAGGGCAATCAAAATGAAAAATGTCTGGACAAGTATGGGTGACAGTGCTATTAGGTCAAAATGTATTTCCGAGGTAATAGGAGCCATTCACATGGAAAAAAAGAATAAAACGGAGCTTGAAAACACATATAAAAATTAATATTAAAAAATTCAAAGGTCAAAATAGGGACAAGTAAACAGGAGTAATGGGCAAGAAGGTGGATCAGACAAGGCTATCAAATCAGAAGATAGTTTTGGGGAGAATAGGATAGGTTCGCATGGAAAAAGGAGGAAAAGACGTATGAAAAAAGCATAAAAACCCGTAAAAATTAATAATGGACAAATGTACCTCGGAATGACTGGAAATAAAAAGGAAAAATATCAAGTGAAAGGTATAAATTAGGGCTGGCACATCCTTTGGCTATTCTGAAGCAAAAAAGGTGTGTTCACATGGGAAAACATCAAGGATACGTAAAATTCTTCAAAAATTAATAACTTTTGAATCATTGATCAGAACACAGTGCTATAAAAATAAAAAGTGTTCCATTTAAAGGAAAAAATAGGGCTATAAGGTTGGATGTGGGTTTCAGTGACATAGGGTACATTTACATGGAAAAATATCAAATCAAGGGATAAAGGAAAACGGAGAAGGAACGCCCTCGGGAGTAGGGGGAAAGAGGACGGGTGGGTGGGACAGGGACCCCAGTAGAGTACAATGATGAAATGGCATACATGCATGAGCAATTTAGGGTAGATACATAAGGGTATGTAACATAGACGTGTAGGGACGCGTCCCCACACTTAAAACCTTAACGGGAAGGGTGAATTGAACGCCAAGGATCTAAGACCACACATCAGACCAACTGCTAACATCCCCACACTTAAAACATGATCGTTATTTACTAATAAACAGAAGGTATAGGGTTAGAAAAACTTGGCTCATGTTACCGAGAAGTGAAGTCGATTGTCGATATCGCATCTTGTGTCATTGTCGGTTGTAGGAGGTATCAATGTGTCTTCACAGTACATGTCCAACGTGGCAAGGACCATGCAAAAGCACCTAGGGAGGCAAATTTGTTGAGGGAATCGCAAGAAATCGTCGATGTGGCGAAGGATATTGCACTCAACTCACGGTTGCTCAAATGAAATGAAAGAATAGTCACTCGCCCCATTACAGACATCACTCGATTGAATAATGATGGAAACCCAAATCTCACACCCGGTTTAGAAATCAACAAGAGAGATGGTGCAGAAGGAGAGTATGCCAGGGTGCACAGTTGATGTTGCATTAGTGCGTCCAACCCTGTTTGGCATATGTGCAAGCAGAAAGACCAGGGAGCCTTATAGTATAGTATTTCAAATAGGATGACATGTTAATGGTAGGGACCCATCCTGTATGTGCATAGGGAAACGAGAACATACCTGACACCAAGTGTCGTAACGTCCCTCAATTTGCACCTCTCAAATTTTCTTTGGGGAAACATCAATCACGCTCAACCCCCCCTCTATCTCATGCTCTGTTGATAGATACAGGAGGGCAGCCTGTTCCTGAAACCCTTTGATGGTATCCTCACTATCACATGTGCAGAGGGTGTATACCTTGTGCGCAATTGATAGTGCAACTGTGCATCCCACCGTGTGCCAGCATACAGTGCAAGAAGGAAGGCCAAGGAGCCTTATAGTGTCGTGCACATGAACAATTTTGTGCTTTGTGCATTGAGAGGCCCATCCCGTGCGTGCAACTCTCCATTCACACATCTCACCTCTCTGTGGGGTATAAAGGAAAAGGACTGGTCACTCACCCCACCCTCTATCTTACACTCCATTGATGAATACAACGTGGATTGGTTGATGTAGAGGAATACCTAGGGAGGTAGCCAACGAGTTCTGTGCTTGGATTGCATATTGGAAACATAGTTTATTGTAGGAATCAAAAGTGCTGATGAGGTTACAGAATTCAGTGCACTAAGGGAGGCGGCTCAAAAACATCTTCTGCAAGAGTTCGGCTAGAGATCCTAGATTGTGGGGTGTTACCACCTTTTCCACAACCAGCTTCCTGTCCAATGGTGTGTGCCACCTTTTCTTGGAACGAGGCCTGTTATGGCAAGGAATTGCTTCCTTTTCTCCCATATTAGTTTTATTTTTATTTTGTTTATTTTTTTTTTCTTTTGCCCTACTCCCAAGGGTGTTTCCACCTTTTCTCGAAGAATAGGTCGGTATAACAGGGACCGAAGTCCTTTTCTCCCATAATCAATATAGTTTTATTTTGTTTTTCTTTGTTTTTTTCTTTCTTACTATATTTGAAGCGTAGAATGGTAGGAACGCCATGTATCATAACTACCCTTGTCATCTCTGCTAGATCAGATGGAAGGAAAGCCAAGGAGGAGAAGAAAGTGGCTGCAAGGGGCTAGCAGAACGAAACCATATCCTTAGGATCAGCCATCGTACAAGGAATGAGGAAGCTATCAACGATGATTGTCAAGATTCCCATGGAGGGTAATACTTCTTGAGGCGATAGCCATTAATCAAGAAGGGATCATTCGAAGCATCAACTTTCTAGACTTGAACTGAGCCATTAGGATTGATGGCAAGTACCTTATAAGGGTCGATCCAACGTTGTGAAGCTTGCCTAGAAACTTGCCAAATCGAGAATCATAAGCTAGGGCTAAGTTGCCTTCCTTGAACTCCTTCTGCTTGATGAAGCTGTTAGCTTTCATGCATTGTGTAGGGCCATCTTGCGGATCTCATCGAGGCACTCCAAGTGCAAGAGATGGCGTTGCAGGGACTCGACATCTCCCAAGCGTTCTTTGATGGCCACGCACAGAGAGGGTAGCTTGAGTTCAACAGGAAATACGGCTTCTATTCCATACACCAACTGGAAAGGAGTTTGTCCTGTAGCCACCTTATGGAAGGTTTTGTATGCCCAGAGGGCCTCTATAAGTTGATCATCCCAATCACAATGATGTGCAGCAATAGTTCTTGTCAGAATCGAGCAGAGGATGAGATTGGTAACTTCGACTTGGCCATTGGCTCTAGGATAATAGGGTGTGGGCTTATGATGATAGATATTAAATAGTTTTGTCAACTCTTCCATAATCTTGTTGAGAAAGTGGATACCTCAGTCACTAACAAGCTCTAGGGGACTGCCAAAACGGGTAATGATGTTCTTGTATGGGAACAAGGTCACGTTGTTGCCATCATCCCACTTCAGAGCTTTAGATTCACACCACTTGGTTACATAGTCTGTGCAGACCAAGACGTATCTATTTTCCTTCCTTCTGGTTGGCAGATCAATAGGGCCCACAAAATCAATCCCCCACTTCTCGAACGGCTTTAGGGGAAGAATAGGTTGCACGAGCATGGCACTGGATTTGGTAGGCTTTCCCATTCACTGACAAGCATCACATCGTTTACAGTAATCATAGGCATCCTTATGGAGGGTCAGCCACCAATATCTTGCAAGTAAGATCTTTTTGGCTGTCGCTTCTCCCGCGAAGTGTCTGCCACAGGGCTCGTCATGACATGCTTTCGATACTATAAGGGAAAAATCCAAAAAATCTAAAGTAGAATACAAGACCAAGGCAAAAGTGAAACAGAAGATGAAGGCGCACCAAGAAAAATATGGAAACACAAGAAGTACAAAAAAGTTCTAAATCAAGGAGAAAGGCGCACAAGAAAAAGCACAAGTCAATACTTTTGTAAAAGAGTGCAAGGTGCACCATGATTTATTTCAAGAGCACCGCAGGCTCTTGTTGAGATTCAGACAATCACACCTACTAACAGCCTCTTTGTATGGAGCTTCAGGGCTAAAGACATGCAGGCTTACCTATCCCATATGCACAGTGGAGCCTATTGCAATTTACTACTTTCCTATAAAGCATTGTACTTGCTTTCTTTTCTAAATGCAATGAGAGTATTCTTTTCTTTTTAGTAAAGTGTCAGTGTCATTGTCCACACACACAAGATTGTGTTTATGAGTTCAAGTCTCAATCTTGAAACCTAATTCACTTGTGTGACAGTCAGTGTCTAAGTCTATGTTTACATGAGTCTTCTTCCCGTCTTTGAACCACCATAGCCATGATCTAGATCCATGTAGTTTCACATGGTATCAGAGTCCAGCCAGGCATGGCTCAGCTTGGCTTAGTTCTTCTTTGTTCTCTCTCAGCTCGTCTTAACCTTAGGTCAATTCAAGTCCAGCTCATGGTTCCATTTCTCACCTTCATCTCTACTTGACCTTCCTTGGCAGCCATAGCCAGCCTACACCCTGCTTGCCTCAAGCTCTTACATCTCTCTCCACAAGTCATATCTCACTGCAATTCCTTCTGGGGAAAATGTTCCTCTACTTCCAGAGCTCCTCCCTGGTATCTCGTACCTAAGAATTGCACACCCTGGAGCTCAACATTGTCAATCTTCTCAACTTCTGCCTTGGGTGTCCTCCATAGCCAATAGGACCCATCTCACTTGGAGTCATTGGATCTCTCAATATAGAGCATATCAGCTGATGATTCCTTCTAAAGACCTCTTCCTCTGGTTAAAGCGCAGCAGCTCAGTACCATAGCCACTAACATTAGCCACCTCTGCCCTCAGCATTATCAAAATCATCGAGATCTACCCAATTTGTGCCTGTCTGCGTTTCGTCGTCTTGTGCGGCTGCTGCTCGACCTGATGCTGACGATGGTTATGGGGAAATGAAAGCCCATGAGATAAGCTTTCTTTCCATAAAAAAGTTTGGAAAATGATCAAGTATTCAGCCCACACAGAGCAAAAAACCAGGCCCCTGTTTGAAACCCTAAACTGTCAGCCATAGCCATTTTTCATCAAAGCTCAAAAATCTCATCATTTTTTCTCTCTTGCCACATGGAGCAACCCACTGTCACTCTAATCTACTACCCCAGCATCAAATCAAGGAGGGGAAGGACCCAGAAAAGATCGACAAAGGATCGAAGACCCGAATGGGAAGATTCAAGCTTAATATCAAGTCGGACATAGTGTGTTTTCACACTGCCATTACTTATGTCTCTTGCTATTTCACTTGTAAAATCTGAGAATCTTGGAACTGATTTGCTATTGGTCCAGCTCTCCAGCATGGGAAAAGACTCACCAACGGCTCAGTTCAAGGGAGTTGGGTTTCACACCTGGCAAACCCACATCAAGCTCATCTTGATGAAGAAGGGTCTCTGGGCCATCACAAATGGCAAAGAGAAGAAATATCGGGATGCGGACCTTGCAACTACTTGGCAAAAGAATGATGACAGAGCCCAGGCCATTATCAAACTGGAGCTAGACGACAGCTATATCCACCATGTGGATAACTGTGAGACCTCACAAGATACATGGAAGAGACTTGACACCTTGTTCGGTGCACAGTCTAAATCATCAAAGTATGGTCTCTTGATTGAGTTTTTCAGGCTTAAAATGAAGTCCAGCACATCACTTGCCACACATCTAAATTACATGGAAGGACTTCTAACCCAACTTGTAGAAATCAACATTAAAATGGAAGAAGATGTTTGCATCGGTGTTCTACTTGAGAGTTTGCCTCCTGAATATAATAATGTATCAACAACTTTAATCAACATGCCAAATCCTGAACTTGTTGACATCCAAGCATCACTGTTAGAAGAGGAAAAGAAGCTAGAAACTAAGAAAGAACCAAGTACCTCTAGAGATGAGCATGCATGACAACAGGTACAAAGGCAAGAAGGATCAGCTCTTCTGTGACTTCTGCAAAAGGACTAAACATATCGAGAAGTTTTGCCACACAAGGAAGAGGTCCGAAAAGGCCTATCTAGTTGCAATCAAAGAAGAAGAAGAAAATGGAGCAAAGGAAGAAGAAGACCACCAGGAGAAGGACAAACCTTATCAGTCCTTCTATTCAGATAGACTTTTTTAGTTTTGTATTTCCTAGCCCTAATGTCTCAAACATAATCTTTGTAAACTCCCCATGTAACTTGGCATTATAGTTCCTGTACACTTTGTGAAGCCCCTGTTACAGCCTCTGGATGTCCACCATGTTTTGGTGCCCACACTTAGCTTTTTCTGTGATAGCCTCTGGTGTCTACCATATTTGTGGTGTGCCCACACTTTGCAGGTGGTTCTCATTACAACCTCTACACACTTTGTGCCTTTTTGGTTGTGATTGAGGAGGGGTGTTGAGATTCAGACAATCACACCTACTAATAGCCTCTTTGTATGGAGCTTCAGGGCTAAGGACATGCATGCTTACCTATCCCATATGCACAGTGGAGCCTATTGCAGTTTACTACTTTCCTATAAAGCATTTTACTTGCTTCCTTTTCTAAATGCAATGAGAGTACTCTTTTCTTTTCAGTAAAGTGTCAGTGTCATTGTCCACACACACAAGATTGTGTTTATGAGTTCAAGTCTCAATCTTGAAACCTAATTCACTTGTGTGACAGTCACTGTCTAAGTCTATGTCTATATGAGTCTTCTTCCCATCTTTGAACCACCATAGCCATGCTTTAGATCCATGTAGTTTCACAGCTCTCACCCATGCAAATTGTAAAGGTAGATGGGTGGTAGGAAGGAAGCTAGGAAGATAGGAGGACAATGGAAAAAAGGGTCTAGGCCATGGTTGCCCATGTAAAAAGGGGGATAAGGGGATGACCACCCAAAAGGGATTTGGGGTTTTGTATATAAAGTTGAAAAGTGAATGAGAAGCTCATTCTTGTGTGTGGCCAAAATGAGCTCTCTTATTATTATTCTTCTTCATGTGAGAGAGTGAGTGTGTGAGGGTAAGGGACCGTGGTGGAGAAGCTCTCCATCTTCTCCTCTCTTCTTCTCTTGTCTTATCTTGTCTTGTCTTGCTCACAGCAATGGAGCTTGGAGTGTGGAGCTTGAGGATGGAGCTTGCTTGAAGCTTGCACTTGGATCGTGGAGCTACCAAAATGATCGGGAGAGGAAGCAACTCGATCGGGCATGGAGGTAAGCTCACTACACTCTTAGAGAGAGATAGCGCGTCGGCTATGTGAGAGGTAGCCATTAGTGCTGAGCTTGGAACGCTTGAAACAATAAGGGGTCCGTGGGTTTTGGCGGTCGCCTCTACATTTTGGTTTTGTTGTCGGGACAAATGGATTCAATGCTTGAGTGCTTGTGCACTTCGAATCGAGCATCAAAATAAGGGTTTCATCCATGAACCAGTGCTTGAGGTAGATAGGTAGGAAGTGAGGGAGTTTGAAGAGGTATTCAATCTCCTTAGTAAGATTTTTTTTTTTTGACTTGGAAAAGCATGTGGAGTAGTGTAGGTATTTGCTTTGTGATTTGGATGCATCAGGGTAGGAAAAAACAAAGAAAAAAGAAGAAAAACAAGCATTAGGGTTTTTGCTGTCATAACAGGGCAAGAGGGTTTGATTCGTTTATTGATCTGCATTTTGGAGTTTATTTGCTACTCGAGGTATATATAACTCTTCCCCTCTACCCATAGCTTTGATTTGGAGGTGTCTGCGATAGGCCGTGACCCAAATCATGTGATTTGAGTGATTCACTATTGCATCAGCCAAAATCGTGCCGTGTTCGGCCCATCCAAGTGACGGCGATTCTAGGTTGAGTCCTAGAATCTCGAACCTCACCCCTCTTATGTTCGGCCATTCAGCCACCACCATTCGGATGCTTAGGACTCAGTCGAATTAACCATTTGGCCCAACTTACTCGAACACATGAAAATTCAGCCCTCGGTCCTGTCAACTTGGCCCCAACCCCACTTGGACAAGCTGACATTCGGCCCACCAATCGAATTCACCATTCGGACCAACTTGGCATTCAGCCCACCTGACTTGGCCAGTCGATTCAGACTACTATCGTTCTGCCATTTGGCCCTCGGACAATCACATTTGACAGACTGTCCAAGTTTGACATTTGGACTAGTTGCATTTGGTCCTTTCTCATTCAGCCCTTGGCCATTCGGACGGGCCCAATCAAAAATTCGACCCTTGCAATTTGGACTTGTTGGGCCAAATTTGGATTTTTTTCAAAAGTTTTAACCTCTAGATTCTAAAACTGACCTAGAGACCATATAGAGTCAAAAGCACATCATAGATCTATCACTAGGCTGAGATCTAGAGCAAGCAGTTCAAAACTTGGCTACGAACGGTCCTTCCAATCGCGCATGGTATTTAGCGTAATGGCCCTACCAGCCGGGGGGGCCCTCTGCACCTCCCCCAAGTAGGTTGGAGAGAAAACGTGTGTCATGACATGTCCTTGAAATTAGATCCTAGTGTAGTACCGCCTACTTATCTTAGGGTCAAACTCACCACAAAAAGAGAGAATTGTGTCGATGCTCTCATCGATGAAGGAGCTGATTTTAATATCTTGACCTATGAAGCATGGACCCTACCTAGGCCAACCAAAGCTCACACCAACTGATGCAACTCTTAATCCTTATGGGGGACACCCACAAGCACTTATAGGGAAATGCAAAATCCTTGTAACTATTGAAACTAAAAGCTTGCCTATCCTATTCCATGTTCCTCCAAATAGTACAAATTGTAGAAAGGAAACCCTCCTAGGAAGACCCTTCAAAAGGGCGACGAAGTGTGAGGCCAATTATGTAGCATAAAGGATACACTTGACACTATCGGGTGTGAGGATAATCACAACCTTTAGTAAGGGTGACCTCATCAAACCTCGAGGGAAAGACAAGGAACATTCTGATATACCAAACAATCCTAGCAACGAGAGCAAGGACTTGTTGAAAGAGTTGATACAAGCGCATGTTGAATAGAGAGAACCAGTGAGCGAGGCCATGCTTGAAACAAGAAGGTCAAGAGACAATGCCAAGGACAGGCTTTGGACTTACAAATATCGTAGAAGACCACAAAAGAAGCCCAAGCCTTATAGACGAAGGTATCGATGGAGAACCAGTGCAATGTTGTAATGGATACCCAAAGTGTTGCTATGTGCTCAAGGGTATTACGCAGGTAACCGATGGATTTGGGTGCAAAACCCCCTGCTAAACCACCTTTGCCAGCTAAAGGCCAGATCATATCAAAAGCGAAGAAGCATAGGAGAAAATCTCAATGAATACCCAAGTCTTCACTCAACAAGGTTGGAGTGACTAAGCCCCTCATGATTGAAATCAAGAAACCAAACATGACTATTCGAAAGGTAGATCCTCAGCCTAGCGTGCTTAACAAGCAGATATGAGTTGTAACCATTGGGTGTGCACAAAGACCACTAGTTGTCAAGGAGACTTTGACTTCCCAAGAGGATGATGAGCACCACAGGCGCAATGTTGCTCATGATAAGGTGGATTTCTCAACAAAGCAAATGGTAGAATCGTCAAACAACAACGAGCAAATCTTCTAGCCAGTGTCAAGTCCACCTAGGAGTCCTAAATCTCCTACACCCTCTTTCCCTAAACAGACACAGGAAGCAAAACAACAGTCGTCAAGTGCAGCTGTTCAATCCCCATCTCTATCTCCATCTGAGCTTCCAAATGACCAAGATGCGGGACATGATTCCACCCTTAGCTCTTAGCCTAAAGATATGTCTTTGCAATCCACCTTGACTAGCTTGATCTACACAAGTGAATGCGCAAAGGGCAACAAAAGACACGACCACTTCTGCATACATCCATGTGGACATTGAAAGGCCAACACCAGAGCACCCAAAGCTTATAATCGAACCCCTAACTTGGGATGAGCAACAACATGTTTGCTCCCGCTATGTAGCTGTTGCTGAGGAAGTCGTAAAGGACATCCCAAAGGCCACAACTAGAGAATTGTGCTTGATACCCTGACTTTATACTGTTCAATGTGAGACAAACAAGGAAAAGATTAAAGCAATCAAATGAAAAGGGAAAGGACAAGGCAACTTTGTACAGAAATGGTACTCCAACAAGAGTTTGGCAACCAAAATTGGCCATCGACTAATGACACTCGTTGAGCAAAGGAAAGCCCTTTGGACATCAATACATGATCCCATGTACATTGCCCCGACCTCATTAAGAGTGTTGGCAATGGTCCATGAGGTCCATCTTTCTACCACTGTCCAAAAACATCCCTTGTACGATAAACTACTTTTAGAAGAAGATCTACAAGTGGCTAGCAAGCTAGGAGTAGGGAGCATGGTACTTGATGTTAGCGCATATGTCTTCTGCCTCACTCAAGAACCTACAATCCTAGATCTCCATGTTTCCCATCAATAAAACCTTGACTTCTTCAGCTGGTTTGGTCCAAGCTTGCATGAGAGGAACCCTAAGCCATCTCTTGGTTCTACACTAAAGTCACTCAAACCTCCAGAGCAAGAGAACTACTCTTTCTTTCTTTGCCAAACTCTACATCTAGGGCAAGATTAAGGTGGCAAGCTCCCGTTCATGGCGGAAGAGCAAGCAAAGTACGGCTTAATGGTGTAAATGAGGGGCTTCAACTAGTTTACATTCAAGTTTACCCTTAACCTAAAAGATGCCATCATGGAGGAGCCAGTCGTAAACCAACTCCTAGACCAGTGTAGTCTACAGAAGTATGTAGAGAAGATCAGGCAGGCTATCGATTACAGAAAGTGTGCAAAATTTCCAAGGAGCTTCGATGCCGAAAGAAATTGTGGCATGGTGATGGTAAGAAGAAGACAAGAAGATTGTCAAGTAGAGGCGGAGTGGAGCCCTGCGATGGTGGAGCAAACCCTAAATTAAGCTAGTAGTAGGACTGAGAAATGCCCAAGGAGGGATGTGTTGGGGGTGAGCTGTCACTAATCCAAGAACAAGAGGGAGACAAAGTCCACAAGGAACAGCAGGACAACATGGAGAGAGTTACTAATAAAAAGGAGAATGACCAACCATCTCAAGAGCAAGAGAGCAAGAGGACAAATCTGTGAGCAGCAAGGCTCAAAAATTGTCAAGTCGAGTGGAAAGGAAAGATCACACTCTCAAAATTCCCATAAGAAGAACTCGATCCACCTCCAAAGAAAATAGAGAGCTACAAAGGGTGGAGGAGGAATCGAAGAGATTAGAAGAAGTGCGCAAGCAAACACCAGAAGAGGAGGAAGAATGACTAAGAAAAAAAGGGAGGAGGAGATTACTCTAATGAAGATGGAATCAAAGATTTAGCCTACAAGCTGGCACATTGCTGCAACATGGACTCCATGCCATGACACCTAAGCCTAACACTGGCTTAGGAGTAGAGGAGCAATGTGCTCCCCTAATCTCAACTACATAAACCTCATAGGAACTCTCCTTGCTAGTGGTTTGGGGAGCCAAAATAGCAAATGCAACCACCTCAACAGGAGCCACTGGAGTTAGTCCACGAAGAAGGATGTGACTCTAAATCAAATCAACGAAAGAAAGAACAAGTGTAGGAACCAAGCCCCTCTGTGGCCACAAAAAGTATAGTTAGAAGAGAAAAGGGCTCCATGCCAATCCATGCATTCCTTTGTAAATCTCTTAGGCCCCCTCGAAATGTAACTACTGTAGAGCATTAGAATGATGTCTAGCATCCCCCCTCCCAATTTATCTCCACAACAAAACAAAATAAAGAAAAAAGAGAAAGAGAAAAAAAAAAGAGAGAAAGAAATAAAGAAAGAGCAAACAAACAAAGACTCGCACAAAGAAAAAGTAAAGAAACAATGTGCTTTCCCATGTATATCAGAGTGCCACAAACACTGCACCTAGGGGTCCTCAGGTTAGGCATGACCGATGGCCTTGGTTAGTCGGCTCTATGCCTAACCCCCTAGCCTTTCCTATCCCCCCACTTGACACTTAGGGCACATCAAGGGCAGGACACACCTAGGGAGTTTGTGCTCACCTATGGTTAGATCTGTCTCCCTAAGTGACACCCACAGCACCTCCCCTATACACAAACTGGGTCCTCAAATGTGGGACAACACCACAGGCTTCCCTGAGGTTCAAAACCCAACTCCCAATTTTACTAGCATGGACCCCATGCAACATTACACAATGAGGAAGATACACCCCCAGGTAGTGCACTTCCTTTTTCTTTTTTCATGTATACTCAACAATGGTGATCAACCACCACTGACATTGAAGGCCCCCACTACTCGATCAAATCTATTCTCGGCCTCTACAATCTAATATTGGTGTCAATGAGCTCAATTATCCTACATTGTGTCGAAAAAAGCACAAATAATGTCTCAAGAAGCCTTCAAGTGTACTTCTCCTCAACATCGACAATTTTTTCGACCCCATTTAGCCCTCACTTCATCCACACACTGCTATGAAAACCTAACCAGTAGTCTTCTAACTATGTACTATCTAAGTATGCACGTGCACTCACGTAACATCTGTAGTCACATAGTTTGGGTCCTCAAGTGCAAGACAATACTCTCAGCTTGCTTAGAGTTTGACCTATCTTCCATACTATTCAAACTACGTCTTGTTCACGATAAGAAGACTAGCACTTGTTGAGATATCGAGCTCCACTCGTGATATGCCAGGGTGACCGTTGTGCATTTATGTCACCGACGTGTCAATTGCAGATGCGGTTGGTACACCGCCCATGAATAATAGCTACATGATAGCTATCCTTATCTACTCTAGTTCGTGGCTCAGTTAGTATGCCACCTTAGTTAGTTGAGTTTGGTTTGAGACCCATATATAGGGTTCTTCTATTTCTTTGTATGTGAGTTCTTTTGGCTTACACAACTAAGAAGAGGAAAACTGTTTTCAGCCTCCACCTCTGTGTGTATTCCCCCATTGTGCAAGCAAGAAAGCAACAAGTGAGACTCCTTCCTTCTCTCCCACAATCTTGTCATGGTATCAGAGCCTTGTTCGTGGTAAGGAGCTCAAGAAAGCAAGCCAAGCTCGTGGTGTTCTGGTAAGAGGAGCAGTGTTGCTTTCATTTTCTGGTTTGGGAGCAGATCTCTGCAGGTAGCACAGCCGGAAATTGCAAGAGTGTATTGTCTCAGGTTGAGACGCCCTTCGCGGTGAAGCAAGAGGGCAGTATATGCTGCGGGAAAGAGATTTAGCTCTTGGCGACCCTTTTTTTTTATTTGAGGCCATTTCGGGGCCTGTTTTGGAGGCGGAAGTTTTCTGCACGCACTCAGGAAAAGGCTCAGTTCTATGTTGTGCAGCCACTGTTCTACAGGTCGGTGAAAAGTTACTGTAGAAATTGCATCGTATGCTTGTGCGCAGAGACATTGGGAGTTTCAGAATCACCCTTGGTTCCTGTTTATGCAAAATCGTCACTAGGAAGTGACTGTGTGGTCAAATACCACTTTCGCCAGTTTTGCAGATTTGCCCTTGTGAGGGTGAAGCTGTGTTTTTTGCAGTGACAGAATTTTTTGCAGTGTTCTGTAATGGCGTCTGATTCTCTCTCACAGATTGTCACTGAAAAGCTTGACAAGAACAACTTCCAAGCATGGAAGTTTAGAATGACGAATTTCCTTATGGGAAAAGAATATTGGGAATTTGTTGCAGGAAATGAAGAAGAACCAGTTCTTCCTGATGTTCCCAATCAACAGCAAATGCAGGCATTTAAAGCATGGCATGAGAGAGCCAGGAAAGTTATGTACTGGCTGTCTATCAGTATTTCAGACTCTATGATTGTGCATATTCAGGATGCAAGTACACCAAAGGAGGCATGGGATACTTTGTCAAAAATGTATAGCACAAATACTCAAGCCAGGAAAATGCAGCTCAAGCAAGAGTTGCATAATGTGCAAAGAGAAAATATGAGCATCAATGACTACCACATGAAGGTGAAGAAGATTGCAGATGCACTTGCTTCCATTGGGTCGCCAGTGGAAGATGATGATTTAGTCTCAGTGACCTTGAATGGTCTAGGAAAGGACTATGCACAGTTCCGAACATCCATTTCCGTCCGTGAAAGATTTTCTGATTTTGAGGAGTTGATTGCTCTTCTAATTTCTGAGGAGCAGAGAAATGGTGGTGCATCTTCTTCAGGAGGAACTTCAAAAGAAGCTATCTTCTACTCAAATACTGGAAGAGGTAGAGGCAGAGGTAGAGGAGGCCGATTTGGAGGCCGTGGCAGAAATCAGAATATGCAGCAAACTCAAGAAAACCAGTCCTATGGAGGAGGACGTGGTAACTCTAGAGGCAGGGGGAGCCAAAGAGGTCGTGGTGGATGGCAAAGAGGCCAAAATGCAAACAGTAATGTTGAATGCTACTACTGTGGTAAAATGGGTCATATGGCTAAAGACTGCTATAAAAAGCAGAATGACATCATGAATGGAAAACTGCAACAAGGGAATTATGCATCTTCTAGTAGACAGGGTGATGACAGAAATGAGCACTTGTTTATGGTGCAGCACATGAACAATTCTGTGACAAGTGCAGAAGAAAGCAATGATGTATGGTATGTTGACTCAGGTGCATCAAACCACATGACAGGTCATGCAAAATGGATGGAGGATGCAAGGAAAATGGAAAAACCAGGATTTGTGGAGACTGGTGATGATACTGCACATCCTATTGTGCAGATTGGAAAAATTCCTTTGTCTATGCAGGATGGGAAAAAGAAATACATGTCCGATGTATTTCATGTCCCAAATATCACCAAGAATATGGTTTCTGTTGGTCAAATGGTTGAGCAGGGCTTGCAGGTCAAATTTAATCCTCATGGATGCTTTGTTGAGGATATGAAAAATAAAGGTCGCTTGATAGCAAAAGGAAAGAAGAAGGGCAGAATGTTTACGCTGGATGCAGACATGTCTGCATTGAGTGCAGCAATGTTTGCACATGGGACCGGTGTAGTTGCAGATATTGATATCTGGCATAAACGCATTGGTCATGTTAATGTACAGCGATTTAAATCAATGCAGGCCCAAAATATTGTTGCAGGGTTGCCCAAATTCAAGGTTGCAGAAATGCATAAGGTATGTGAAGCCTGCCAGTTTGGAAAATAGGCAAGGAAACCATTTCCTAGACATGTTCAAGAGAGTGAGAAGCCATTGGAATTAATCCACTCTGATGTGTGGACTACTAAAGCTGCATCTCTTGGAGGCTGTCATTATTTTGTCACTTTTATTGATGACTATAGCAGAAAAGTTTGGATGTATTTTATGAAAAAGAAAAGTGAAGTTTTTGGGCATTTCAAAACTCTTAAAGCTATGGTTGAAAAAGAAACAGGCCTGCAGATAAAATGCCTAAGGTCAGATGGAGGGGGAGAGTACCTCTCAAATGAGTTTGCAAGGTTCCTGCAGGAGCATGGCATAAAGCAACAATATTCATGTAGTTGTACCCCACAACAAAATGGAATTGCAGAAAGGAAAAACAGGCATATTGGAGAGGTATCTCGTGCCATGCTCAATGAAAAAGACTTGCCAGATTTTTATTGGGCTGAAGCAGTTGCTACAGCAGTCTACATAATGAACAGGACTCCCACTGCAGCAATACATGGAATGACTCCAGAGGAGAGGTATACTGGTAGGAAACCAGATATTTCTCATTTGAAAATTTTTGGTTGCATTGCCTATGTACATGTGCCAGATGAGTTGAGATCCAAGTTGGATCCAAAAGCTGAGAAGTACATCTTTATTGGTTACTCTCTGCAGCAAAAAGGGTATAGATGCTATAACCCTTCTACTCCTAAGTTTACAGTGAGCAGAGATGTTGTTTTTGATGAGATGAGTAGCTGGTATAAACCAGTAAATGTGATTGATGATGTAGATGCACAAAATGGTAATGCTGCACAGAATTCACAGCAGCAATCACAAAATATTAGTGGACCTGGAGCGTCCTCTAGCAGTGGTTCACATTCTTCGCCATGGACAGGCAGATTGAGATCAGGAGAATCTTCTCAAAGCAATGCAGATAGTGGTATGCAGGTATCACGAAAAGGAAAAGAGAAGGTTGATCAGCCCATGTTTGATGTGAATGCAGGTCACTCTTATGTGGATGGTGAATCCAGTGGCTCAGAACAGAGCATTGATGATGAGTTGGGTATTCCTTCTATTGTTACACCTGGAGTAAGGAAGACCAGGGATGTTTTGAGAGCACCTGGGAGTGAACCCACTTTGCGCAGGTCTACCAGAGTTAGGTATTTTGTGGATAGGCTGAAATATGATGGATTTACAGCCATTCACTATGCATATATGGTCAAGGTGATACAGGAACCAGAACCCACTTCTTTTGAGCAAGCCATGGGAAAAGAAAAATGGGAGAAAGCCATGGATGAAGAAATGGATGCCTTGGAAGCAAATGCTACATGGGAGTTAGTACCTTTGCTTAAAGGTAAGAATGCAATTGGCTGTAAGTGGGTTTATAAGGTGAAGCACAATGCAGATGGTTCTGTGAACAGATACAAGGCAAGATTAGTAGTCAAGGGGTATGCACAAACATATGGCATTGACTATGAAGAAACATTCAGTCCGGTTGCAAGGATGGCAACCGTAAGAGCAGTCATTGCTATGGCTGCATCAAAGGGATGGTCTTTACATCAGATGGATGTAAAGAATGCCTTCTTGCATGGTGATTTGCAAGAAGAGGTCTATATGGAGCAGCCACCAGGTTATGTGCATGCTGTTCATCCTGAGTTTGTTTGCAGGTTGAAGAAAGCCTTGTATGGCTTGAAGCAAGCACCTAGAGCATGGTCTGACAAGATAGGACAGTATCTTGTCACTATTGGCTTTCAGATTTCCAAGGCAGACTTCTCACTTTATGTGAGAAAAACAGAGAAAGGTATTATGCTACTTGTCATTTATGTTGATGATTTGATTATGACAGGTGACAGTGATGAAGATATCCTTCATGTGAAAATGCTATTGAAGCAGAAGTTTGAGATGAAGGATTTGGGAGAGCTGCGTTATTTCTTGGGCATTGAGGTGATTAGATCACCAAGTGGGATACAGCTCTTGCAGAGGCAGTATGGATTGGACATGCTGTCCAAATATGGGATGACAGGCTGTAAGCCTATTTCAGTTCCTTTGGAGCAGAATGTGAAGCTGAGCACAGATGCAGGTGAGCTTCTAGAAGACCCTACTATGTACAGACGCATAGTAGGAAGCTTGATTTATATGACTATTACCAGTCCAGATTTGAGCTATGCTGTTGGGTTGGTAAGTCAGTTTATGCAGGCTCCAAGGAAACCGCATTTGGATGCGGCTAGACGCATACTCAGGTATGTGAAGTCCACATTGCAGTATGGACTATTTTATGAGACTGGGGTTCAGATACAGTTGCATGGATACACTGATGCTGATTGGGCTGGTAGCATTTCTGATAGACGATCTACCAGTGGATATGTGTTCTCTTTTGGGAGTGCTGCAGTCACTTGGAGCAGCAAGAAACAGCCTACAGTTGCCTTGTCAAGCACAGAGGCTGAGTACAGGGGTGCAGCAATGGCTGCATGTGAGGTAGCTTGGTTGCATAAGCTACTTTATGATATGCATGAGCCTACAGATGGGCCAGTTGTCATTTATTGTGACAACATGAGTAGTATACACTTGGCAAATAACCCAGTCTATCATGCTAGAACAAAGCACATTGAGGTGCATTATTGTCAAGATTGTGGGAGAGAAGGAAGGAGTCTCGCTTGAAGCTTTCTTGCTTGCACAATGGGGGAAGACACACAAGGGTGGAGGCTGAAAACAGTTTTTCTCTTCTTAGTTGTGTAAGCCAAAAGAACTCAAGTACAAAGAAATAGAAGAACCCTCTATATGGGTCTCAAACCAAACTCAACTAACTAAAGTGGCATACTAACTGAGCCACAAACTAGAGTAGATACGGATAGCTATCATGTAGCTATTATTCAGGGGCGGTGTACCAACCGCATCTGCAACTGAAAAGTCGGTGACATAAATACACAACGGTCACCCTGGCGTATCACGAGTGGAGCTCGATATCTCAACACTCCCCCTCGAGCTCAATCCCAATTCCTGCACACCAAGCAGGTCTCTGAACTTGCGCAGCTTCTCTGCGCCCAATGCCTTCGTGAATATGTCAGCTACCTGATCCTCTGTGCTGACATAAACTAGATCAATAAGACCTAGTAAAACCCTCTCTCGCACATAGTGATAATGCACCTCAATGTGCTTTGTTCTAGCATGATAGACTGGGTTATTTGCCAAGTGTATACTACTCATGTTGTCACAATAAATGACAACTGGCCCATCTGTAGACTGATGCATATCATAAAGTAGCTTATGCAACCAAGCTACCTCACATGCAGCCATTGCTGCACCCCTATACTCAGCCTCTGTGCTCGACAAGGCAACTGTAGGCTGTTTCTTGCTGCTCCAAGTGACTGCAGCACTCCCAAAAGAGAACACATATCCACTGGTAGATCGTCTATCAGAAATACTACCAGCCCAATCAGCATCAGTGTATCCATGCAACTGTATCTGAACCCCAGTCTCATAAAATAGTCCATACTGCAATGTGGACTTCACATACCTGAGTATGCGTCTAGCCGCATCCAAATGTGGTTTCCTTGGAGCCTGCATAAACTGACTTACCAATCCAACAGCATAGCTCAAATCTGGCCTGGTAATAGTCATATAAATCAAACTTCCTACTATGCGTCTATACATAGTAGGGTCTTCTAGAAACTCACCTGCATCTGTACTCAGCTTCACATTCTGCTCCAAAGGAACTGAAATAGGCTTACAGCCTGTCATCCCATATTTGGACAACATGTCCAATCCATACTGCCTCTGCAAGAGCTGTATCCCACTTGGTGATCTAATCACCTCAATGCCCAAGAAATAACGCAGCTCTCCCAAATCCTTCATCTCAAACTTCTGCTTCAATAGCATTTTCACATGAAGGATATCTTCATCACTGTCACCTGTCATAATCAAATCATCAACATAAATGACAAGTAGCATAATACCTTTCTCTGTTTTTCTCACATAAAGTGAGAAATCTGCCTTGGAAATCTGAAAGCCAATAGTGACAAGATACTGTCCTATCTTGTCAGACCATGCTCTAGGTGCTTGCTTCAAGCCATACAAGGCTTTCTTCAACCTGCAAACAAACTCAGGACGAACAGCATGCACATAACCTGGTGGCTGCTCCATATAGACCTCTTCTTGCAAATCACCATGCAAGAAGGCATTCTTTACATCCATCTGATGTAAAGACCATCCCTTTGATGCAGCCATAGCAATGACTGCTCTTACAGTTGCCATCCTTGCAACCGGACTGAATGTTTCTTCATAGTCAATGCCATATGTTTGTGCATACCCCTTGACCACTAATCTTGCCTTGTATCTGTTCACAGAACCATCTGCATTGTGCTTCACCTTATAAACCCACTTACAGCCAATTGCATTCTTACCTTTAGGCAAAGGTACCAATTCCCATGTAGCATTTGCTTCCAAGGCATCCATTTCTTCATCCATGGCTTTCTCCCATTTTTCTTTTCCCATGGCTTGCTCAAAAGAAGTGGGTTCTGGTTCCTGTATCACTTTGACCATATATGCATAGTGAATGGCTGTAAATCCATCATATTTCAGCCTATCCACAGGATACCTAGCTCTCGTAGACCTGCGCAAAGTAGGTTCACTCCCAGGTGCTCTCAAAACATCCCTGGTCTTCCTTACTCCAGGTGTAACAATAGAAGGAATACCCAACTCATCATCAATGCTCTGTTCTGAGCCACTGGATTCACCATCCACATAAGAGTGACCTGCATTCACATCAAACATGGGCTGATCTACCTTCTCTTTTCCTTTTCGTGATACCTGCATACCACTATTTGCGCTGCCTTCAGAAGATTCTCCTGATCTCAATCTGCCTGTCCATGGCGAAGAATGTGAACCACTGCTAGAGGACGCTCCAGGTCCACTAATATTTTGTGACTGCTGCTGTGAATTTTGTGCAGCATTACCATTTTGTGCATCTACATCATCAATCACATTTACTGGTTTATACCAGCTACTCATCTCATCAAAAACAACATCTCTGCTCACTGTAAACTTACGAGTAGAAGGGTTATAGCATCTATACCCTTTTTGCTGCAGAGAATAACCAATAAAGATGCACTTCTCAGCTTTTGGATCCAACTTGGATCTCAGCTCATCTGGCACATGTACATAGGCAATGCAACCAAAAATTTTCAAATGAGAAATATCTGGTTTCCTACCAGTATACCTCTCCTCTGGAGTCATTCCATGTATTGCTGCAGTGGGAGTCCTGTTCATTATGTAGACTGTTGTAGCAACTGCTTCAGCCCAATAAAAATCTGGCAAGTCTTTTTCATTGAGCATGGCACGAGATACCTCTCCAATATGCCTGTTTTTCCTTTCTGCAATTCCATTTTGTTGTGGGGTATAACTGCATGAATATTGCTGCTTTATGCCATGCTCCTGCAAGAACTTTGCAAACTCATTTGAGAGGTACTCTCCCCCTCCATCTGACCTTAGGCATTTTATTTGCAGACCTGTTTCTTTTTCAGCCATAGCTTTAAGGGTTTTGAAATGCCCAAAAACTTCACTTTTCTTTTTCATAAAATACACCCAAACTTTTCTGCTATAGTCATCAATAAAAGTGACAAAATAATGACAGCCTCCAAGAGATGCAGCTTTAGTAGTCCACACATCAGAGTGGATTAATTCCAATGGCTTTTCACTCTCTTGAACATGTCTAGGAAATGGTTTCCTTGCCTGTTTTCCAAACTGACAGGCTTCACATACCTTATGCATTTCTGCAACCTTGAATTTCGGCAAACCTGCAACAATATTTTGGGCCTGCATTGATTTAAGTCGCTGTACATTAACATGACCAATGCGTTTATGCCAGATATCAATATCTGCAACTACACCGGTCCCATGTGCAAACATTGCTGCACTCAATTCAGACATGTCTGCATCCAATGTAAACATTCTGCCCTTCTTCTTTCCTTTTGCTATCAAGCGACCTTTATTTTTCATATCCTCAACAAAGCATCCATGAGGATTAAATCTGACCTGCAAGCCCTGTTCAACCATTTGACCAACAGAAACCAGATTCGTGGTGATATTCGGGACATGAAATACATCAGACAGGTATTTCTTTTTCCCATCCTGCATAGACAAGGGAATTTTTCCAATCTGCACAATAGGATGTGCAGTATCATCACCAGTCTCCACAAATCCTGGTTTTTCCATTTTCCTTGCATCCTCCATCCATTCTGCATGACCTGTCATGTGGTTTGATGCACCTGAGTCAACATACCATACATCATTGCTTTCTTCTGCACTTGTCACAGAATTGTTCATGTGCTGTACCATAAACAAGTGCTCATTTCTGTCATCACCCTGTCTACTAGAAGATGCATAATTCCCTTGTTGCAGTTTTCCATTCATGATGTCATTCTGCTTTTTATAGCAGTCTTTAGCCATATGACCCATTTTACCACAGTAGTAGCATTCAACATTACTGTTTGCATTTTGGCCTCTTTGCCATCCACCACGACCTCTTTGGCTCCCCCTGCCTCTAGAGTTACCACGTCCTCCTCCATAGGACTGGTTTTCTTGAGTCTGCTGCATATTCTGATTTCTGCCACGGCCTCCAAATCGGCCCCCTCTACCTCTGCCTCTACCTCTTCCAGCATTTGAGTAGAAGACAGCTTCTTTTGAAGTTCCTCCTGAAGACGATGCACCACTATTTCTCTGTTCCTCAGAAATTAGAAGAGCAATCAACTCCTCAAAATCAGGAAATCTTTCACGAACTGAAATGGATGTCCGAAACTGTGCATAATCCTTTCCTAGACCATTCAAGGTCACAGAAACTAAATCATCATCTTCCACTGGCGACCCAATGGAAGCAAGTGCATCTGCAATCTTCTTCACCTTCATGTGGTAGTCATTGATGCTCATATTTTCTCTTTGCACATTGTGCAACTCTTGCTTGAGCTGCATTTTCCTGGCTTGTGTATTTGTGCTATACATCTTTGACAGAGTATCCCATGCCTCCTTTGGCGTACTTGCATCCTGAATATGCACAATCATAGAGTCTGAAATGCTGATAGACAGCCAGTACATAACTTTCCTGGCTCTCTCATGCCATGCTTTGAATGCCTGCATTTGCTGTTGATTGGGAACATCAGGAAGAACTGGTTCTTCTTCATTTCCTGCAACAAATTCCCAATATCCTTTTCCCATAAGGAAATTCGTCATTCTAAACTTCCATGCCTGGAAGTTGTTCTTGTCAAGCTTTTCAGTGACAATCTGTGAGAGAGAATCAGACGCCATTACAGAACACTGCGAAAAATTCTGTCACTGCAAAAACTCAGCTTCACCCTCACAAGGGCAAATCTGCAAAACTGGCGAAAGTGGTATTTAACCACACAGTCACTTCCTAGTGACGATTTTGCATCAACAAGCAACAGGGATGATTCTGTAACTCCCAATGTCTCTGCGCACAAGCATACGATGCGATTTCTACAGTAACTTTTCACTGACCTGTAGAACAGTGGTTGCACAGCATAAAACTGAGCCTTTTCCTGAGTGCGTGCAGAAAACTTCCGTCTGCGAAACAGGCACCGAAATGGCCTCAAATCAAAAAAACAAGGTCGCCAAGGGCTAAAGCCCTCTCCCGCAGCATATACTGCCCTCTTGCTTCACCGCGAAGGGCGTCTCAACCTGAGACAATGCACTCCTGCACTTTCCGACTGTGCTACCTGCAGAGATCTACTCCCAAAACAGAAAATGAAAGCAACACTGCTCCTCTTACCAGAACACCGCGAGCTTGGCTTGCTTTCTTGAGCTCCTTACCACGAACAAGGCTCTGATACCATGTCAAGATTGTGGGAGAGAAGGAAGGAGTCTCGCTTGAAGCTTTCTTGCTTGCACAATGGGGGAAGACACACAAGGGTGGAGGCTGAAAACAGTTTTTCTCTTCTTAGTTGTGTAAGCCAAAAGAACTCAAGTACAAAGAAATAGAAGAACCCTCTATATGGGTCTCAAACCAAACTCAACTAACTAAAGTGGCATACTAACTGAGCCACAAACTAGAGTAGATACGGATAGCTATCATGTAGCTATTATTCAGGGGCGGTGTACCAACCGCATCTGCAACTGAAAAGTCGGTGACATAAATACACAACGGTCACCCTGGCGTATCACGAGTGGAGCTCGATATCTCAACAATTATCACTATGTGCGAGAGAGGGTTTTACTAGGTCTTATTGATCTAGTTTATGTCAGCACAGAGGATCAGGTAGCTGACATATTCACGAAGGCATTGGGCGCAGAGAAGCTGCGCAAGTTCAGAGACCTGCTTGGTGTGCAGGAATTGGGATTGAGCTCGAGGGGGAGTGTTGAGATATCGAGCTCCACTCGTGATATGCCAGGGTGACCGTTGTGCATTTATGTCACCGACGTGTCAATTGCAGATGCGGTTGGTACACCGCCCATGAATAATAGCTACATGATAGCTATCCTTATCTACTCTAGTTCGTGCCTCAGTTAGTATGCCACCTTAGTTAGTTGAGTTTGGTTTGAGACCCATATATAGGGTTCTTCTATTTCTTTGTATGTGAGTTCTTTTGGCTTACACAACTAAGAAGAGGAAAACTGTTTTCAGCCTCCACCTCTGTGTGTATTCCCCCATTGTGCAAGCAAGAAAGCAACAAGTGAGACTCCTTCCTTCTCTCCCACAATCTTGTCAGCACTAACCCCTAGGGAGAGACCATATGAGAGGTTTTTACTTGCAGGTATTGAAGACTCCAATGAAAGTACCGCCATCTCTTCATCAACACTCAACTCTGAAACCTTGTATTTTATCATCATACAAGCCCACCAAATAATCGTCACGTGCAAAATTCCCAAAAACCAACACTTGTGCCAGCCACCATCAGTGCAATTTCCAACAAAGAACAGCCCTATCACCAACTCCAACAGCCACTAGTCAACCAGGCCAACAACGTGCCCCCAACAACCTTCATTTGCATCACCACCAAAACTCCTCCAAAGCAAAACACACCAGTCCCTTCCACCTATTGAGAAATGTGCAATCACATCCACCATAGCATCTTTGTATAGAACAAGCAAGGCAAAGAAACATATTACAAATAAAGCCTTAGATTAGGTCATGTATGCATGGTTTATTAAAATCACAGTTGGTGATTACCATGGTCCCTTTCCACCTTTTTCCAACTACCAATGCCACCTACTGTAAGCCCATAAAAGGCACTCATCCCCACACTCATTCCATTAGTCATTCTCATCAGTTGTACTTGCATTATGCTTGGATAATATCAGTTATTCTTCTTTGTCAATGCTTATGCCTCATTATGATTGTTTATTTTCTCATCAACAATCCTCCTTAGCATGCATCCTCAATATTCTAACATGGTATAAGAGCCAATTTCAAGGTAATGAGTCATTAGGCCACTGATTGGGTCACTTCAGCTTGAAATTTTGGCTCCCTCCACTTTCCCATGAATCTCTCACCTACCTCCATAGCTACTCACCTTCAATGGAGGACTTGAATCTCTCAAAGCAAGCCATTTCAACTTGTACTTTCTTCTAGGGAACTCTTTCTTTGCTCTAGACGCTCCTGCCTATCACTTCACAATATGACATTGCCCAACATATGCTTCAGCATTGCACCTGTATCAACCCGGTGCCATTTTCTATGCCTTCTCTGTGCGTACAGTCCGTTCAACCTGCAGGCGCAATGATATTGATGAATGACATAGGTCTTTTGAAGCTTGACACTTGAGCTTCTTTATCATCAAGTTTTGTGTCAAATGGCTCACTCCTCGATTAGCTGTGAACAAAATATCAGCCCCCTGTTAATACCCTAAAGAGGGCAGCCATAGCTATCAAGCTTCAAGCTCATGCTTCACTTATTTCTCTCACTCCTTTGGCTCAAATCAATTCATTAACTCTCTAATATGCCCTACCACTTAGTCTTTAGCAAGCATTTAAGTGATCTACCAGCAAGGAGGGGAGATCTTGACAAGATTTGCAAGCATTTCAAGAAGAGACAAGCACAATGTCCATTGAGACTCATCTAGTGCTTTTAGCACTTGTGTTATCTTACACAATCAACTTGGCATTTGATCAAATTTCAGTTTTTTTGTGCTACTCCAGCATTAAATCAAGGAGGGGAAGACTCAGACTTGCAAGACCTTAAAGATCCCAAGTTCAAAGGGCATACTAGTCACCTAATCACCTAGTGCTTCTTGGAACTTGTGCTCAACTGAAATTTGAATTTTTTGGAGCTGATTTGTTGCTGATCTTGCAATTTCAACATGGGCAAGGACTCACTGACAACTCTATTCAATGGTGTCGAGTTCCATACATGGCAAATTAGAAACAAACTGATCCTAATGAAGAAAGGCTTGTGTTCAATCACAAGTGGTTAAGAGAAGAAACCAAGGGAAGCTACACTTTTAGTCATATGGGATAAAAATGATGATAAGGCTCAAGATATTATCAAGCTTGAACTTGATGACAGCTATATTCATCATGTTGATGATTGTGAAACCTCTCACGCGACATGGGGTCGATCAGAAACCCTATTTGGAGCTCATTCAAAATCCTCCAAATATGTCTTACTAATTGAATTGTTTAGGCTTGACATGCAAAGTAGTACCTCACTTACAACTCATTTGAATTATATGGAAAGCTTGTTGACAGAACTTGCAGGAATCAACTTGAAGATGGATGAAGACATTTGCATTGGAGTGCTTCTCAAGAGTCTTCCACTTGAGTTTGATCATGTGTCTAACATTGATCAGCATGCCAAAGCTAAAACTTGTGGATATCAAAGCCTCTCTCTAGAAAGAGGAAAATAAGATCAAGAGTAAGGGAGAAACAAACATCCCAACAACTCCTCTATGTGAAAGGGAAGAAGAGCGTAGTCTGTGACTTTTGTAAGAAAACTAGGCATATTGAGAAATTTTGCTATGCTAAGAAAAGGTCTCAAAGAGCATATCTTACTACAATCAAAGAAGATGAAGACAACAATGAAGAAGAAGGAGAAGAACCCCAAGAACAAAACGATAGGACTCACCAGTCCCTCTTTTGTAGCTCATTTTTTGATAGACTTTTTTACGTTTAAAATGTGGACTTGCCTAATGTTCCCACCATAAGCTACAACCTCTACACACTTAGTGAGGCCTTGTAACAGCCTCTAGCTTTATATGGTTGGTTCTTTCCATGTCTATGCTTAGCAAGGTTCTACTCATGATAGCCTCTATAAACTCAATGTCTTTTCTGGTTGTGATTGAGGAGGGGTGTTGAGAAATGTGCAATCACATCCACCATAGCCTCTTTGTATGGAACAAAGAAGGCAAAGAAACATACTGCAAATAAAGCCTTAGACTAGGTCATATATGCATGGTTTATTAAAACCACAGTTGGTGATTACCATTGTTTCTTTCCACCTTTTTCCACCTACCAATACCACCTACTGTAAGATTATAAAAGGCACTCATCCTCACACATCCATCAGTCATTCTCATCAGTTGTACTTGCATTATGCTTGGATAATATAAGTTGTTCTTCTTTGTCAATGCTTATGCCTCATTATGATTGTTTATTTTCTCATCAGTGATCCTCCTTAGCATGCATCCTTAATATTCTAACACCACCCATGTCTTCGGTGTATGCCAAAGCTTGCTATCTACAACGTTGAGTGCCATGGGACTGGCACTCATCTAGGAGGGGGGAGATGTTAACCCTCAGATGAACAAGGGGAAAATTCAAAAAATCTAAAGCAGAAGACAAGGACAATGCAAAAGTGAAAAAAAAGACAAAGGCATACCAAGAAAAATATGGAAACACAAGAAGCGCCAGAAAGTCCTAAATCAAAGAGAAAGGTGCACAAGAAAAAGCGCAAGTCAATGCTTTTATAAAAGAATGCAAGGCGCACCATGATTTATTTCAAGAGTGTCAGGCTCTCACTCGTGCAAATTGTAAAGGTAGATGGGCGGTAGGAAGGAAGCTATGAAGATAGGAGGATAATGGGGAAAAGGGCCTAGGCTATGGTACCCCATGTAAAAAAGGGGATAAGGGGATGATCGCCCAAAAGGGATTTAGGGTTTTGTATATAAAGTTAAAAAGTGAATGAGAAACTCATTCTTGTGTGTGACCGAAAGTAGCTCTCTTCTTCTTCTTCTTCTTCTTCTTCTTCTTCTTCTTCTTCTTCTTCTTGCTTGCTTGCTTGCTTGCTTGAGCTTGTGCTTGAGAGAGGGCGTGTGAGGGAGTGAGTGTGTGAGGGTAAGGGACCATGGTGGAGAAGCTCTCCATCTTCTCTTTTATTCTTCTCTTATCTTGCTTGCGACAATGGAGCTTGGAGCATGAAGCTTGAGGATGGAGTTGGTTGAAGCTTGCACTTGGATCGTAGAGCTACCGAAGTACTCAGGAGAGGAGGCAACTCGATCGGGAATTGAGGTAAGCTCACTACACTCTTAGAGAGAGATAGCACGTCGACTATGTGAGAGGTAGCCATTATTGCTCGGCTTGGAACGCTTGAAACAATAAGCAATCCGTGGGTCTTGGCGATTGCCTCTACACTATGCCAATCTCTTCTCCTACAACACATCTTTGCAAAACTTTGTCCTTACCTTTCTTGTACATGGCACCTCCTAACAAGGTGTAGGGGGCTGATTCCAATAGAAGCTTCTTCTTCTCACGGCTCGAGATACCCAGGGGTACTGTTGGGTTGCCAAGAGGTTGGCTATGTCTGCATACCATGGGGTAACCTTTTCAACTAGAAACAAGGAACCATCAGGACGGTTTGGATCATCTTTCTCTTCTTCATCATTCCTTTGAGGGATTCATGAAAGATGATCAGTCGACATGAGAGTGATCGGGTTTGGTAACCACTTCAAAGTCAAACTCTTGAAACAGAATGAGTCATCTCATCATTCTTCCCTTCACATTGGCCTTGTTCATCAAGAAGGATAGGGCTTCATGGTTCACATAGAATTTGAAGTGTGTCAACAGAAGATAGTGACGAAATTCTCCAAGGCAAACACCGTTGCTAGGCACTTAAGCCCCACTATGTAGTTTTGCTCTCTATCAGTTACTTTCTGACTTGCATAATAGATAGGTCAATCCAACCTAGAGAGGCCCTTTTGCATAAGACTACACCTAGCCCTTCAACTGATGCATCAGTGTGTACATGGAACTGGGTGCTTCAATCAAACACTGCTTCAGGGTGTTGAATACTTTGTCACAATCAGTGGTCCATGTAAACTCTACATCTTTTCTCAGGAGTTTATGCAAAGGGACTGGCTTTGTCACAAAGCGTGCAATGAATCTTCTGTAATAGCCCACATGGCAAAGAAATACCCTCAATTGATTAAGGTTGATTGGGGCTGTTAAGGCAGCAATCTTCTCAATCTTAGCAAGATCTATTGCTATCCCTTGTGCAGAGACAATGTGGCCTAGAAGAACTCTTGATGAGATGCCACAAAGACACATTTTTTGAGGTTGAGAGAAATCCCATACTCTCGACATCTATCAAAACACTGCTCTAAGTGTCCCCAATGCTCATGGATTAGACTATAGACATAGAAGTCATCAAGGTATACCTCAATGAAATAATGTAGATGGTTCTAGAAGACAGCCATCATCACTCATTAGAAAGTAGCAAGGGCATTACTACAGAGCCCAAATGGCATCACTCTGTAAGCATAGGTTCCCCATTTTGTTGTGAAGGTTGTTTTGGATTGGCCCTCTTCTGCAATTTGGAATTGAATCCATCACCTGCCACTGTGTCCAACAGTTGGTTTGTAAACGGGATAGGAAAATGATCCTTCTTTGTCTTGGAATTTAGCTTTCATAAGTCCACACATATTCACAGTTTTCCATTATTCTTGGGTACTACCACAATGGGCAAAACCCATTCATTGTTAGCCACTGGATAAATAAGCTTAGCTTCAAGGAGCTTCAGTAATTTGGCCTTCACTAGGGTAGAATAATTTGAATTCATGCGTCTCTATATTTGCCTCACAGGTTTGGCATCAGGCTCTAGATCAATGTGGTGTTGGCATATTGTGGGATCAATCCCCTTCAGATCTTTGTATGACTATGAAAACAAGTCTAAGTTCTCCTTTAGTAGATCTCGTAGAACCAGTAGTTCTTCTTCTGGAAGATTTAGACCCACCTTTAGGGGACATTTAGTACCATTGGCATCCACGAATGTTAATTGCTTTTCACCTTTCACTTCACGGATAAATGTCCCACGGTTTGCTTCTGGGTAGAGATCAGACTCCTTCAAAGGAGTGGTCTCCTCTATTGATTATTCACTAGAACTGATATTCTCTTTTAATGGAGGCTTGGCTCACTCTTTGGGGAGATGAAAGGGTATCATTGAGGTTTCGAGTTTGGGTTGGGGATGAATTACTTCTTGGCTTGAAAACTCATCTTTTGAGGATGCATCCAAGAACGCCACATAATAGGAACCTTTCGTGTTCTGTTTGAGCTACCAAACTGGGGATTGTTGGCAAGGTGCATCATCATCATCTTTGTTGAGGAAGGGTAACTTTGGGTGGCAAGACACACTGGTGAAGGAATGCCTATTCTTCTTAATCCATTTCTTATAGAGGCTTTGCTTATGATGTGACTCATTAATCAGTCCAAAGGGTACCATAATCATTCTGTTGAACAGAAAGGGATCCTCTATTTATGTGGCTTCAGGAACTTCTTCCTCATCTTTGCCTTCTATGAGAAGGATTGATCAAGGATTGATCCTTCTAGCTCAATTTCATAATCTTCTTCTACATTATCACCTTCATCCTCTTCAAATTATATTTCTACGTCTGTGGGTGCTCTATAAGAGAAAAAAAAGCTCTATGTTATGTCTTATGCTTTTGTCTCTGTGTCTATCTTTGTCTCTACTCTTGTCTTTGTCTCTGGCTATGTCTCTGTCTCTGTCTCTGCCCGTGTCTCTATCTCTGGCTCTGTCTCTGTGATTGTCATGTAGCATGGTGAACAATACGTTCATGCTTCTATCTCTCTGTTAGAGATGATTTCAAATGTCAATTCGGGTTCAAATATGAGGTATTCTCCCATGGACAAATACTTTGCTTCCTTTGATAGTTGGCTTACAGTGCTTACTATTAGGGATTGTGCCTCTATTTTCTTGGAAAATATCTATTTGACGGCCTCTTCATCTTCTAATGTACCATTTATTACTTCATTGGAGGAGTCTGTTACGATTTCGATGGATGTGGATCCATTGCCTTTTTGCAATCCATATAACTTCAACATCACTTTGTTAGGTCCTCTACCTAGGGTTGGGATTCCTTTGAACCAGTCCATCCTTGCTCTTGCTTGAAAAAGCTAAGGTCTTCCCAACATCAGAGGGTATGAGGTTCCGTAGGAATTTGGTTTGACCATTAGATATGTCAACCAATAGTCTCTTCCTGTGAGGGTTGCATTGATCTGCCAATGGTTTGATTCTGCTTTGATCTGCCAATCTGATAAGCCACTGTGTAGGCTGCATTCCTTGCAAGCCTAGATCTTTCATTGTCACATCCATCATTGTGTTTACTAATGAGCCTCCATCAATCAATGTGTCTACTATAAAACATCCTTCAATCCACATGCCAATCTGTGGGGTTCAAGGATCTAGGAAGGAGTTAGCCACATCTACTTTCTTCATGGATTTTGAGGCTCTGTTGGACTTGGTCGTCACCAGAGGGAACAATTCTTAGGCCTCTTCTTCTTGTTAGTATGCTTTTGAATTTGTTTCGACAGCTAGGAGACAACATCAACAATTGTCAAAATGTTAAGTTTGGTTTAAAAGTGTCTAGGTATTGAACCAAATCGTATTCTTTGTTGATAGGATCCATAAGCTTTTCCAATCGGCTGGGGAATGGGGCCATGCCCACTTTTATCTTCCCTTTTTCTTCTAGGAATGGCAACGTCTGTGCTTCTTCTCCTTGAGGAGGTGCTTTGGCATCCTCTTTCTCTCTTGAACCTTTGGTCCTGCCTCTACAACTGTCTTTGTGGCTCTCTGTGGCTCTGTAGTGCTCTGTACTACATTGTTCTATACTGAACTGCTTTGTTTCTCCCTAGGAAGGTTGAACTTCACAATCTTTGTAGAGGGAACGTTCTCTTTTGGAACTACGGGTTTTCTTTTCTTTGCACACGTTATTGCAACAATTTCCAATTCCACCAAATTGAAAGTAGGTTCTTAGGTCTTTTGTTGGGTATCTGGAGTATCTTTCACAAGAGATGGACTTGGATAATGTTTTGTAGTGTGGCCTTCTCCTTTGTATCGACTGCATAAGGGCTATATTGTAACACTCCACCTTTGATCTCCAGCCACCACCAATAGACAATCATCCTTTGTAACTCTAAGAGGGAAATATCCTTGGACTAAAATTAGGACCGAACTCCCTAGGCTTTGGTCCAATATCCTATGTTATCATTTTGAATTCCAGCAAGTTGAATATTGTGTCTTCATCTTTCTTTCTTCTTTCATGCATCTCTTTCAGAGAGTAGATATCCTCTGTATGGTCCTTCCTCAAATAGGATGAACAAAAGGCTCCACTAATGGTTGGTTTTTGAGTACATTCAGTGGCTAAATGTCCTACTTGATGGCACTTTCTACACCATGTATTAGAACGCATCACATCTCTCCCACCTCCCACAGGAGTGGATATATTGGCGGTATTCACCTTCAGCGTCGTCTGTAGTTGTTCTGTAATCACATCCATAAGCTCTTTCTTGATACTTGTGACTAAATTGGACATGTATTCCTTAAGATTTTCACCTCTTGGAGTACTTTTAGTAGGGTTTTAGGAAGCTTTTTTTATTACTGCATATATTGGTTGGGTTGATCCAGAGAGTCCTCTATTCCGGTTATGGTTCAAAGCTCTTGTTGAGCCTTGGGGTCGTTGATTCTAGTAGGTAGGATTCCACTAGTGTTGAGCCACCACTTGGGGCCATTGTTGTTGTGGTTGAACCATCATGTGAGGCACTGTCATCTACGGCCAGTGTGGATTAGGTGCATTGTACTGCAGCATTGTTTGCATCTGGGGGTAGGGGTAGGGAACTATCCCTAGGACTACATTTGGTGGGTATACCATTATTAGCATGGGAGGAGGTAAGACTCCTCTTCCTGAGGTCATTGCCAACCTTGCTTCAACTTCTTTATACAGTCTTACACCTTCCACTGTAGCTTGCAGATTGACTAGTCTTCTCAATTTCATGAACTTGTGAACTTCTAGTTGTAGACCTCTGAGGAAAACTCCCTTCTGGATGCCTTCATCCAAATGATGGTTATTCCATCTCTTCAGTATGGATTCCATTTGCGAGACATAAGCTTCTACTCTTTTTTTGGAGGACTGACTTAGGTTCATGAACTCTTCTCGCATCCGCTCTTTAAAACTTTCTCGCCTGAATTTAGTTAGGAAAGCCAACTTCAAGTCGTCCCATGTGCCAAAAGTTCCTGCTACTTGTCTCTCATACCACTGAAATGCCACACCTTTGAAAGTGGTAGGGAATGTTGCTAACCAATACTTGGGGGTTCTGGCATTGCTAGCCACACATGCTACCATAAACTTTGCTACATGAAGATTAGGTTCTTCATTATACTCTCCCTTAAAAATGGGCAATGGGACTACATTTGCTGGCCTATCATCAATATTTCCAAGATGGATATGACTAGAAAAGGGACCTTGAGTTGCCATGGGGACTTCTGTAAAGAGTACTTTTAGGGCATCAAAGGAGGCTTATGCAGCAAACTCGTTCTCGGCCCTGATTTTTTCCTTCTCTCTTCTCATGTACCTCTGGACTCGTTCTAGTGCTTGCCTCTTGATTGCATCATTCATCTTAAGGAATTGGCTCCAACCAGTTGGTATATACTCAACAAAACAGAATTAGAGGGGTCTTCAGTCTCTAGAGGACTCTTTGGCCAATATCTCTTCTACTTCTTACTTTTCTACATTTTTGAATTCAGCCTTCAAACCACTATAGAGGGGAGGGTATTCCGTTTTGAAGGTATCAAAACTCATTCTTCTAAGGATCATTGTTGTACCATCATCATAGTAATGCCAGCTTCTGGAATGTTGTGAAGAACACTCTGTCTACCAACTTCTAGTGGGTTTCTAATTGGAAAAATAGGAGATTGTCATAGCACCATGTGTCCCACGTGTCCTATTGTTGAGCATCCACGAATAAATTCCAACCCTTTTCTTTCTTGTTTTCATGATTTTCCACTGACCACAACTCCTGAAGCTTCTTCACAATCTCCCACTTGATGATGTCTAAAAACTTCTCAATGAATGTTAGATCTTCCATGGATGGTCATTCTCTCTGTTTCTACACTTCAATTTTTTCCCACACAATTTGCATCAAGATGCACATCTCTTTTGCTTTAACAGAAAGAGGAAATAGTCCACCATATAGAGCTTGCATCATGATGGTAATATGTTTCTACCATTGTGGGATGAAATTCTTGTGGAAAGTGGCTTTGGTAATGAGAATCTCCAATTCTTCAATAGTAGAAGGGACTTTGAAGGCATCCATTGAACTCTTCTCTTCTTGGCAATGCCATTTCCTTCATTTTCAGCCTCTTTTGATGCTTGTTGATGGCAGTTTTTCCTTGCTGCGCACCAAAAAAATGGAGCCTCAAAAGGAACACCAATGAAATAGGTTTCTACAACAAGAAAATATGTATTTTATCATCAACAAGTTTTTTTTTCATTATTTAGAGAACCACAATAAGGAAAAGAACACCACGAGTACGAGATCTTCACACAGCAGCATAAAAAACAATCTCCCACGGCTTTAACTTCAACAAAATTGATCATTCTCTTCATATTCTTCATAGAATTCATCAACCAAAAAAGAGAACATAAGAGAAAAACCACTTTGAATGGAAATAAAATCACATAGTATTCATCTTCATAGTTTTCTCTCACAATCCCTCATATATAGATAGATCGTTTTGCATAGAATTGGCTATCTTTTGCATATGGTCTCTCTCACACTAATACACTCTCAATAGTACATCAAATCCTCACTAAAATACTCAATAATCATTCATAATAATCCTTCTTTGGTTGTGGATGACCCTTCCAAAAGGTGTGTTTGATATGAAAGGTCACTAGAGCCACTATAGTGACTCTTCATAGCTCATCACTGTCACTTCACTCCAGTCTTCTCTTGAGTCTTCAATAGCTGCTTCTTCCACTTCCTTGAGCTCTTTTGAACTTACATTCACCTCTTTTCAAGGATAGAAAACTTTCCCAAATTCACACATACATTCCACAGAACACTTACAAAGGCATACAGAACAGGACAAAACAAAAACAAAGGCTCTATAGAAGCTCAATAGAGGGTTACGAAAGGTCAACAGAAAGCATCAAAACCACACAAATCATACTAAAACCATTCCAAAATATGAAAAACCATTCAATGAGCTTTAAAAAATTCTCAACTTCCATCAATCATTACTCGGTGATTCATATAGAAGATAAATAGAACAAAACAGAAGCTATTAGAACTTATAAGAACATCACAAAGCCTCATATCTTTACTAAAAATTTTCATGAGCTTCCAAAACATAATCAACCTCATCCAAAACACTCTCAAACACTTCCAAAACAATCAATCATCACTCAAAATCATCAAAGTTCAACCATTCAGCCCTTAGAAACAACAAAAATCAACCAAAAAACCAAGTCATTTCAGCATTCATTCTTGCTAAGATTCTTCCTTCTCACCTTCTTTGTACAGTAATACTTGAAATTTGTTATAGCAATTGAATCATTGTTATTAATGGCATGGAAAAAAGAGATTAGTTCAAGCAAAATTATTGGGCACCACTCTTCCTATTATTAACTTTTCTTGGTGCTCCATTGAAGCCTTGGACCCAAGAGAAACCTTGTTTAAGTAGAGGAGAGCTATAGATATTGATTAATCTTGCTATAAATTGAAAATTATTAGTTATTGTTTCTGGTTTTCCTAATTTCAACCAATCCTTGTTGCTAGCTTTCATGGTGCTCCTTCTTCCTAATCTCACTAGAAAAAATGAGTCAAGGTTAGTAGGGCAAGGGGAAGGAGATTTATCGAATTTCATGGCTATGTTAGATTGCTTTTTGATAGCTTTCAAAAAAAGAAAGCTTACTCTTCCCAAAACCTTAACAAGACTTATATCAAATGAAGCTTCAAATGATTTGAGATGGACTTTGAATGATTGGAGTGAGAGAAAATGGTAGTGAGTTAGAGAAACATCCTAATGGGGAAATGAGAAGGGTAGGAAGAAAAATAGCAAACACTCTATCACATTTTAAAAACTTAATATGCAATACAACAAAATGTCAAGGCCCTCCATGTAATAGACTAATTTGGCTAGTAGAGTAGAGAAATATTCACATAAGCAGGTGACCCCAACTAAGAAAGCCCATCTAATAGATAGCAATACTAAAAGTGATAAAGTTGCTCCTAAAGCTAGCTATTCCAAATGATCAAGAACACAAGCTTTAGCATCCATTCTAGTAAACCAATAACTCTAAATAAGAGGCACAATCATCCTAATCTATGGGGGTGTAGGCCAACTCTCACACAAGCTTCAAGTCTAAGCTATATTAAGTGAGGTCAAAGGAAAAATTTGTACTAAAAACTAACATAGAATACCTTGGCTCTAGTCCTAAATTACTGTCTATTATTAGAAACCATAATCTAGCTTACCCTTTTGTTCTTCATATAGTCTATAATAGTTTCCATCCTTAGAGCCCTCTTACACTCATAAGGCTCATCAAACAAAATCTCAAAATGCTAAAGGCATTTAAAGTAGATGAACTAATGCTAGGACATTGTACATTGTATGGTCAATATGACAAATAGATTTGATCAAAGAAACTTCCTATGTATGAGACCCAATATTTTGTTATAAGTTCTTGAGATTTCCCAAAAATACATTTCATTTTTAGGAGGTCATTTAAGCTAATGGCATGCTATGTCATTTATTATGTGCCTCTATTTATAGAAATGTCTAAATTAAGCAACAAAATTAAGGAGAGAACCATATTTCATGTCTTAAACTTCATAATTATTTTTCTAGATTACTATTTAAACTTATTCCTTTGTTTAATCTAGGTTGTATGTGATACACTTATGACTTCTCTGCTTTTATTTACATATGTGACCTTATACATTTTCACCATGCAAAAGGAGGACAATGATTGATGATCCTCTTTATGTTAGTTATTGGATTAGATAACATTGTAATAATGAAAGAAAAATGAATACTCATTATCGACATTGGTTCTATAGCTTGAACGTGTTTGAAACTTGCAACTTCCCTTTGTACCTTATCCATTTGTGTAGGAGGGAAAGAGCACAAAAGAACATTGTATTTCTTGAGATAGGATGTAGGTCCTTCTCAATAAAAGAAAAACTTTGTTCTCACCATACATAATTATGGAAGAATTAATCATGGAGAACCTTTTCATGCCAAAAAATTGAATGATCCATATGAGCCTTATAACCAAATAGTCTTATGGTCTAGAAGCTTTGGCTAGATAAAATGGACTTTCTCTAAAAAAGTACAAATATGAAATACCTTATTCCATCATTTTTGTAAATCATTTGTCTCCATGTCTTCAAGTAATGCATCATACTATAACATACCTCATGGGAACTTCCACTAACCTTGAAAAATGATCCCTTAAGCTTGAGTTGTCCATTATAGGATATCAAAGAAAATACATTGAAAATCTATCCATTAAGCTCTAATTGTCCATTATAGGAGCTCAAATTAGATGCTTGTTTTTGTGTGATTGGAAACTTGAATAGAGTTAAATTAATGTTATTCACTTCTATTTTTACCTAATGCCAACATGTACCAGCCTTACTTCTCTAGTCTCTTGTATTTCCCCAAGTTTATTAAGTTTCATGTCAATAGAACTCTACATTTAAGTTGAACACATTTTCTCCATTGCATTCTCATCCCACTTCTCTCACCTCAAAATCTATGTTTGGCTAATCGTCCACATCCATTTCCATTAATCTACTCAATGAGATTGATAAGATATTTGGACATTGCATGGATGGTGATGAGACACCCAAGTGTTATCTACATTCTCACTACATAAGAAAGTTAATAGTTGAGATTTAGCCTCCAACACAAGCATGTATATAGAACTTCTTGTAGCAACATACTTGCATGTGTTTCCTCAAGTCTAATTTCCAAACATGTATGGTTTTCTACATGGTCATGGTATTATACATGGACTAAATCCCTCTAGGTTGCTCACGTCCAAGACTTAGTACTTGCACCCTATCGAACCTTTGTACTCTTGATACATATACTAGATGCATTTCTCTATAGTGCTAGTGACAACCAAATCATTATGCTAAATTCTTTTATCCTTACCTAGTCCTTTAAAAAATATTAACACTAAATGGGAACCATTTCTTAGTCATGAGCAACATGCCACATATGTGGTGTTGTAGTTCATTGAATTTCTAGATAAAAAGTTTCTTATTAAATTCAAATTTTTTTGAGAAAATATTATACTTCAATCAAAGTCACCTATATATTAGAATACACCTATAAGCCCCAAAGCATGGGCTTGTTTTAAACATAGTTTGGCAAGGGAATGCGCAAAAACATCGTAAAATAATCCAATCAACACCAAGATATGGAAGAGCTCATTATTAAACCAATCACAATGCACAAGAATTTTTCTTTTAAAATTGAAATTAACAATGCCATATTTAAATTCTAGTGCAAATATTCAAATGGACCCAAGGTAAACAATGCCTATTTGAGCTTTATAGAGTATCTTGATTCATATTGTAAGAATGGACCCAAGGTAAACAAAGCCTATTATTTGAGCTTTGTAGAGTATCTTGACTCATATATGTAAGAATGTGGGGATGGTGAAGTCCTATGGGTATGATGAAGTCCCATGGTAGAAACTTAGTTTGACAATACGGATAAGGAGAATAATTTCATAAAAGCTGCAAGTCTATGTCCTTGTTTTGTAAACTTGTGATAGCTATAAGCAATTTATGTCCAGTAGTTCACACATGGTGAGGACGCTTTTTCTCAAGCATATGATTCTAGTAACTCTTCTTAGTACACTCTAAGGATACACCCTCCAAATTTTTACTCTTGTAATAAATGTCAAATATTTTTTCTTGTACCTTGTGATAAAAGTAGGCAAGTTGTTCTATAAGGTATAAGAATAGCATTTTTCTATCAAAAATATATGATGGATACTATTTATTACCTTTACTTAAAGATTTACTTAAATAATCTTTACTCTTGTAATAAATGTCAAATATTTTTTCTTGTACCTTGTGATAAAAGTAGGCAAGTTATTCTATAAGGTATAATAATAGCATTTTTCTATCAAAAATATATGATGGATACTATTTGTTACCTTTACTTAAAGATTTGCCTAAAGAATCTCTAACCATAGCCTTATGTGTGTGTATAACAACATTCAAAGGGCTAAGTAGTCAAAGGTCACTAACTTCAAGGTAACCACAATGTTGTATAATAACTATTGGTGTATTATTGGAGTCATTGCTCAAAAACTTAGAAATTTTAAGTAAGCATTGTTTTCTTTAAGTTTTCAATTATAGATTCATGGAATTCTAGGTTGTCTTTCTAATGCATGACAACTTGGCTTGACAATCCATTTCTTCTTTCTCTCTCCTCTTTTTCCTCTCTATTTCTACTTTTTTTCTTTTCTCATTCTCTCTCTCTCTCCAATTTCCTATGTCTAAATTTTTTTCTCTCTCTTTCTCTCTTTGCCTTTTATTTTAGTTTATCTCTCTCTTTCTCTCTCTCAATCTCATCAAACGTAAAATTTTCTCTCTCCTTTTCTTCTCTCCCCCTCTCTCACCGTTTTTCTCTTCTCTCTCTCTCTCTCTCTCCCCCTTTCTTCTCCCTCCTCTCTTTTCCTTCTCTCTTTCTCTCCTTGTTTTTCCCTTTTTTTAAATTCTTATTCTTCTCTCTCTATTTTTTTTCTTTTCTCTCTCTTTTAAATTTTATCTTTTCTCTTTCTATAATTCTCTCTCTCTCTCCCCTTTTCTTCTCTTTCTTTCATTTTCTTTTTCCCTCCTCTCTCCTCTCTTTTCCTTCTCTCTATCTCTCCTCTTTTTTCTTTTTTTATTACTTCTCTCTCTTTTAAATGTTATCTGTCCTCTCTATAATTCTCTAAGTGTGTTCCCCCTCTCTCTCTCTCTTCTTTTTCTCTCTCCCTTTCCCCCTCTCTTTGCTTTTAATTTTAGTTTATTTTCTCTCATCTCCTTACTCTCTCTCTCTATTCTCTCTTTAATTTTTTTATTTTCTCTCTTTCTTTTAAATTTTATCTTTCCTCTATCTATAATTCTCTCTCTCTCTCTGCATTCATATTCTCTCTCTTCTCTCTCTCCCCTCCCTTTTCTTCCCCCCTCCTCTTTTTTCCTATTCTTATTCTCTCTCTTTTAAATTTTATATTTCCTCTCTCTGTAATTCTCTCCCTCCCCCCTCTTTTCTCTTATTTTTCTCTCTCCCTCTTCATTCTTTTTATTTTTTTCTATTGCTCTTCTAGCTTTGTCTTCATCAATTGGATTTCTCCTTGAAAATGCCTCTAAGGCAAGTGTGGACAATATGAGTTGGGAGCATATTATCCCCTTAAGGTCTGCATTTTTTGGTTGAAAAACAGTAGTTTCTAGACTCTCCTTTGCTTACTACATCTATCATAAGCCACAAAAAGTAGCAGGCACATGGCGTCTTCTATTGTGTGATACAAAGTCAAACACAAACTCCTTAGTCAGCTATGATTATTCCTCTTGAGAACAAGGGTGTGGAATGCTTTTGTATCTTTTGTGTTACTTATGACTTGAAACATGACAAGAAACCCAAGTCATGGAAGAAGCAAGCTCAAGGTGTCTTGAGGAATATGGGAGAGCCAGGGAATGGGTAGAACCAAGATTTCACTATGAAAGCTTCAACCAAGCTTGAGAGAAGGAAGAAAAATACCTCTTTTACAAAAAGTAACTATAACCAAATCCCTCTCTAACTCTTGTATCACTCTCTTTGACATAGATACCTTTAAGATGCCTTGATAATGAAAAATGACTTGCTAAATTTGGAAATTTGCCTCTAGATATATCCAAAGCTTTTGTACAAACTCCAAGAAAGATAGCCAATACCTTGTGGTACTCCATTAAAGCTTTTACAACTCTTGTCTCTTTGCTATACCTATTTGACTAGGGTTTTTTTCTTTCTTTTTATGAAGTATGACTGGCTATGAGGAAGAGAAAGAAGAAATGACCAAATGCCCATGCTCTAATACCAAATGTAATGAATTGAACCTAATAGGACCTGAGCAAGAGAAGAAAGAGTGTAGAAGAGAGAGAAAGAGAGTAATGAGGAAACATAAATATTAGAAGAAGAGAGAGAAAGACAAAAAGAGAGAAAGAAGAGGAAGGAAGCCATGGAAGTTGTGAAGGTGAAGAGAGAGTTTCTTGATTAATGCATGATAACTAACCTAACCCTATTACACCTTAAATATCATCAAGATGACTGGAAAATTTCTCTTATTTTCCCATGTATCCTGCTCATTACAACATCTAAACAAGAGTAAAGACTATAAAATACTTGAGAATATATAGAATATTAGAATTAAGCTCAAAGACAAGCTCATTAGGTGTAGGTATGGGTTAGGCCTAAACATTCATAATTAGCCCTTTTCAATTCTATCAACCTTTTACATGTGAAGAAAAAAGATCAATATAGATCCCTCTTTTGTTTAACTTGTATTCTCTTGGATCTTGAGTGTTGTTGAGAATGCAAGGGTAATGTATTTGAAGTAGATAGGGGTAACACGCAACATTAACATAGGCAATATATTGATTTTAGCCCTTTTTCTTCAAAGGGCCAAAGCAAGGAGTCATTAAAGCATGAAGCCAAAAAAAGTATCATTCTGAGCTCTAGAATCTTCAATTGCCTAAGTTTTCAAATTTTGGCCAAAAAGAATAATGAATTTATACATTTACACATAGGTATGCGTGTGTCCATAGACACACACATACAAACATAACATAAATGCATATGCAAAAACACACAAATCTATACGAGTATTTGGATTTTTATACGTGTGCATATTAAGTAAACCTCATTCCATATGCTACACACACACATAGACATACACATTGATAGTGATGGCAGAAATTGTACACAAAAAATAATAATCAATATATAGGAGTTTGTGCATGGACAAAAATTACAAAGTTCTTAATCCATAGAAGTCCCTAGGAAAAGCCCCTTTTCTAAGCCTCAATGATTGAAGAGTCCAACTATTAGTTGCTATTGGATAGAAATCGAGAAACTTGAACTCATACATACCATTGCCAATATCAAACCATATGGGGGAGCTTCATACACTTGAACTATAAGTTGCTATTGGATAGAAATCAAGAAGCTTGAACTCATACCTACTATTGCCATTATCATCCCATATGGGGGAGCTCCATACTATGTACTATAAAAATGCAAGATTTAATGATGATCAAGCTTGAAATAATCCCTCTTATGGTTTTATGTACTTCCAAATCAAGAGGATGTGGGGATTGACAACATTGCACATTTGAATAATATACACCTAACACCCATCATAACCAGCAATGGCTAGCAACATTGCACATTTGCTGAATAAGAGGTACCACCTCATAACAATACAGTTCCATCTAGCTTACATTTCAGCTTGTAAATCCACTTAGGACCAATGGCCTCTTTGCAAGAGGCAAGTCATATAAGAGCCAAGCACCATCACTAATAAATCCAACCCATAGCTAAAAATGATCTAGCTTTGGTAAGGTTTTCTAGAGTAATAGATTTTAGAATCATGTATAGATCTAGAGATCATAACATCATTCATAGGTCTAGCAAGTGTCATAAAGTAGCAATCCACCTAATTTAACTTTAGGTGGAAAATGAGAAAATTTAGTTGAGGCACACCCCCGAGAACTACTAAGCTATTTTCATCACATGACTTATTGAATATGCATGCCACTTGGTTATGTACCTAGTAGTGAATGCATTGAAGACTTTATTTTCAAAGTGCATACTCCATGCTCTACAAGTAAATGATGCTTAGGTCTTAACTAGTCTTGACTAGAGTGAGTTTTTAGAGGAATTCAATAGTCATGCAACTTAACAAGCTTTAGACAAAGTTCCAATCTTGAGGAGTGAATATTGAATGTGGATATTGTCTTACTTGATAGGCCACTACATGATGATGTGGTAGGGACTACCCATGTATGGATTCATAACCTCACCACACATGGCACTAACATCTACTTGTAGAATCACTTGGGGAAAGTGTAGCACTGTGAGGGCATGTAGCATGATCAATAGAATGGAATGCTAGACTTCCTAGCTATACAATGTCATGGTTTTGACATGGTCAAGATTGACCATGCTCTATGCAATGATCAAGCAAGGAACAATCAGGGATGCAAAAGAAAAAGTGTCAGAAGGTGCTCAAGTTCATAGGGCATCCATCAACCTCTCCATTTGACAAGGTTTAGCACCACTATGCAAGTCTTTTGTCTTCTCCTATTGGACAAATATTTACACTATTCTGGTTAGTATGTAGGCTAATTTTTCCTTTTGTGCATAAGTAGTTATAGTATTCAATACTAAATATCCTTTCCAAGCTACTTTCTCTTATACTAAATAGCACATGTTGGGTTTTGCATCTTTTTCTCTATACATGTAACTTTAGCATCAATTGTAATCAATAGTTATGGTTGGCAACAATGATGTACTTTGTATATTGGGGACTATTGGGGACAAGTTGGCTATCCATTGTGGGGTAAAATGATAGGTCATGTAGTTTTGGTTGCAAAGGTATTTGAAACATTGTGCATACAATTAAAGAGCATCTTCATGGCTTTTTAGAAGCTACTTGTGCGACAGAAATAACAAAAATAAGTATTATTGAGGATGCTACAAGTTTTATTTTTGCTCTAGTTAATACTATAGCACCACCACCACCTCTTAAGAAAATTATTGGGATAGTAGAGTTGCAAAGGCTCATGCCTTAATTGTTGTTAAACATACCATGATCCCCCACATTTTCTCACATAAAATAGCTAAAGATGCTTAGGCCAAGCATATACATTTGTATGAAGGAAGAAACGAGACATGTATTGCTTACTTGCATAAAGAAATTAGAGAGTGAATGTATGGATTAATGTGACTCCATGTATATTTTTTGAATGAAGATAAAAGATCTTAAGTAGTAGTTGATTGCTACAAATGAGATTTTGCCACACAGTTTGCTTGTGCAAACTATTTTCAATGGTTTTTTTAATTCTCATCAAAGTTTTATATCTACTTTTTGTTTGATGATGAAAGGCAATCTAAATGCTTTGTCTTTTGATGATTTAGTCTTTGTATTATTAAAAAAAGAACAATCTTAAGAAAATATGTCCATTATGCATGTTGTTGAAGATCAAGCTTTTGTGGCAAGTAAAAACCATAAAGTAAAAGTTGCATTTTCTACTAGTAGTAAGAAGAAAACTACAAATGCTATTAAAAAAAAGAAGGTTGGTGACCATGAGAAAAAAAATAAGGATAAAACCTTTTGCAAATATTGTAAGGTAAAAGATCATGTCATTAAAACTTGTCATAAACTCACTATAAAGGAGGCTAGTATGGCTAGTATTGATGCCTCTCTTTCTAAACCAAAATCTACAAATGTTATATAGGATACAGAGTGGAAATTTAGTGGACAATGAAATTATGACCCTCCTTTGTATTCTTGCATTTCTATTGTGGTTCAAATGCATTGTACTTTGATGTTAGTGTCACTAAGTATATTACTTCTATTGAGTCTATTTCTAAAGGCAACGCTAATACATATACCAACAACTCCTCTTATCTTGTTAAAGGAGTTAGAAAATTTGTATAAACTACTACGAATGTTAGTACTTTCACTCTTACTAATGCATTATATGTACCAAAGATCAAGAAGAACATGTTGTCAATTTTTGCACTTCTTACGATTGTCTTGATTGTGAAGTTTGTTGATAATATATGTACAATTCATGATCTCTCATATGGAAATACAATTATTGCATCTAATTCACTATGACATGGGCTACATAAGCTCAATGGAAGACAAGGCATGTGTAGTTGTAGATTCACAAGCTGCAAAACTTTGGCATGCACATCTTGGTAACTTGAATTTTGCTAGTTTGCCACATGCAAAAATCTAACATGGTATCTTCATTGCCTAATCTTGGGACACCTAAAAAACACATTTATGAGGACCTGGTATTGGGTAAAATACAACATTCTTCCTTTCCAAAAGATGGTTCAATGAGAGTTATTCGCACACTGTGGCTCGTATACAATGATCTTTGTGGCCCAATGCAAAAACCCTCTTTTGGCAATTACTTACTTCGTGATTTTCATTGATGATTACTCATGCATGCATGGGTATTTGGTTTGAAAGCTAAGTCCAAAGTGTTTTTTGTTTTGAGTAGTTTACCGACATGACTGAAATTTTGTTGAGTTTATGTGTTGGTTGGTTCTAATTTGTGTGATGAGGATGAGCTTGTTTCTTTTGAAGAGATACAAAATTTAGAAAATTAAATGGTTGCTATACAATTCGAATACAATGTTATTGTCAAGATGTTTACATTCTCCTTTTAATTTGCCCATGCACATCGGCTTATAATCACCATCTCAACTTAGCTAGACATGCATCTCTTGATGCATTCTAAACACCCAATGCAACATATCAAATGTGTAGATTAAAATGAATATCTTTTTGTCTAAAGATAACGATGTTTTGGAGCAAATAATGGTTCTCTTCCTATCTTTAAGAGCTCAAGATTTGCATGAATTCAAAAGATCAAGCTCATACTTAATACAAAGAAATTTGAAGGGAGTCTCTATTTGTCACTATCTCATAAAAATGCTTGTCTAAAGATAGTTTGGGTGAATGAGTTGAAGGCATCACTACTCTAATCTATGCAACACATTAATCACATGACCATTGAACATGTGACAACCCACACATAAATCTTTTTTTAATGCAAAAAAAGATATTATATACTAATGAAGTAAAATATTTACATTTTCCATAATGGGGGGAAACTAGGTAAAGGATTTAATCCTATTATCTACAAGCTTACAAATTTTTAATGCTTGAAATAAATTTTTTTTACTAAGTTTAGTAATAGAGCTATCACTCATGATAATAGGGATAAATTCTAGATGTTCTTCATAATAATGAGTCCTTCTTGTGATTCTACATTGTTTTGATGTAACATGCCTGCCTAACAGCTATACATGCACATTTTTAGCAGTCCATTGAGAAACGAATCTAAGTGTTGCCGCCCAGCACCGCCATGGAATGTTCCAGGGTTTGCCGCCTAGGGTTTCCCGAGTTTGCCTCACAACGGAGCGTTTGCGGTCACCCACTAGGATCGACCTGAAATTTGGGCTTCTAGCTACTAGGGTCTCCTAACAACATTCTAGCGTCGAATCCTGCACATCCTACTTTACGGAGAGATACCCAGCTCTCGAAGCAGATCCATGCCGCACTTGGTTCAAAGAGAATGGGAAACAAGAGGGATGCATTGCTCAACCTCTCTGCCCATAAGGCATAGTCCCATTCTGGTCCCCTAAAACGGCATGAATCGGGTTTTAATCTAATATTATCTAAAGGCCGAACGTCTATAGAACCTTGTGAGAAGCCTCCAGTTCTATGGGACCACCCTTCCGTAGGACAGACCCGTTAGGAGTTCCATCCACCCGCTTCCCTCAATGGGCGTTCTTTAGTTACCTAATTAGGTCCTATCACATTTATGTGAGACATTTAAAAACAGCTTCCTTTATTAAGCCTTTTAAGAAATAGGATTCGTTTATGTAACTTATGAGCTCATGATAATCTGCTAAGGTGGAGTCCTCATTTGCGAATGCCTAATGTTGCCCCTTTTGGGTATTTCTTACCTTGGCATCATTTTCCATCATCTTCTAAGGCTAGAGAGTACCCCCTCTTTGACCTCACTTCTATGCAATAGGGTTGAGTAGTTACGCTATTTCTTTAGATAACGGCTTCCCTAGGTTACTATCCTTTGGTTCCTGTCTTAACATCTTGGTCTAGGGTTTTGTTTGGTCAGTTGGTAACCATTTTCCCGCCTCATAGTTTTCTGAGGTTCTAAGTTATTCTAGGGTTTTCTTCCCTCAAGATAGCAGGAACTGTTGTTTATTCCTCTCACAAGTCAATCATAAAGTAGGTTTATTTACCATTCTGAAATGTAATGTGGCAGATAATCGTTTTTCTTATGGATACGATATTCAAGTTTCTTGGGTTAGCTTCAAGATATATCATATTTTGTAAGCGAACTTTTCCAAAAGTGTGTTTTGGGCCCCTTTGTAGCTGGTTATTAGGATAGAGACCAGAGGCCATGTTGTCTCTCTAAGTCAAAATATGATCGTAAAGACAACTTGACCCACTTGTGACTAAAGTCCCAGATGAGCGAACTAAATCTTGACTTCACTTATTGGCTAGAATTTCATTTACCAAACCGTCCCTTTCAATTAAGCTCAACATTTCACATGTGCATCTTAATCTACCTTTTTAGATGCATATCCTATTATGTGGTGCAATTGAGGCTATTCATGATGCCATGCAAGTCTTCCCTGAGTTGTCGATGCGATGCAAGATCCCTATTCATAAAAATTCCTTCTAGTACATTTATGCAACTCAAAAGGCATGACCTAATTATTCAAATGCAAGTATACAAAAGGCATGACCTAATTATTCAAATGCAAGCATACATGCACTCATTTTAAAGGCAAGTTAATTCACTACGATGGACTACGAAGTGCAATTGATCTATACGGAATATTTACGTACCCCGGCAATCTATGATGCACCTACAAAAGTTCAATCCTAATACTTGACTTGTTTCTGCTATAACCGTAGATTCTCAATCTATTTTTGAGAACTCATGATTATTAAACCCTTTTTAGCTACATTTCAAAATATGCAAATTACTCGATGCGAGGTATGACTTTCTCCTAATGATGCCCATGCTTAAATATTCGATTTCAATTTTATAGACATGGTAGTGGTACTTGGTTTTGGAGTGTCGAGTTAGTGTTCCTGCCTGATAAACCATTCATGTTGATGGTGGCATCTTTGCCCGATCCTTCTCCCGTAGTCGGGGCTTTTCTAGTTACTTGGAGAGCTTATGCTTTGGGGCCATTTTGGAGTCGAAAAGCGACCTTCACTTCCTTGGAAGGGCTCCTTGGTGCCGGAGTTCCCTGCACTCACCTTGACTTTCACGATCTGGAGGCAGTCGATGGAGTGACTATGGGACTTGCAGTGGGGAGAAGCAGTACTCGAGCCTTTGCCCAATAAGAGAGTTATTCTTGAGCCACTTCTCTCCCTCTCTTACTCTTCTTTACTCTAGATTTCCCTCCCTCTCCTCTATCTCTTATTCTCTCCTTCACTACCTCTCCCTCTCCTTCTCTTTCTCACAATTTTTGTGGCAAAGGGGGGGGGGAAGAGGAATAACGGGTCTCGTGGCAGAAAAGGGGAGGAAAATGAGTTATAATGGAGGAATGGTGTTGGTTAAGGGGGACGAAAGAAGAAGATTATCCCCCTTGTCAAGGGGGAGGGGGGGAGAAGGGTATTATGGGGAGGGGGTGTGACACAAGGCCCCCTTCCTCTTCCTCCATTCAGATGTCCAGAATGGCCTTTTTGCCATGCAATCTCCAATTATATCCAGCTCCCTTCCCCATCTCGTAGTTTGAATCCTCCTCCATTTCGCGGTTCAACTCCCCCTGCCCTCATTGACATGCAATTTAACTCCCTCTCCCTCCGCCAACCAAATGGTGTCGACAAGGGGAGAGTCGATGAAAAAAAAATCATTTTTTATTATTTTTCCAATAAAAGGGAGGGATTGATGGTGAAGGGGGGATAAAAGGGGGGGATGTTATTACAGCAGCCTATTACATCCTTCCCCCCTTAAGGAATGGAGATATCCTCATCTCGAAAGGAATTGGGGATATTGTTGGTTGAGAGTACTCTCATCAATCCATGTGGCATCTTCTTCTAGATAGTCCTTCCACTAGATAAGGTATTCTTTGAGGGTTCTACTCCTCAATCTTTTTCTCCAAATGTCTAGGATTCTATCTAGTCAAAGCTCAAAGACTCCTTGGCTTGGCATTACAACTTGTTGATCATTGAGTAAATGGCTAGGGTTGGATACATATTTCTTTAGTAGGCTAACATGGAATACATTGTGAACCTTTATGTTCTCAAGGAGTTGGAGTTTGTAGGCATTGGGCCCTAGACTCTTGAGGATTCTGTAGGGTCCGCAATACCTTGGACTTAGTTTCTTGAATTCTCCTAGTGATAAGGAACTTCTTGGGTCGTATGTGAATAAAAGCCATATCTTCTTCTTTGAAGAGTCACTCTTGTCTATTTAGATCTGCATTAGGCTTTCTGCCTATCCTTGGCGGCTCTAATATCTTGTCTGATGGCCTTGACCTACTCATCCATCTCCTCAAGCATCTTCTTGGAAGCTTCTACCCTCATGGTAGGATCTAAAAAGTTCAATGGGATACGGCAATCATGCCCATACAATGCTTGAAAAGGTGTCATTTGAATGCTTTGTTGGTAGGAATCATTATAGGCAAACTCTACCAATGGTAGATATTGGATCCACTTTCTAGGTTCATGACAGCAATATTCCCTAAGGATATCTTCAATGACCTGGTTGACTCTCTCAGTTTGGCCATCAGTTTGAGGGTGATAGACTGTGCTGAAATAGAGTTGAGTCCCAATGGCCTCGAATATCCCTCTCTAGTAATAAGATGTGAAGAGGGAATTGCAATCACTAATGATCCTTCTAGACAACCCATGGGGTCTGAATATCTCCTTGATGAACATCCTGGCAATATTCAAAGCTTTATAGTTTGTCTTGACCGGAATGAGGTTTGCAACCTTATTGAGCATGTCTACTATAACCATAATTGAGTTGTATCCTCCTTGAAGTGAAGGTAACCCGACAACAAAGTCTGTGTTGATAAATTCCCACTTCATTTGGGGAATGTCAAGAGATTGTAGCTTCCCAAGCATCTTGACATTTTTTGCTTTAATGCACTGGCAAGACAAACATTCCATGACATATTTGAGCACATCTCCCTTAATCCTTTCCCAATAGTAGCTCTTTCTGATCGTGTTGAGGGTCTTGACATATCCGGGATGGCCTAAAAAGGGAAAATCATGTGCTTCCCAAAGTATTCTCTATTTGAGTTTCCTGCTTGAGGGTATGCACAATCTTGTCCTAAAGTAGACAAGTCTCTCATTGACAGAAAATTCTTGATACTTGACCTTAAGTTTGGGGTTTTGGTCCTTTTCCAAAATCTCTTTCAACATCTTTAGATATTCTGGGTCATGGCTAGCTTCCTCCTTTGCTAATTCAAGGATAGGGTTGCTGGGCATTGACACCATGGTTACTAGTGATTCCGCCATCGGGGGTTCCTCCATAATAAGAGAGTTGAGGAATGCTTTGCAACTTAAGGCATCAGCGACTACATTCTTTTTTCCAGGTCGATACTTGATCTCAAAGTCATATTCTTGTAGAACCTCAATCCAATGGCGTTGCCTCATATTGAGGTCAATTTGGGTGAAGACCCATTTAAGGCTCTTATGGTCTGTGACCAAAGAGAATTTGTTGCCAAGCAGATAGTGTCACCAAAGCTTGAGAGCATGAATAACTGCTAATAGCTCCAGGTCATGGGTAGCATAATTCCTTTTATGGGTCATTAACTTCCTCGAAGAATATGCTATAGGGTGACCTTCTTGCATTAGTACACAGCCTAGTGCAAGTGAACTAGCATCCATGACAAATTCAAATTCCTTGCTCAAGTCAGAGAACTTTAGAATCGGTGTTGTCACTAAGCTATGCTTGAGCTGATTAAAACTTGATTGCTCAATGGGTGTCCATGCTATGGCAACCTGCTTCTTCAACAAATTTGTAAGGGTTGCTGTGATTAAGGCGTAGTCCTTAATGAAGATCCTATACCAACCTGTTAATCCAAGAAAGCTATGCACTTCTTTAACAATAGTTGGTGGAGGCCACTCTTGGACATCCTTGACCTTTGTAGGATCTACAGAGATTCCCTCATTAGACACAATAAATCCAAGGTATTCAATCTGCCTCTTGAGGAAGGCACACTTTTTCTTCTTAGCATAGAGATTATGAGTTCTCATGGTCTCAAGGACAATGCAAACTTGGGATTCATGATCCGCCTCTTCCTTGGAATAAACCAAGGTATTATCAAAGAAGACAAGCACAAAATCATCAAGATATGGTCTTAAAATGTCATGCATTAGCCTGTTAAAGGTGGCAAGGGCATTAGTCAAATCCAAAGGACATCACTATGAATTCAAAATGACAATATCTTGTGTTGAATGCCATCTTGGGAATATCTTCTTCCTTGATGCGGATCTGGTAGTATCCTAACCTCAAATCGATCTTGGAGAAGATTTTTGCTCCCTACAATCGATCAAGTAACTTATCTATCCTTGGGATAGGGTATTTATTCTTGATGGTTACTTGGTTCAGGCCTCTATAATCGATGCAAAGGTGAAGTGTACCATCCTTCCTCTTTTGGAACAAGACTGGAGCTCCCCAAGGAGAACTATTGGGCTCCATGTACCCTTGGTCCAATAGCTGTTTGAGTTGTTCCTTTAACTCAATAGCTTTCGAAATGGACATCTTCTAGGGCCTTTTTGTGACCAATGCAGCTCCTGGTGTTAACTTAATCTCATGATCCACTTCCCTAGGTGGTGGTAATTCAGTCAACTCTTTTGGGAATACGTCTGCATACTCTTTTAGCCATGATGGTCCTTCATTGGTGTCCTCTACCTGTTTTGGTTTATTTATCTTGATCAGGTAGATGAGTAATCTTTTCCTTATCCCTTGAACTATTCACGTTGCCTTAGCTAGCTAGATTTTTGGTTTACCTACTTCTCCTTGTGTTGTCACCTTCTCGCCTTTAGGATTACAGAAGGAGACTTGTCCTTTTTCGCAATGAATGTGAGCATCATTGGGGACTAGTCAATCCATCCCAAGTAGACATTTATGGACTCCTAAATTCATTACCATGAACTTAACGGATGTGGGCTCATTTTCGAGTAGGAATTCCACCTTAGCAATTTGTCTAGTGCAAGTGATTTCTCGCCCATTTGCTAGTTCGACAAGCAAAGTGGATGTAGCTATAGTGGCTATCCCTAACCTTCTTGCACAAACTGGTGAAATAAAAGATTGAGTGCTGCCACAGTCAATCAGGTTTTGAATTTCTTACCTTTTTAATCTGACGGTGTTTAGATCACCGCGAATTGGCGGTTTGGCCCCCTTTTATGGAGAGCGGATTGAATAGATGCCCTCTCAATCTCAGCTTCCATGGACGGGTCTTCATCTTTGTTGATTCCCTTAGAGGAGATATCGGAAGTTTTTGCCTTTTCCATTATTGCACGTCCGTGGCCACAGGTAGCTTTGACTTGGCCATTAAATTTTCCTTGGTGAAGATCTTCACCAAGTTTGGGACATTCTCTTTTGAAATGACCGGGTTCGTTATAGTGAAAACATTGTAGGATTTGATCACTTCATTGAGTAAGGATGAAGTCACTGATTGCATTTTCCCTCGCTTCTTCCATTGACCTTGACTCTGTTCTTGTGCGCTCTTAAATTGAGCTTTCAACATTCTTGGATTCTGGTCTTTGTAAGGCCAGGGTCTATTATTTTCGGGCTTTGGCTGGACTTCTTGGGCAATAGATCCTGCTCTTATCAATTCATCTTGCAAATCCGAAGGATGCATTGATTCCAACCAAGTGTTCAATGGTGGGTTCATCCCATCACAGAACTTCGAAACTTGTTGGGGAAAGCTCATGGTCGGAGCGTATTCCAACAGGGAGACAAATCTCGAATAGTACGCCCTCCAGAGATAGGCCCAACTATTTCAATTTGAAGAACTCATTCATCTTCTGAGTTCTGTATGTAGGTGGCATGTATCTTCCCTGCACTGCTTCCTTTAGTTTATCCCAAGGTATTGTGTTTTCAAAGACTGCTTGGTCCTTACACCATTGCTTCCACCAAAGCCTAGCTTCTTCGGTAAGTTTGAGCTTGGCAATCATGACCTGGTTCACAGGTGCTGTTCCTGTTGCAGTGAAGTAATCTTCCATGGATTCAATCCATACTTTGTCATCGACTTCAACAGTCTTCCCCTTTTGTCAAATTCTGGTGGTTTAATCTGTTTGAGAAGAAACTTCTTCTCTTGAACCCCTGCTGGGCTTAGTGTGGACACAAGACTCTCATTTTGCGCTTGGGGTTGTATCTGGTTTTTCATTAAAACCTTTGTGTTAGGACAACATTTACATATCTCTACACATCTTGAATCAATGCACAAATTATTTTTCATTATTACTGTGTGACAAGTCAAATAAACACAAAATTCTTATTTATCCATAAAGAAGCATAAGTTTCAAGTACAATTATTCGAGGATCTCTTGACATTGGTTAGGATGATTTTCTTTCCAATAGATACATCAATGCCAAGTTAATAGTTCCCTACTAGATTTAGCTACAGGGAAAGAATAGTAATATGGATTGGGAGAATGGATTCTCAGGAAGTAATAAGTCATGGGAAGTCCCCGTTTTTTAATGCCATGATGTTCGTTTTGCCCCATTACTTTAGTTCTGTCACCTAGCAAGACTTTGACAACCTTGTCATAGATATAGCAGTTCTGTTCTGCTTGTTAGCACCCGATGTGTAGGAATGAATTTACACGGGCCTCATGGAAGATGAATAACTTGATGACCTTCAAGTCCTCCAACCATTTTAGCCTCTTCAAGTTGTTTTGAAGATAGGCAAGTTAGTTGGCATCTATATAGAAGTATCTTGCACTCCAAGTCCAATGCCTTTCCACATACAATGGTGAAGGGTTGTAGATTTGATCTAGGATCCCCATCATACCGGATTGTCGGTGATAACTTGAGCCATCTTGAACATGATGTGAAATAGGAGGAACCTGGTCCATGTGTCGTAAGTCTGGAAGTAGCAACAATCCACAAGTGAGTAACACAAAAAAATGTACTTTTCTAGTGAAAACATCACTTCTCCCTTCCTGATTCATTCTTATCTTGGTTTTTTTATTTGTTGGAGGCTCAGATACCAACTATAACGTGCCCACCTAACAGTTATACAAGCACATTTTTAGCGGTCCATTGAGAAACGAATCTAAGCATCATTGCCCGACGCCCCCATGGAATGTTTCGGGGTTTGTCACCTCGAGTTTCCTAAGTCCGCCTTGCAACAGAGCATTCACGGCCAAACCCACTAGGATCGACTTGAAATTTGGGTTTCTAGCTACCAAGGTCTCCTAATAGCATTCTAGCATCGAATCCTCGACATCCTACTTTACACAGAGATACCCAGCTCATAGCAGATCCGTGCCGCACTTGGTTCAAAGAGAATGGAAAGCGAGAGGAATGCACCGCTCAACCTCTCTGCCCATAAGGCATAGTCCCATTCCGGTCCCCTAAAACAGCATGAATTGGGTTCTAATCTAATATTACCTAAAGGTCGTACGTCTATAGGACCTTGTGAGAAGCCTCCCGGTTCTCTGGGACCACCCTTCCATAACACAGACCCGTCAGGGGTTCCGTCCACCCACTTCCCTCAATGGGCGTTCTTTAGTTACCTAATTAGGTCCTATCACATTTATGTGAGACATTTAAAAATAGCTTCCTTAATTAATCCTTTTAAGAAGCATTTGTTTGCATAGCTTATGACACTGACACAAAAACCGTTCAGACAAGTTCTTTGGAAGTAAACTTTATATTATCGTCTTAACTGAAATACAAATCTTATCCAAAAAGGATGGATTCTGCAATCCGTGAGGATGCATCTCATTTCCTCCAAGTTTCCGCCCTTGCACTAGTAACAGGGCCTCAAGAATCCCTCTCGAGTCACGTAGATCATTTGAATAGGACCCGGAGACAGAGAATTTACAGCTAGAGCCCCCCGGCATCCAAGCATCCTCCTACATTCAAACTAACCCATGGAGAGACCTATCGTGGAGGGTTCGGTCCACGTTCCCATCACGGTTATTTGGAACCCCCTTGGTTGGGGTTGGTGATCAGCTAGGGGTAGCTTGGCACACCCTCCTTGAATTCAACCTGATTCATTATTCCAATTTCTATTGTGAGTTTGGGTCATACATTCCTTTCACAGACATTGAATCTAGATTTACAAGCACAAACAACAATGAAGGCAAATGCTCATGACAATCTGCTAAGGTGGAGTCCTCATTTGTGAATGCCTAACATTTTCCCTTTTGGGTCTTTCTTGCCTTGGCATTGTTTTCCATCATCTTCTAGGGCTAGAGTACCCCCTCTTTAACCTCACTTCTATGCAATAGGGTTAACCAGTTACGTTATTGCTTCGGATGATGGCTTCCCTACATTACTATCCTTTGGTTCCTATCTTAAGATCTCGGTCTAGGGTTTTATTTGGTCAATTGGTAACCATTTTCTCGCCTCAGAGTTTTCCGAGGTTCTAAGTTATCCTAGGGTTTTCTTCCCTCAAGATAGCAGGAACTTGTGTTTATTCCTCTCGCAAATCGATCATAAACTAGGTCTATTTACCATTCTGAAATAGTTGCAAGCATCGAATGTAATGTGGCGGATAGTCGTTTTTCTTATGGATGCGATATTCAAGTTTCTTGGGTTAGCTTCAAGATACATCATATTTTGGAAGCGACCTTTCCCAAGAGTGTGTTTTGGGCCCCTTCATAGCTAGATATTGGGATAGAGACCAAAGGCCATGTTGACTCTAAGTCAAAATATGATCGTAAAGACAACTTGACCCACTTAAGACTAAAGTCCTAGATGAGTCGAACTAAATCTTGACTTCACTTATTGGCCAGGATTTCATTTACCAAACCGTCCCTTTCAATTAAGCTCAAAATTTCACATGCACATCTTAATCTACCTTTTTAGATGCATATCCTATTATGTGGTGCAATTGAGGCTATTCATGATGCCATGCAATTCTCAATGCAAGTCTTCCCTGAGTTTTCGATGCGATGCGAGATCCCTATTCATAAAAATCCCTTCTGGTACATTTATGCAACTTAAAAGGCATGACCTAATTATTCAAATGCGAGCATACATGCACTCATTTTAAATGCAAGTTAATTCACTACGATGGACTATGGAGTGCAATTGATCTCTACGGAATATTTACGTACCCCGGCAATCTATGATGCACCTACAAAAGTTCGATCCTAATACTTGACATGTTTCTACTATAACCGTAGATTCTCAATCTATTTTTGACAACTCATGATTATTAAACCCTTTTCAGCTACCTTTCAAAATATGCAAATTACCCAATGTGAGGTATGACTTTCTCCTAATGATACCCATGCTTAAATATTTGATTTCAATTTTCTAGACATGGTAGCGATACCTGGTCTTGGAGTGTCCAGTTAGTGTTCCTTTCTGATAAACCGTTCATGTTGATGGTGGCATCTTTGCCCGATCCTTCTCCCGTAGTTGCAACTTGTCTAGTTACTTGGGCGAGCTTACGCTTTGGAGTCATTTTGGAGTTGATGGTGTGCAAATTGGATGCTATATGCGTACATAGCGAGCGTCGAAAGGTCCCCTAGAACAAAGAACTCTACTTTAAGCTCAAAATTCAAGAGAATAGACTTGCACGACATGAGGCAAAAAGACCAATTGGGTATAATCTCCCCCCGTGCCTTGTGTGAGCGCTCCACAAAGCATGTATTTAAAATTTTATTCATCTCCAAGCTCAAAAATAGCCCAAGTTTACAAATAGCATGCTTTAGCTTTTGTGTTTGCTTTTGTCCAAATAAAGAATAAAGTGATTGGGCAGACCAAGAGTCGGGCAGCAGTGCCCAAATACAATGTCCAATAATGAATATTTAAAGTGTGCGCCCATGTGCATATAAAAAAATAAATATATGTCAAGAGCTTCAATAAATAAGTGTGCCTAAATAAATATTAGCACCACATCTAAGACGTGCGCCCACCAAAAATAATAATTTCTTCTAAATAACTTGAATATACGCTATTGCCCAATGCTTCCCAGCCCCACCGCCGCCTGCTCTACACATCAAATAAAGCATTCACAATTATTAGAAAATAATAAAATTAAACTGACAAAAGTGAATTACCTAGCACTCTTCAGCTACAAAATAAAAAAATAGGTTGGAACTTTGTCCTAATCTTAATTTAATACGAGTATGCACTCTAAACTCATAAACGTCCATTAATTTAAATATGTATTTTGCGGAATCACCCACGTGCACATTAAATTAACATGATGCCTGAAAAGGACAGGCGTCCCTATCAACTTCTCGCACAAGGAATCCACCTTATGTACGAGCCTTGACAAATAAATATAGTTTTACGGAATCCACCGTGGTCTCACAGAATCCACGTGGAATATGCCTCTTGGCATCATACCCCCGCGGTGGGATAGCAATTGTCCTCAATTGCTATTAGCTCAATGTGGAGCCAACAGTGAGGGGTAAGCACTTAGGTCACGAGCGTGTATCCATTGTTCTTCTTCAACATGATGATTTTTAAATTTTACCAAATATCTAAAATATCTATGGCCAGTTCTAGTGGTCATATAATCAATGTCTAAAATGGTTTCGAGTTCAAGGATTTCAGTTTCTTCTTTTAACAAAGGAGGATTTTCATAGACAGGGTGGACATGTAATTGGCCTTTGAAAGGTCGTAACAAACTGATATGAAAAATATTGTGGATTTTCCAGTGTTGGGGTAGTTCTAATTTAAAGGCATTGTCATTGATTTTGTGAATGATTTTGAAAGGTCCATAAAATCTAGGAGCTAACTTTACAACAGGGTGTTTCTCAACACTTTGTAATCTTCTCTTTTCAATACATAACCAAACATAATCATCAACTTTGAAACTCATAGCTTTTCTTTTCTTGTTAGCTTGTCTAGTATATGATTGCTGGGCCTTTGCAATCATATCTTTAACTTCATCAAAAATAGTAGCATGCATATTGGCAATATCATCAGTAGCTTTAACTTTGTTTGACAATGAAGTAATAGGTATAGGCAATCTATAACCATAAATGATTTTAAAAGGTGCTTTCCGTGTAGCTGTATGTGGGGTATTATTGTATACAAACTAAAGTAAATGCAAGTGTGTATCCCATGTTTGTGGTTTTGAAATTGTGTATGCACGCAAAAGATCCAAAATTGTACTGTTTGTAGCTTCTGTTTGCCCATTTGTTTCAGGATAAAATGAGATGAAAAATCAATCTTTGTTCCTAAATTAGCAAAGAAAGTAGTCCAAAAATTATTGCAAAATCTAGAATCACATCAGAAATAATAACTTTTGGCAAACCATGGTTAGTGAAAACCGTTTTCAAAAACAATTGAGTAGCTTGAGATGCAGTTAATGTTTACTTGCATGGAATAAAATATGCTTATTTGCTAAACCGATCTACAATAGTCCAAATCATATCGTGATTAGCTTGAGTGTTAGGCAAACTAGTAATAAAATCCATTGAAATATATTTCCATGGTCGTTCTAGAATTGGTAAAGGCATTAACAAACCATATTGCTTACCATGGTGTCACTTAACTCTTTGACAAATTAAACATTCAGATACAAAGTTAGAAACATCATATTCCATCTGTGGCTAGTAAAAATCTTCAACCAATGTACATAAAGTGGAAATAATGTCTCTATGGCCTTGATATGGGGGACAATGAATTTCGTGCAATACAAATAATCTAAATGGAACACTTACACATAACCTTTTCTCATAAAACATAAATCCATCAGCATAAGACAATGAGTCAATTGGAATCCAATTATTTACAATTAATTTATTACAATCAACTTAAAAACTAGGGTCTTGATCATAGGTATCTTTCATAGGAATAAGGGAATCAAAAGATATCACAGAAATATTATGAATAGTTGGTCTTCTACTAAAGACATTGGCAACAACATTTTCTTTGTCGGGTTGATATTGGATAAGTGGATGAAAACTTTGAATAAAAGCAGCCCATTTAATATGACGGTCAGAGATTTGTAGCTGACTAAGGAGATGTTTGATACTTTGTTGGTCAGTTTTAATCATGAATTCAGATCCCATTAAATAATGCTTCCATTTTCATAAAGCTTGTACTATTGCTAGCAATTCCTTATCATAGATAGAATACTTAAGTTCAGAGGGTTTAAGTTTGCAGGTAGAGTAAGCTATGGGATGTGAATCTTGTATAAGGACAACTCCTATTTTAGATTCACTAGCATCAGTGACTACTAGGAAGAATGGCCTATTAAAGTCAGGGATTTGCAATACAGGAGCATGTGTTAAGGCATGTTTCAGTAAATCAAAAGACGTTTGCTGATTTTCAGACCAATGATACACAATACCTTTCTTTAATAATTTTGTCAAAGGTAATGCAAGCAATGAAAAATTTCTCACAAATTTTCCATAAAAGCTAGCAAGACCTAAGAAAGAGCGTAATTCATACACATTTTTAGGTATCGGCCAATTCAAAATTGCTTCTATCTTTTTAGGATCAACTTTAATACCTTTAGATGAAACAATGTGTCCTAAGTATTCAATGTGGGTTTGGAAAAATTCACTCTTTTGAGGATTAGCATATAATTGATTCTCTTTCAATAATTTGAAAACCAAGGATAAATGGTCATAATGCTCATTCTCATTTTTATTGAAAACCAATATGTCATCAAAGAAAACAATGACACAATGCTGATGCTTCAAAAATATGTGATTTGTCATACGACTGAATGTGGCTGGTGTATTAGTTAAACCAAAAGGCATAAAAAGAAATTCATAATGTCCAAATTGAGTCCTAAATGTAGTTTTGAAAATATCAAAAGTGTTCGGTCATACTTGATGGTATCCAGATTTAAGATCTATTTTGCTAAATATTGCAGCCCCTTGTAGTTTATCCATGAGGTCGTCTATCCTAGGGATCAAATATCTATTCTTGACAGTGATCTTATTTAGGGCACAATAATCAATGCACATCTGATAGGTGTTATTTTTCTTTCTATTCAATTTGATTATGTCGATAAGGTGCTTTACATGGTGGTTGAGAACCTAGAATTAAGTCTATTTTATGATCTTCAAGACGTGTAGGTGGTAAGTCAGCATCAAAATAATCTTTAAGTTGTGAAAGAAATTGTGCATGCCTAGGATGCATCTGATTTTCTTTAACTTCAATTTCATTCACCCATATTAAGTAGGATTTGCTACCTTTTCTTAATGCACGTTTAGCTTATGTTTGACTAAGCAATGGAAAATTATCAAAAGTGTGCATACCATGCAATGTGATTTGTTTTCCATTAGAATGAATCTTCATTGAATGTGTGGAATAATCTATATCGGGATTATATTGATGATGCCAATGCATTCCTAAGATAATGTCACTAGATTGCAAAGGCACAACTAAGAAATTTATGCACTCGACATAATCACTAATTTTAATTTCTAAGTCATGCACTTCTTGTGTTCCATTGTACTAGTGCCTAAGAAGGCAGCCTTGATGCGATAATGAGTGGAAACATTATGTAAATTCAATTCATTTCATTGTTAATAAAAAATGGGGATTTAACATACCTGGTAAAGCATCTGAAGTAGTACCGATATTGTCATCGTCTTCTATGAAATCTAGCATTTCTTCATGATCTTCATCTTCAGGCTCCCAAGTAGTTGATGTGAACAGTTGGCTTTTTGGATTGACAATTCACCGCTAGATGTCCAGGTTGATGGCACTTATAGCAGAGTATAGATTTGGCTTTGGAAACATTATTGGTAATAGCGGGGAGTTTAGGAATGTTAGAATTTGGCTGGAGAGATGGCTTAGGATTTGGATTTGTGTTTGTTGGTAAAGCAAGGGGTCATGTCCAAGATTTACGAAAAGAAGATGAAACAATGCGATTTTGATTGAATCTTCAAAAGTTAGAATTAAATTGCTTTGTACCGAAGTTACTATTAGTTGGGAATTGTTGTGGTCACTTCTCTCATCCTCGAATTTTGTCTTCAGCATCATGGGCCAAGGAAATCGCATCCTCGAGAGTTGTTGGCTTGAACATCTTCACTTCCGCATAGAAGTGACCAAGCAAACCAGACATAAACTTGCACTTATGGGTCGCCTTAGGTACATCTTCAAGCATTCAAAGTTGCAATAAGGCATTCCAAAAACGCTCGGTATATTGTGAAATAGGCTCGCGATCTGTTTGTTGCAAAAGATCCCATTGTTTGATTGCTTTTTCGTGGAATTGAGGTGGAAGAAAATTCTGCAAAAATTTCTTTTGAAAAGTCTCCTAAGTAGTAGGACAATCAATGCTTTTGCGGACAACAGTCCACCATAGCGATGCTCTGTCCACTAAATGATTAGTGACACACTTGATTTTGTCTTTTTTGGCATACTGTTCTTCATGGAAATACTCATCAAATTGACTCATAAAAGCAAGAACAGTCTTTCCATCGCATAACCCATTAAAAGTATGGAATTTGAAATTTTTTTTACTTATCTTGGCTTCTTTTCAGATAGATTGTGCTTCAAGTGTCACATGATCGTGCATCGTATAACATCTTCAAGTTGCGGTCCATCTTGATCGGTAGTAGATCGTTGAAGAGTGGCCAATTGAGCTTGCAAAGTTTGATGTGCTCTTTATTCCTCTTGAAGCTGCATCATAATTAGGTTCAATTTTTGCTCCATCGTTGGTTGCGATAAATCACCTTCGGCCATAAAAACTTCCATATTTTGATCGGTCATCCTGCAAAATTTCAAACAACCTCACACACTCGAAATCTTGTTAGCGGGATGAGCGTAGCTCAAAGTCGAGTTTACAAGGCTTGCTCTTTTTTTAAAATGGCTTTTAGCGATCTTTCTTCTTTGTGGATATAGAAGTTTTTGAAATCCTTCTTCGACGAATTCTTTGACTGTGAAGACTGCATATAGCAATCTACTCGCTGGAAATTATCTATGTCACAGCATGGGTGTGAATAGAGGCTTGCAGCAGGGAGGTTGAAATGAGTTTAGGATAAGTTGAGTGTGAATGTCCGCTTAAGAGGAGATTAAAACTTGAAAATTTTAAGCCTTAGTAAGCTTAAAAGAAACTTAAGCTTTAATTAAAAAGCTTAATCAAATGATTTTGTAATATTTCCACGCAATAAAAATTAGTTGGTTAGTTCGAAAGTTAGTTAGTCAATTAATAAGTTGTTCAAAGAGGAGAGAGAGAGAAAGGGAAAGACTCCATATCCATGAGCCTTCAGGCTCCCAAGCTCATTTCTTCATATTCCACACTCTCTACTGAAAAGCACACACTCTAGAAGATAAAGTGACCTAGTGTAAATGTAGACTAGACTGACTAACTCTAGTCAGGTCACTAACTGACTACTAACCCGACTTATTTAATGTAGTCACATGTAGACAGCTGTACACACTAGCTATCATAGATGTCGGTCTTAGATGAAGACACACTGACGGTGAGCTTGATTTCTAACACTCCCCCTCAAGCTCAAAAACAAAACTCAAATCATCTGCATCACTCCAAGTAGCTGTCTGAAGCAAATGAACTTATCTTTACCAAGTGATTTGGTAAAGATGTCTGCTACCTGGTCTTCAGTCTTCACATACTCCAAGTCAATCTGATCTGCTAAAACCATTTCCCTGATGAAATGATAGTGAACCTCAATGTGTTTTGATCTTGCATGATAAACAGGATTGCTTGCTAACATAACACTGCTCAAATTGTCACAATATAGCTTGACTTTGCTGTCCAAGTGTACTCCCAAGTCATTCAGCAACTTCTCTAACCACTTAGCTTCACAGGCCGCTAAGGCCGCACCACGATACTCTGCTTCCGTATTAGACAATGCAATTGTAGGCTGTTTCTTACTCTACCAACTGATCATGCTACTACCCAATCCAAATGCATAGCCACTGGTTGACCTCCTGTCATATGTGCAACCAGCCCAGTCAGCATCAGTATACCCCATCAAGTCAAGGGGTTTCCCATATGCATAAAACAGCCCATGATCTGTGGTACTCTTTACATATCTTAGAATTCTTCTGACTGCATCCAAGTGTGGTTTGCGAGGCTTTTGCATGAACTGACTAATCAGCCCCACAGCATAACTCAAGTCAGGTCTAGTGATCGTGAGATAGATCAAGTTGCCTACCATCTGTCTGTACATAGTAACATTCTCAATCTCTGTCCCAACATCAATCTGCAGCTTGACATTCTGCTCCAAAGGCGTATCCATAGGCTTGCAATCAGCCATACCATATTTCTGTAACATGTCATGAGCATACTGTTTCTGTAGCAGCCATATGCCTTGAGGTGTAGAAACAACCTCAATCCCCAAAAAGTATTTCAACTCTCCAAGGTCCTTGACCTTAAACTCAGCCTGTAAACATATCTTTATTTCTGCAATCCCATTTTCATCGTCTCCTGTAATGATTAAGTCATCAACATAGACAACTAGAAAAACATAGCCACTGTCTGTTTTCTTCGCAAACAGACTATGATCAGCATCTCCCAATCGGAAACCATGTTGCTGTAAATAACTGCTGATGCGAGCATTCCATGCTCTGGGTGCCTGTTTCAACCCATATAATGCCTTTTTCAGCCGACATACATGTGCTAGAAATTCTAGATGTACATAGCCTTCAGGCTGTTCCATGTAAACCTCTTCCTGTAATTCTCCATTGAGAAATGCATTCTTTACATCCATCTGCCATAGTTTCCAGCCTCTAGCTACTGCCAAATCAATCACAGTTCTAACTATAGCCATCTTTGGTACAGGGCTGAAAGTCTCCTCATAATCAAGACCATACTGCTGCGCATACCCTTTTGCAACCAGCCTGGCCTTATATCTTTCCAATGATCCATCTGATTTACATTTTACCTTATACACCCACTTGCATCCAATAGGTGTTTTGCCCTCAGGCAACTGTACCAAATCCCAAGTACCATTTTCAGCCAAAGCTGAATATTCCTCATCCATAGCAGCACTCCAATTCTCATCTGAAACTACCTCATCAAACTTACTTGGTTCTCTAAAACCTGTTACTTTCGTCATATAAGCATAATGACGGGCTGAATATCCAGTGTAAGTATACCTGTCAACAGGTCATCTGACCCTCTCTGATTTCCTGAGCTGTGGCTCACTATGAGCTTGCCTCTCATGAGGCGGCACATAACGGCTCTATCTAGCACCTGGCGTCATAACAGACGGAATCCCCAATTCACTATCTGTAAACGCCCCGAACAACGTAGTATGCTTAACAATTATGATATTCGCTTGTTTTCGAGATTTAATATAAAAGAGAATGAACACTTAAAGCTGAAAATGAAAATTACTCACAAAATTACAGCCATGAAAATGTAAAAGCAATGGAGACAAGATTGAGGGTTGAAGATGGGCAACCCCCCCCCCCCCCCCCCCCCCCGAAGGAATGCATTTCTGCTCAACCCAAGTCCCTTAGGGAAGAGCTCAGTTACAATCAACCTGAGAGTGAGAAGAAGTAATTCTCACTCTCACAAGATCATGCAAAGATGTACAAACACACATGCATTATCTATTATGCAATGATAAGAACTGATTTCTTTACAGTATGAGAGAAGAAAAAGGGAAATTCAGCCTTTCTCCATCGTTGATCAGCAGTACATGGATAGGGCTTGCTTCTTGTAGCTAAAATGGAAGAAAGAGCTCGAGGAGGAGGTGTTGTAATGAATTTACAGGCTTGCTGTCCTGTAAAAAAACAGTGATAGAAGAGGGAATATGGAGGAATTTGATAATGGAGAAGTGGGGGATGATGATGGGGATGGATGGGGGCCAGTTTCTGGCTATCTGTGGGTGCTGTACATGAGTTTACAGCAAAGAAAAATGATGATGAATGAAGAAAAACGAGCTCTTATTTATAGGAGAGGGGAGAGCTAGTACAAAAGGGGAAAGTGGAGTAGCACAAGACAAGTGTCCAGCCACATGTCATGAGATGTGACAAGTGGTGGGACACTTGGAAACTTGTGTGACAAGTGTCTTGACACTTGTCTCTTCTCTATGGCCTTCCTTTTTAGGTTGAATACTGTCAAGAATAGAAACAACCAAATTTAGTAAGCACAGTCAGAGTACAGAACTTACTATTTTTAGAATGGCATCTCTATTTTTTAGAACTAGCATTTTTAGGCTAATTCGAGGCTCCTAAATTTTAGGGATCTCCTAAAATTTAGGGATCTTAGCAAACTTACATGAAAAGCATTGTGTATTTTCCAATGAGTAGGAAGTTCAAGTCGATAAGAAACTTCATTTATTTTCTCAATCACTTTGAAAGGTCCAAAGTATCTACTGGAGAGCTTTGGAAAAGATGAATTTTGACCAGAACCTTGTTTGAGCCTGCTTTTATCAAACTTTAGCAAGACATATTGACCTTTTTCAAAAGCCAAAGGTCTTCTTCGTTTATCTGCTTGCTTCTTTTGTCGCTCTTGCGCAACTTTGATAGTGGCTCGAACTTGATCCATTGTTGTTTTTAAATCTGAAGCAAACTCATCAGCAGCAAAAATCTTATCTTTAGTGCGAATAATTGGAGGAGGAATCACTTTACCCTGTACTATTTCATTTGGAGCTTTCCCTGTGGATGAGTGCACTGTATTGTTGTAAGCAAACTCCAATAATGGAAGATATTTCTCCCATTGTGACTTATGTTCACTAACATAAGCTTTCAACATATCCAAAAGAGTGAGATTCATCACCTCTGTTTGGCCGTCAGTTTGAGGATGAAAAGCTTAGGAGAACTTTAAAGTGGTTCCCAAATTCTCAAATAAAGCACGCCAAAAGTTACTTGTGAATTTGGAGTCTCTATCTGAAATGATCTTAGAAGGCATACCATGTAATCTGAAGATATGTTGAATGAAAAGTCTTGCAGCTTGTGCGGATTTCAATGTTTTATGACATGGAATAAAATGTGATTGTTTGCTGAATCTATCAATTATGACCCAAATCATATCATGACCTTGAGGTGTTTTTGGAATACCTGAGATGAAATCCATTGTGATAGATTCCCATGGATCTTTGGGCACTGGAAGAGGTTGCAACAATCCTGGAATCTTCTGCCTATCATATTTGGATTTTTGGCATACCAGACAAGCCTCAATGAAGTTATGTGTATCTTTTCGTAATGTTGGCCAATAAAAGTAGCGCTCAATTGCACTTAGAGTGGCTGCCCTCCCTCTATGCCCTGCATAAGGGGGTTCATGACTTTCCTTAAGCACCTTTTGTCGAACAGGAAGAGTGACACAAAGGCGATTGTTCATGAGAAGGTAACCGTCCTTGATGGAATAATCTGGATGAGAACCTCCTTGCTGTAAATTTGACCAAATTGCTGCAAAATCAGTATCTTCATCATAAGTATTCTTCATCGTTTGAAAATCTTCATGATGAGCCACTGTAATAGTTGCAATGCGAGGCACTCTAGAAAGTGCATCAGCAACTACATTTTGTTTCCCTGGAGTGTACATAATTTGAAAATGAAACATAGACAAGAAATTTTCCCATCTTGCATGTTTCTCCTGCAAATGCTTTTGAGTCTTGAAATACTTCAAGCTTTGATGATCGGTTTTAATAAGGAATTCATTGCCTAAAAGATAATGTTTCCATATCTTTAAAGCATGAACCACTACTAAGAGCTCCTTTTCATAAATGTCATACCTTTTCTCCACATCATTTAGACGGCGGCTTTCAAAGGCTACGGCATGGCCTTCTTGATTTAGCACTACACCAATACAATCACCGCAAGCATCTGCTTCCACCACAAATGGTTTTACCAGATCTGGAATGATAAGAACAGGTCCAGAAGTAAGAGCTGTTTTCAGTCTTGTGAAGGCTGCCTTCTCTTTTTCCTTCCATTGGAAAGAGATCTTCTTCTTTGTAAGGTCATGAAGTGGAGAAGCCATATGTGCAAAATGCTTGATGAAGCGGCGGTAATAAGAACATAAGCCAAGAAACGATCGCACCTCATGTACATCACGAAGATGAGGCCATTCTTGGATTATCCTGATCTTTTCAGGATCCATCTGAATCCCTTCAGAAGAGATGACATGCCCAAGGTAATTTATTTTATGCATGAAAAATTCACTCTTTTTACTATTTATCAAGAGTTGATTTTGTTGTAGTAATTGTAGAACAATTTCCAAGTGTTGATGATGCTCCTCTTCATTCTTGCTAAAGACAAGAATATCATCAAAGAAAGTACCGACATATTGTCGATGCTCTCTAAAGATGCGCTCCATCATTCGATTAAAGGTGGCTGGTGCATTGGTTAATCCGAAAGGAACCACCAAGAATTCATAAAGACCGTATGAAGTGCGGAAAGCAGTTTTGTGTACATCTTGTGGTATTACCCTAATTTGATGATAACCACTCTTTAGATCAATGCGGCTGAAAACCTTTGAGCCTCCTAGACGATCCAAAATGTCGTCAATTCTGGGAATAGGAAACCGATTCTTCACAGTGATTTTGTTGAGGGCTCGATAATCAATGCACATCCTGAATGTGCCATCTTTCTTTTGAACAAGAAGAACCGGTGAACAAAATGGTGAGCTACTTGGCCTAATTAGCCCACGGTTGAGTAGGTCTTCGACTTGCTTTCTGATTTCTTCTTGTTGAGGACGGCTCACACGGTATGGTGCTATATTAGGAGGAGAACTGCCCAGGATAATATCAATATGATGGTCTTCTGGCCTTTCTGGGGAAAGCTGATAAGGAAGATCTTCCGAAAAACAATCTTTATACTTTTCCAAGAGCTGAAGTTGCTCTTGGTTTTCAGCATTTGAGAGCGGAATTTAGGTGACGGGAAGTGCTTAAAAATAGCTAAAAATTATGAATATCAAGGGAAAAATATTCACTGTCAAAGGCGGCGGCTCGATCTAGGACGATTTTAAGCGCCAAAGTGCTTTAAAGGCGCCCGAGCGACACTTGTTGATTTTTCATAATTTTTCAGACAGTCGTGCGGGTTGACATGAGCTACTGGCCAATGCGGGATGCTAAGCCGGACGCCCAGGATTTTTCAGAGCTCGATTCCGAGTCCGGACGGGGAAATGGCCAAGAATTGGGCAAGATTTGAAAAGGTGGACATAAATTTGGCCAAAATGGGCAAGTGACCCTTGGGAGCCCAAATTTTAATGTAACATGAAACTTTTCATGCATTTGAAGAACATGAAATCGTGGAGAAGAGGGGGCGCCATCAGCGCCGATTTTTTCGCTTCAATCATGGAGATGCTTCTTCCTGGCTGTGAGCAACCCCCCCAATCGACATTGGGCATTGATCCCCCTCTGAATCCTGACTCTATCGCCGCCCTTCACTCGCGCAATGATGCCCTCTTTGAAGATCTCTGATTTCAGTCTTTCTCTCTCCTCCCTCTCTCTCTTCTAAAGGCAAGTTCATGTGGGGAGAAGAAGGAAGAAGAAAGAATGGTGGAGGCTTGTCCGGCATGGATCGGATTGCTCCACGGGCTGGAAATGCTGATTGGTGATTGTGTTGGACATGAAGTGCTGCTGATTTCCAAATCTACAGCCATGGACATGAAACCCGAAACACGCAAATAAGCGGTAATTTAAAATTTTCAAAGGAAATTTGAGCTTTTATGGCTTTTGATTGATGAAATGCTGTTCATGTGGGATAAAAATTGTTCATGATACTGTTTTCTATGAGTTCTTGCTGGTCATGATCAAAAAATCAGAAAAATATGCATTTTGTGGTTCAAAATAATATGCTAAAACACGAAAAACATGGAAAAGCAAGGGAAAATGAGGGTTTTTGCATAAAAAGGGGGAGGTAAATAGGAACATCAACTAAACTTTCATTTTTCTGCAAGAAGGAACTAAGGGCCACAGCCCATAACCTGTTCTTAATTTTCAGCAATTAAATAATGCATAAAAATAAGGGAAAATACAAGAAAATGGTGGAAAAACCCTAAAAAATAGGGGAAAAATACATTTTGGGTTCCGAAAAATAAGGATAAATAAGAGCAATGTTTGTGAATGTTTGTGGGGACTGAAGCATGAGGATTTGCCTCAGTTCAACCCCACCTTCTTGTTCTAGTGTGGTTTTTCCCGGTTTTTATACATAAAATGATGGTGAAATACCCTATAAATCTATCCAACGATGCAATACTTAAACGGGGAAGGGTGGAGAAGTTGAAATATGTCTAAATGCCGTGTGAGATGATGGGAAAGTTGTTGATTTCTATGCATAGCATTTAGGACGGATGATAATTAAGATCAAGAGCTTAGTAGCACGAGGAGCACCTCGGTGCTAGGCCCATGCAACGAAGCACGAACGGTAGTTGGAAACCATTAAAAGAATGTTTTGCACTTGTGCACGATACTGTTTTGCTAAATGTTTGAGCACTAGACATCCACCAAATGCATAGAGCATGAAAAGAATTTAAGAGTATCGGTGATCAGCTCCTGGACATGCATTGCAATTGTTTTTGGAACACGACCTACGTTGAGAGGCAGTGAGATACCCATGCTGTAGGCTAGTCGTGGGATCCAAAAGGGGAAATTAAGTAAGGACAATGGTACATTCCTGGACACGCTTATTGGGTACCTTGAGCGACGTTTGTGCGAAATGTCTAAATGTTGAGCGACGCATCGAGGGGCCAATCCCCGAGGTGTAGGAGAGTCGCAGAGGGTTGACGGCATTCAACCGTAGGAGGAACCCCATGTGTATGTGATTCGAGCCTTTTGGCTATGTGAAAGGGACTCCCTCTGAGGAGTAATATTGGGTTAGGATTAGTTGGACTACAACGTATTACAAACGCAATGTGCAGGAAGGCAGAGATTTTGATAGACGCTCCTGGCCGCGAGGCCGAGGGGTTGTCTTGTGCATAGTGACGAGGTCCGGCTAGTGCATGAGCCAGTGCCGGCCCGTTTTTAGGTCCATCAGTGGTGCGTCTGCCGGGAGCCGCTTAAAAGTGGCGGTTCTCGAATCCTGGTTGTTTAAGGACCAACTAGCAGTTTATGCCATAGGATACTGAGATTGATCCGTTATTTATTGATAAGCATCGTCTAGCAGAAGTCCAAAAGCAAGAAAGAGACGAAAGAGCTAGGCGACGTGCTGAAATTTTTAGGAGATATTCCCCTAAGCGTAGCGGTGCTGAACCCTTACGAGGGAGTGGATCTAGTGGTCTTAGGACCACAAGCAGTAAGTTAGGAGAAGGCGGAAGCTCTAGTGCTCCCCTTCCTTCTATAAGCCAGTCCACGTCAAGTACGGGAAGTGTAACCCCACCGTCCCCTATTCCTAGTGCAAATCCAATCCTCGTCATGGCGCAGCCTATTGCAATTCCAGCAGGAACGATGGATTTGCCGGCTCTAGGTTACCTGCTACCCATTTTTAATGGGTTAGTTGAGGAAGATGCGGAACTCCACATAAGGGAGTTTCAAAAGTTGATGTTTAACTGTCGCATTCAAGAAGAAGGACATTTGATGATGTTCTTCAATATGACTCTCAAAGGAAGAGCCGCTATATGGTATCATGGTTTAGAAGCCGGAACCATATTGAACATTGATGCATTTTATGGAGCTTTTCGAAGGGAGTTTTCCCCTGAAAGGGGTGGGCAATATTGGTTGCATGTACTCAACGTGACCCGCCAAGAACCACACGAAGATATTCGTGCTTATGCGAAGAAGATAAAAGAGGTTTTTCGTAAGTTGGACACCTCTATCCCTATCCCCGCAGCTGCCCAATTGCAATATTTCCTACATGGTTTGGACTTTAATATCCAATTGCAGTTGAGTAGTGTCCCCTTGGGGGATATAGATGCTGCCATTACACGAGCACAAGAGGTGGAATCCCGACTACAAGCAGCCTATGCTTCTCGCGGCAATTCGAATATGGGTTTAGTATTGGGAAACAATGTGGCAATGACCAATGGCAGTAGTGGTCAAGGGATAGCGATGGCTAATCCTAATGGGAGAGGGAACATGATGCAGAATGTCCCTTTATTACCAGCTCCCCCTAGCATGTCGATGCTTACGGGCAGTCAAATGGCTCCAAGTAGTGGAGGCCAGGCGGCCAATTCTAACACCATGCCTGTAGCTCAACAGCCTGTGCCTAATCGAATTGTTAGGCCGATTGAACGACATGGTAATGACCAAGGCTATGAGTCGAGTTCTTCCAATGTTCTTGGCGAGGTTAAGGACATGATGAAGCATTATACCGACATGATTACGGAGCAGTATCGACAAATAGCCGTTGATGTCAACTTCCTTAAAAAACAACAAAATTTAATAGGAAGTAGATACCCAGAGGAGGGTGCACCTTCGAGGTTTAGTTGCAAATGGTGTGGTGGGCAGCACTATCCAAGGAATTGCCCAAATGTTAAGTGCGACATTTGTGGAAAATCTGGCCATTTAGCAGCTACTTGCTAGAGTAAGATCAGTTCCCTCCAGCGAGGAAGTCGGCAACCAGGGCCTATTAATCATCATGCCCAAGGAAATGACTCCCAGCCAGAAAATGGGCCTAAACAAATACTTCAATGACCAAAGACTACAGTGGAGGAGCTACCAAGTGGTAGTGGGGTTAATTTGATTGAGGCTGTACGCGTTAATGATGCTGAAACCTCTAATCTGCGAGCTATTCTTACAAGAGGTCAAAAGGGTAGAGGAGCCGACAGGGATAAGCTTGTCGACAGAAACCCTAAACAAGGCGACAAAGGAACGCAAGTTTTGGATCCTGCCATGGAAGGGGGACCTTTGAAGCCCGTGGAAAGTAAAGCCGATAAGGAACCACCAAAGAAAAAGGTGAAAGTCAAGAAAGAGGCAATAAAGCCGGTTCAGCGACCTAAAGAGCGGATGGTTTGGCATGAAAAGCGAGCTCTATCGAACTATCATGAATTCGATTTGGCGGGCTCTCTTTGCGAAGTCAAGCCGGATGTGAATCTTTTACAGCTTATTAAGCTTTCCCCAGGAGTGCGTAAGGAATTTAGAAAGATCCTACGTACCGGGTATATTGTAGAACCTTTGGGTATTGCGCGAGTTGGTGATGACTGGTTTGAGCATGCTGAGAAGCATTGCCCAAGGGTTGCAGCTTATGTCGATGGGATATTAGTAGATTATGCCATTGTCGACACGGGATCATCTGTTAACATTATGAGTTCTGAACTGATGGAAAGGTTGGGTCTTGCGATTCAGAAAGATACCTCCACAATTCTGAGAATGGCAGATGATAGTTTGAGACAGCCAGAAGGCTGCATTACTAAGGTCCATGTCACTGTTGCAAATGTAGAATGCATGTTGGACTTTAGGGTGATTCATTTTGCAGGGCGGCCAAGTTACCAAGTATTACTTGGACGACCTTGGATCTTGCAAGCAGACTGCCAAGTGGATATACCCGCCGGTCGATTGATATTCGGCAGAGGTGCCCAGCGTGTGGTGGTTGATGCTTATCCTGAGTCCCCGCAGAGTGAGAGAGCTCCTCTATCTTCTACAGAATTGGAGACATTAGAAGATTTATCTGGCAGTGAGACATCATCGAGTGATGAGTCCAAAGAGGGATCCACCACGGAGGACATCTATCAGATCACTTTGAATGAGCCGATAGAGGGCCAAGATCGTATAAGAGATGCAGATGTCATCGAGCTAGACCTTGGTACGCTTGGTGATTCACGGCCAATCAAATTAGGTTCTATGCTCAGCACAACAGAAAGGGAGGACTATATGGCCTTGATCCAGGAATTCCGTGATATTTTTGCCTGGAGTTATGATGAGTTGAGAGGCATTCCTCCTAGCCTTGCTGTTCATACAATTCCGTTGAAAGAGGGCAGTCGTCCTATACGGCAGAAAGTAAGGCGTATGCCTTTCGAATTGAGGGACGGCCTGTTTGAAGAGTTACAGAAGCTTCGAAAAGCGGGTTTGATTTTTCCTGTGCAACACACGGAATGGTGTTCGCCAGTTGTGATTAGAAAGAAGAAGAATAATCAGATCCGTTTATGTGTAGACTTTAGGGAGCTAAATAAGCAGACAGTTAAGGACTATTACCCGTTGCCATTTATTGACCAGATTTTGGATCAATTAGCGGGTAGGGAGATATATTCGTTTATGGATTGCTTCGCAGGATATAACCAAATGGCAATTGCAGAAGAGGACAAGTTGAAAACAACTTTCATTACTGTATTTGGTACTTTTGTGTACCATGTGATGGCCTTTGGTTTATGCAATGCGCCTGGTTCGTGGCAACGAACAGCAGATAAGACATTCGGTGACATATCCCCCGAAGAGTTGAAGGTGTTTATTGATGACTTAGGGGCTGCCACCGTGAGAGCAAGGCAGTTGATCATTTTAAGAAAATGCTTTGAGCGCTGTAGACAATTTTGCATCGCCCTAAACCCACGGAAGTGTGTTTTTGGAGTACCTTATGGGCTATTGCTGGGTCATGTGGTCAGTTCGGTAGGAATTGCGACAGACCCCGAGAAGGTCAAAGTTATAGTTGCCATGGGTCCACCACGCACTCCGAAAGAGGTTCATAGCTTTCTGTCTTCGGTTGGTTACTACCGTAGATTCATCAACGCCTTAGCAGAAAGAACGTTGCCACTTACAAATTTATTGTCCTTTAGCTGTTCGTTTGTATGGGGTGACCCTTGTAAGGTAGCATTCGAGGATGTGAAACAAGAGCTAGCAAGAGCGCCCGTTTTAAAAGCACCTAAAAGAGGTGAGGTGTTCTATATATTCTCAGCAGCCACCATGTATAGTATCAGCTGCTGTTTAGCCCAAATTTGGGAAGAGAAGTGGTACCACCCGATTGCTTTTGCTAGTCGGAAGCTGGGGGTATCCGAAATCAATTACACCTACATGGAGAAGCTATGTCTAGCGATGGTCTTTGGGACCAAGAAATTCAGGCATTACATTCTCTATGAGAAAGTCGTGCTTTATACGAAGGCGGAGGGACTTCGACTATTGATGAATAAGTTACAGTCGCCTGATCGTTTAGCGAAGTGGTTAATCACTTTGCAAGAACTTGATTATGAAATCAAGAGTAAGCCACCAAGGTTGCAAGGCATCGTGGAATGTCTTGTGGACTTTGGGGAGCCGAAAGAATCTGTGGCTGAAGGTAGTGATATGGAGTGGGTATTTAAAATAGATACGGCATCTATTCCCTCCTGGTATGCTGCAATAATGCATTATTTATCAACGGGAGAGGCGGGATCCGAATTATCTAAAGCTGAGAGAAGGAAAATTAAGCAGCAAGCGTTAAAGTTTGCATTGATCGCAGGTACATTATATCGGCAAGGGGTTGATGACATCTATCGCCGGTGTGTGATGCCTGATGAGGTGCCATTCATTTTGGAAGAGTGCCATGATTCTGCTTGCGGTGGCCATTTTGCTGGACGGCTCACAGCACAAAAGGCTTTAAGAGCAGGTTATTGGTGGCCTGCCATCTTCCAGGATGCGTTTGCGTATGTTAAGCGATGCGATATTTGCCAACGACATGATAGTCGAGAGAATAGGAAACGACCACTCACCCCTATTATGGCGATACTTCCATTTGAGAAGTGGGGAATAGACTTTGTGGGTCCTATTACTCCGTCGTCGACTACGCAAAAGAGGTACATCATTGTCGCAACTGACTACTTCACAAAGTGGTCAAAACCACGTGCAACAAGGAAAGATGATGCTAAAGAAACTGCTAGTTTCCTTTTAGAGCAGATAATATGCCGGTTTGGTCCACCGAAAGAATTAGTGTCGGACCGCGGAACCCATTTCCTGAATAAGGTGATCAAAGGTTTGACAGAGTTGTGGAACATCAAGCATAACAAGACAACCCCCTATAACCCGCAAGCCAATGGGCAAGTTGAAAGCACCAACAAGCAGCTTGTGGGCATCCTGTCCAAAATTGTGTCGGAAAAGAAACGGGATTGGGATAAAAAGTTATACGTGGCAGTGTGGGCCTATAATACGACTTTCAAACGAGCCACTGGCCATACCCCGTTCAAGTTAGTATATGGGGAGGAGTGTGTCTTGCCTTTAGAGATTGAGCTGCCGACTATTCGGTTTGCCATCAATCATTCTTTGAGTGATGAAGACGCACTTTTTGAGCGCTTGACGACACTGGCACATTTAGATGAGCTTAAGTTGCAGAGCTTATTGCACCAAGAAGTGGCGAAGCGCCGAATGAAGCAGCTACACGACCTCAAAGCCAAGAAATACACCTTCAAGAAAGGACAGCTTGTTCTGTATTATGACGCACGACGTGAATTATTCCCAGGCAAGCTAGAACCCAAATGGGATGGGCCTTATAAGATCGTTAGGATAGGAAAGAATAAATCTACAGTGTTGTTAGCTGACCTTGAGGGGATAGAATTTAAAAATAAGGTTAATCTTAATAAGATTAAACCTTATTACTTCTGATTGCACTAATGCTATGTCTGCCTTGCAGGTCTAGGCAAGATCGATCAAACATCTGCAAGGAAATCGTGATAGAGGTTGATGGGTCGTCTGATCCCTTATTTAGAACACCCACATTTAGAACAGAGGTATCATCAGGGGAAGCTCATTTGGTGGAGCAAAGGATACAAGGTGATTGAGCAAGAAGGCGGGACATTTATTTGGGAAATCAAGGTCTTCTGCCATCACTGCCTACAAATTTTGACGAGCATCCCTGTTGAATTCAATGATGATGGAGGGATGGAGCCCAGTTCTTGTTAGTAGTGAGGCAGTTCGAGAAGCCTGCTAAAAGATAATAATAATGATGCCAAGAAATCCTGAATATCCTAAAAGATGAATATCAATACGAAGGTGTGTAAAAAGGGGTTCTAACCCCTATCAAAGAAAAGAAAAGAAATGAAAATATATAAGCCGTTGCTCATTGCCTTGCGAAGGCCTGGTAGGTTCCTGGGGACGAGTCAGACCCGGGGCCGATACCTTGTCTTCCTAGGGGTGGCTTCTTGCTGAATAATACCAAAACAAGGAAGGGTGGAGCGAAAATAAAAGTGAGCGTTAGAAAAGGATTAAGTGTCGCCTTGCGAGGGCTTGGTAGGTTCTTGGGTGCCGAGACAGGTCCTGAGACCGATGCCCTGTTCTCCTTGGGTCACTACGCTCAGCTCCCTCCTTTTTACATGCCCAAGTATGTTCATCCAATACAAACCCCAAAAGAAGACATGGACTGGAAGAAAGTACACTTTGATCAGGCTATAGGAGTCCTCGCCTTGTAGGAGCTCCTAGTTGTGTTGTCTTTAGTTGGTCAGTAGTTCAGACTACCACTTAGGGCAACCTCTTTGACAGTTCTTTTTAGTTTGGCTGTGTTGGAGCAGCTGGTTAGTGACTCGCTTCGGATCTTCTATTAAATGATGCTAGGCCTACTCCTTGTGGATGTTATGCCTTGGTTCTGCCAGGGGTAGGGGGAGCATTGTGCTGAGTTTTATGATGATAATTGTTTTGTATCAGTTTGATGCTTCTTTGGTTGTTTATGTGCAGATATGTTCGTGGATTCGACGGGCTGTGTCGCCCTATCCCGTGGTCGCCAATGAGAGCGGAATTTAGGTGACGGGAAGTGCTTAAAAATAGCTAAAAATTATGAATATCGAGGGAAAAATATTCACTGTCAAAGGCGGCGGCTCGATCTAGGACGATTTTAAGCGCCAAAGTGCTTTAAAGGCGCCCGAGCGACACTTGTTGATTTTTCATAATTTTTCAGACAGTCGTGCGGGTTGACACGAGCTACTGGCCAATGCGGGATGCTAAGCCGGACGCCCAGGATTTTTCAGAGCTCGATTCCGAGTCCGGACGGGGAAATGGCCAAGAATTGGGCAAGATTTGAAAAGGTGGACATAAATTTGGCCAAAATGGGCAAGTGACCCTTGGGAGCCCAAATTTTAATGTAACATGAAACTTTTCATGCATTTGAAGAACATGAAATCGTGGAGAAGAGGGGGCGCCATCAGCGCCGATTTTTTCGCTTCAATCATGGAGATGCTTCTTCCTGGCTGTGAGCAACCCCCCCAATCGACATTGGGCATTGATCCCCCTCTGAATCCTGACTCTATCGCTGCCCTTCGCTCGCGCAATGATGCCCTCTTTGAAGATCTCTGATTTCAGTCTTTCTCTCTCCTCCCTCTCTCTCTTCTAAAGGCAAGTTCATGTGGGGAGAAGAAGGAAGAAGAAAGAATGGTGGAGGCTTGTCCGGCATGGATCGGATTGCTCCACGGGCTGGAAATGGTGATTGGTGATTGTGCTGGACATGAAGTGCTGCCGATTTCCAAATCTACAGCCATGGACATGAAACCCGAAACACGCAAATAAGCGGTAATTTAAAATTTTCAAAGGAAATTTGAGCTTTTATGGCTTTTGATTGATGAAATGCTGTTCATGTGGGATAAAAATTGTTCATGATACTGTTTTCTATGAGTTCTTGCTGGTCATGATCAAAAAATCAGAAAAATATGCATTTTGTGGTTCAAAATAATATGCTAAAACACGAAAAACATGAAAAAGCAAGGGAAAATGAGTGTTTTTGCATAAAAAGGGGGAGGTAAATAGGAACATCAACTAAACTTTCATTTTTCTGCAAGAAGGAACTAAGGGCCATAGCCCATAACCTGTTCTTAATTTTCAGCAATTAAATAATGCCTAAAAATAAGGGAAAATACAAGAAAATGGTAGAAAAACCCTAAAAAATAGGGGAAAAATACATTTTGGGTTCCGAAAAATAAGGATAAATAAGAGCAATGTTTGTGAATGTTTGTGGGGACTGAAGCATGAGGATTTGCCTCAGTTCAACCCCACCTTCTTGTTCTAGTGTGGTTTTTCCCGGTTTTTATACATAAAATGATGGTGAAATACCCTATAAATCTATCCAAGGATGCAATACTTAAACGGGGAAGGGTAGAGAAGTTGAAATATGTCTAAATGCCGTGTGAGATGATGGGAAAGTTGCTGATTTCTATGCATAGCATTTAGGACGGATGATAATTAAGATCAAGATCTTAGTAGCACGAGGAGCACCTCGGTGCTAGGCCCATGCAACGAAGCACGAACGGTAGTTGGAAACCATTAAAAGAATGTTTTGCACTTGTGCACGATACTGTTTTGCTAAATGTTTGAGCACTAGACATCCACCAAATGCATAGAGCATGAAAAGAATTTAAGAGTATCGGTGATCAGCTCCTGGACATCCATTGCAATTGTTTTTGGAACACGACCTACGTTGAGAGGCAGTGAGATACCCATGCTGTAGGCTAGTCGTGGGATCCAAAAGGGGAAATTAAGTAAGGACAATGGTACATTCCTGGACACGCTTATTGGGTACCTTGAGCGACGTTTGTGCGAAATGTCTAAATGTTGAGCGATGCATCGAGGGGCCAATCCCCGAGGTGTAGGAGAGTCGCAGAGGGTTGACGGCATTCAGCCGTAGGAGGAACCCCATGTGTATGTGATTCGAGCCTTTTGGCTATGTGAAAGGGACTCCCTCTGAGGAGTAATATTGGGTTAGGATCAGTTGGACTACAACGTATTACAAACGCAATGTGCAGGAAGGCAGAGATTTTGATAGACGCTCCTGGCCGCGAGGCCGAGGGGTTGTCTTGTGCATAGTGACGAGGTCCGGCTAGTGCATGAGCCAGTGCCGGCCCGTTTTTAGGTCCATCAGCATTCATATTATCTTTTACATCAGTAACATAAAGCAGACAACATTGAACACAATCCTTAATTGCTCTAGAGACTTGCATATGGCTTACCATAGGTATGGTGTCTCCAGAAACTCCAGCTTGGATCTCGTACTTCTTGCCTTTGTTGGTGAGTTCTACCTTCTTTTTCTAAGAGAAGATGGTTGAATCTACTCTATGATTCCAGGGCATGCCAAGAATCACATCGCAACCATCAAGGTCTCCGATACAGAAGGTATCTTCGTCACTGTAGCCTTGAATTTGAAACTTGATCTTGCCAATGTAGGGTATCACAGTCTTCACTGTGTCACCTTCATCAGCATTTAAAGCTTGGCGAACTTCTGCCGGAGTGTCCATCTCTTCATTCTTTAATCCAAGCTCTTTAGCTAATTGCAAGGAAATGATATTTTCATTCACCCCAAGATCTATCAAGAATAGTGCTTGCTTACCTTGCAACTGTCCCCAAGATTTTAATAATTTGCGTGTCTCTGGAGTGTGAGTTGTGTTTGCAACTACATCACTGATAGCATTGATTTTCACTGGCGACTTAGGCTGGTTGTCAGAAACCTTGCTTTGTCCCTTGTTTGGACATTGCTTCGCTATGTGGCCTGTTTGTCCACATTTAAAGCACTTCCCTTCTTTCATGAAGCATTGCTTTTCTTCTTCGGAAAATTGCTTTGCTTGTGGGTATAGATTGGAGCGAAATTGAGGAGCATTAGGAGGTGCATAGGGCTTCATCTTCTTTTGATTTGATGGCTGCTTTTGCCACTGTTTTTGTCCTTCATTTGGGGCTGAATACTCCTCATCATCAGCTACTCTCTTCTTATCATTCTTTTGGAATGATTTGTTGCCATTGTGCTCCATTTCCCATGTCTCAGCATGGTCAATGAGTTCCCTGAGACTAGAACAATGATAATGATTAAGAGCAGTACGAAGTTTAAAATGCAAACCTCCTTGAAACTTCCTAAGCTTTTCCGAACTGCTGATCTTCTTGAAATGTTGGACCTTCAAAAGTAGCTCCCAAAATCTCTTGGTATAGTCACCAAGTGACTCATTTTTCTTTTGCCAAAGCCGATCCCATTCCATTTTTACATCTCTTTTGAAATGAACAGGAAGAAATTGGCTTTGTATCAGGCGAACAAAGGACCGCCATGATTTTGGGGCAGCATGATCATATTCCAACCCCGTCCACCAAGTATGGGCTAAGTCGGTTAAATGTAAAGCTGCAAACTTAATCTTTTCTTTTTCTTTATACTTGTCACGACCATACAAAATTTGAAATTGACGAATAAACTTCAGAAGAAGATCAGGATTTCGGGAACCATCATACATACTAAACTTGATCTTCTTTTCAAGTTGAGATAGTGACTTAGTCTTCTTCTTCTTCTTATGCCTTCGTCCATGCTTGGATCTTGAGGTTGAAGATGATGAAGTGCTTGATGGGGATAAAGATGGAGACGAGGGTGAAGAATGTTAACGCCTTTGACGATGATGAGGTCTTCCACGAGAAGGGTGAGACTCTTCATTACTAGAAGAGGATCCATCAGAATAGGCGCCAGATGACTTTGAAGAAGAGGATGAGCTTCGACGCGATCTCTTTCTTTGTCTTGAAGTAGAATGGGACTACCTCTTAGAAGTAGTTGGACTTCTTGATCGGCTCCTTTCATTGGTATGGCTTTGTCTCCTTGAAGTAGATGGGCTTCTTTCCTTGAATTCTTTGGGATTCTCAACTTTTTCTAGTTTGAGAAGTTGCTCACGAATTTGCTGATTCTCCTCTCTAAGACTTTGAATGGCTTGAAGGATAGCACACGATTGATCCATTGAGACTAAAGAAAAAAAATATGCTCAAGCACTCAATGCAAGGGCTGAAAACAAACAAACTTATAGTTGTAAGCACTACCAGTGTTGGGGGTGAGGACCGAGCCAAAGCTCTGATACCACTGTAAACGCCCCGAACAACGTAGTATGCTTAACAATTATGATATTTGCTTATTTTCGAGATTTAATATAAAAGAGAATGAACACTTAAAGCTGAAAATGAAAATTTCTCACAAAATTACAGCCATGAAAATGTAAAAGCAATGGAGACAAGATTGAGGGTTGAAGATGGGCAACCCCCCCCCCCCCCCCCCCCCCGAAGGAATGCATTTCTGCTCAACCCAAGTCCCTTAGGGAAGAGCTCAGTTACAATCAACCTGAGAGTGAGAAGAAGTAATTCTCACTCTCACAAGATCATGCAAAGATGTACAAACACACATGCATTATCTATTATGCAATGATAAGAACTGATTTCTTTACAGTATGAGAGAAGAAAAAGGGAAATTCAGCCTTTCTCCATCGTTGATCAGCAGTACATGGATAGGGCTTGCTTCTTGTAGCTAAAATGGAAGAAAGAGCTCAAGGAGGAGGTGTTGTAATGAATTTACAGGCTTGCTGTCCTGTAAAAAAACAGTGATAGAAGAGGGAATATGGAGGAATTTGATAATGGAGAAGTGGGGGATGATGATGGGGATGGATGGGGCCAGTTTCTGGCTATCTGTGGGTGCTGTACATGAGTTTACAGCAAAGAAAAATGATGATGAATGAAGAAAAACGAGCTCTTATTTATAGGAGAGGGGAGAGCTAGTACAAAAGGGGAAAGTGGAGTAGCACAAGACAAGTGTCCAGCCACATGTCATGAGATGTGACAAGTGGTGGGACACTTGGAAACTTGTGTGACAAGTGTCTTGACACTTGTCTCTTCTCTATGGCCTTCCTTTTTAGGTTGAATACTGTCAAGAATAGAAACAACCAAATTTAGTAAGCACAGTCAGAGTACAGAACTTACTATTTTTAGAATGACATCCCTATTTTTTAGGACTAGCATTTTTAGGCTAATTCGAGGCTCCTAAATTTTAGGGATCTCCTAAAATTTAGGGATCTCCTAAAATTTAGGGACCCCCCCAATATGGGTATCATATGAAAGCTTTTTCCGTGTACATCGCAAAAATGGTATCCGAATCTTCATGTGACTTTCCTATGCAAAGAAATGTGCATTTCAAGCTTTCAGCCCACACATGCACATTATACAAGCATTTCATGATCATGCCATCTTGTTGATTGTAACTATTTGTTCTGGTGGATCTAGCCCACACTTCAAGGCATCAATCCTTTCTGTGTGCGAGTCTAACCCTGATATGCGTGAGTTCTAGTCACAGGCACCCAATCGGGTCATATAGGTGGAAGTGTGAACTATCTTTTCTCTAACCCACCGCGTGGGTCCACCATAACCTGTGACCACTCATCAGTGGTCAGCTCCAATGCACTTTTCTTTATATCTAATTAGTGCAAAGGAAATAAATTTAATAAATCATTATATAGACAAATTAATGAAAAAGGATACAAATTCTGTTTCTATAGAGTTGTGACACTATCTAAGCTGTCACTGCGCTAGATGAATCATAACCTGCAGTGAGTGGACCTGTTACATCTTCAAAAACTTTTTCTTTTCCCTTATCTGTTCTCCCCCTCACTGACGTATCCGTGTCAGTGGATGCAGTAGTGCGACTCCGTAATCGTCCTGTCCAAGGACTCACTGTAGATGATACATCACCTGTCTGACCAGTCATGGAAGTACTCTCTGCAGGAGTATTTTCAGCATGACTCATACTGGGTGAGCCATCAGTAGGCACTGCAACAGGATTCCCATACCAAGATGCTAACTCATCAAATACCACATCTCTGCTTATGAGTGTCTCATGCGTAGAAGGTACATAACACTTATAAGCTTTCCGTTCTTGTGCATATCCAATAAACACACTTTTCACTACCTTAGGATCCAATTTCTTCCTCTTCTCATCCGGTATATGCACATATGCAATGCTGCCAAATACCTTCAAGTGTGAAATATCAGGTTTATGACCATATAGCCGTTCATACGGAGTGACATCATGAATCCCTGTTGTAGGGGTTCGATTCAGCACATATACAGCAGTCACCACTGCTTCAGCCCAATAACCATTTGGCAGACATTTTTCATTCAGCATAGCTCTAGCTGACTCCATCAAAACCCTGTTTTTCCTCTCTGCAACACCGTTTTGCTGCGGTGTATAACTGCATGTGAGCTGTCTTCTGATCACATGTTTAGCAAGATACCTGTCAAAGTAGTTTGAGACATATTCACCTCCTCCATCTGATCTCAAACATGATATGTAATAGCCCAATTCATTTTCAGTATGTTTCTTGAAGTCTTTGAATGCATCAGACACATCATCCTTATGTTTCAAGATATAAAGCCAAGTGTACCTACTGAAATCATCAATAAATGAGACATAATATCATGCACCGCCAAAAGAAGCATTATGTGAAGGACCCCAGACATCAGAGTGTACCAACTGTAAAGGCCTAGTGCTATTTTTTACATGTCTCATGAAAGGAAACCGTGCCTGCTTCCCAAACTGACATGCAGGGCATACATGACCAAAATCATTATACTTGAATTTAGGTAATCCAAGTACTACTTCTTTCTGCTGCATAGATTTCAGCTTTTGTACATTGACATGTCCAATCCGCTTGTGCCAAATCTCTACATCCCGAATGGCACTCTCATCATGTGCAAACATGGCTGCCTTGAGTTCCGGAATGGTCGCATCCAATGTAAACATCCTGCCATCCCTTCTGCCCTTGGCAATTAACTTGCAGCCATTTCCATACTCCTCAATGAAACACCCATCTTTGTTGAACCTCACTTGCAAATTCTGTTCTGCCATTTGACCCATAGACAACAGATTCTTTGTTATGGTTGATACATGTAATACATCATGCAGGCCTTTCTTCTTGCCATCAGGCATCATAAGAGGAACAATCCCTTTATGCTTTATGTCATGTTGGGTGTCATCCCCAGTACATACATGACCATGTGTACATGCAACCATCTCATCAAACCACTCTCCATGCGGGGTCATGTGGTTTGACCCTCCAGAGTCAATGTACCATCTGTCATCTCTATCATGTCTCGATGCATTTTTAGATACATGCTGCATGGTAAAGAGTCTATCAACAACTGACTCATCATGAGCACCACTGGAAGATGCATAGTGCCCATGTTGTCTGCCCTTTGCCTTCATATCTCCTTGCTTCTTGTAACAATCCTTTGCAATATGCCCATATCGGCCACAATAATGGCAGTCCTTGTCCCTGTTGGACTGATCAGACGACTTCCATGAACCAGAACCACCACCTCTACCTCGGGGTGATCTCCCCCTACCTCTAAACCCACCAGATCCACGATGGCCTTGTGTATTTGCACCATGCCAATTACTCTGCTGCTGCTGCTGTCCATAAGTATTACGAGTGTCACCACGACCTCGAAATGAACCATGACCTCTAGATCCTCTGCCACGCTGCCTAGAGTGCAACAAAGTGTCTCTACTTTGAGATGCACTAGAACCTGTATTCAAACCAAGTTTGACTTCCTCATGCAGCAACAAAGCAACTAGCTCTTCCCAGCTAGGGGGCTCTTCTCTGACAGAAATGGAAGTGTCAAAAGCTTTGTACTCTTTGCCTAAACCATTCAAAGCAACAGCAATCATATCATCTTCTGATACACTTGAGCCAATAGTAGCAAGTTGATCATCTGTGGTCTTAATCTCCGTGGTATACGTCTGGATGCTCTTGCCATTCCTAGACATGTTGTTGAACTGCTGTTTCAACTGGATCTTTCTTGCATGTGTCATGGTTCCATAATTTTTCATCGGTATGTCCCAAGCATCCTTCGGAGTCTCACATCCAGTGATTTGAATTACCATAGCATCAAATATACATAAGGAAAACCAATGCAGCACCTTGCATGCTCTTTCATTCCATAGCCTGTAGGCTCTTTTCTGTTCATTTGTTGGATTGTGTGCAGGCAACTCAGGAGCAACTTCATCTCTTGTACATAAATCCCAATAACCTCTGCCAACCAGAAAGTTTTTCATTCTGAATTTCCATAATGTAAAGTTCTTATTATCCAACTTCTCTCCAACTATCTGAGTGATATTGTCAGTCCCATGTGCATTAGCCATGATGCAATAGACTGTCTATCAAATGCCTGACTCCCTGCAGTCCAATAAGTGTGACTGACTAAGTTCAGTCCGTAACAGTTTATGACAGTTTTCTGCACTAAATTACAGAAAAAAACCAGGGTATTTCAGCCCATTGACACCCCAAAACAACCCACAAACAAGTGGTCTCAACTATAGATATAACTGTCAATACATAAGCTATGTGTTTGCTTCAGCTTAAGCTTCTGTAACCTCACTGCCAGGGTACATACATGCAATCTGAAAACTGTAAACTGTGAGTAACCAGTAGCAATTTCAAGTCCAAAACTGAGTGGTAATCATGTCATACATGTTCCAAAATCTCCCAGGTAGCTGCTAGTACATTTGCCAGTCAAGACATGAGCATAAAGGCACAGAACAGTGCATAACCAGCACATACAAGTGTCAACAAGTTCAGTTGCAGGTTGCAGTCAACGAGAATTCAGCATAACAAGCTCCAAACCACTTCAAAGTGTCTTCAATCCAAATCATACATTTGCTCCAGTATGACAAGTTCAATGCATGACTATGTAGTGACCATAGACTATATGTCTCTAATGAGCAAAGTCATACATTACTTCTGCAATTTGTACTCAGCCAACAAGACAAGATTGTGTTTGCTTCAGCTCCAAAAATTTCAGCATTTAGTAGCACTTAATGCTTTTGTCAACCCATAAGCATTCTGACATACACATGTCAGTACATACATCTCATAGATGTCACCAAATATCACACTATACTTCAGTAAGGAACTAATGCTTGTTGTCCATATTCAATGACAGTTTTCAGCTTGTCTGAAATGCTCCAGATCTGAGTATTTCAATTACAAAAATCAGCTTGCAATGGATCACAACAATTACATATGATCTCCAGCATATATTTATGCTCCAAGAGTGCTTCTGGGCTTGTCAGAGAGTTTCCAAAGCTCTTCAATGTGTTGCATATACCATGTATACTGTGTATACAGCAGTGCTGCCCTTTTTTCCAGATCTGCCCACTCTGATATCAGCTCATGTTAGAGCTTAAGGTCAAGCATTTGCCTCTTGCCATCTTAAAACACTTCATACCTGTCATAATCAAGCATTTGATGACCAAATGCACCAGCATTTGATGACCAAATGCACCAGCATTTGATGAGATGCAGCCCAACAACTGAGAGCAGGAAATAGGCGCAATTCATGCAGATCTGTCCTCTGCTCCAGCAGCTCTGTTTGCTGAGTTTGATGCTCATGGAGCACACACTAGTGCTCAATACAGCCTCCACAAGGCTTTGAACAAGTCACAACCTGCAGCTTGACCCATAGAGTATGTAATCACTCAGTGCATACCTTCAGCTTCCAATGGCATTCAGCCTGTTTGAGAGAAATGGCAGAAGTCTTCAACTGTAGACCATCTTCACTCCCTCTTGCTCCAGGAGGTCCACCAAGTAAGGCTCTGATACCATGTTCAAAGAGGAGAGAGAGAGAAAGGAAAAGACTCCATATCCATGAGCCTTCAGGCTCCCAAGTTCATTTCTTCATATTCCACACTCTCTACTGAAAAGCACACACTCTACAAGATAAAGTGACCTAGTGTAAATGTAGACTAGACTGACTAACTCTAGTCAGGTCACTAACTGACTACTAACCCGACTTATTTAATGTAGTCACATGTAGACAGCTGTACACACTAGCTGTCATAGATGTTGGTCTTAGATGAAGACACACTGACGGTGAGCTTGATTTCTAACATAAGTTACTAAGATTACTAACTAAAGACTAACTAAGGTAAAAACTGACTAGCATTAATAGCCAATAATTTTCATTCAATTAAAAATATATTCAAAAAAATTGAGAGTCATAAATCTGACATTTTTCTCGGATTGATAAGGACCATAGCCACCCTTCACAAAAAGTACAATGTGAACGGGACTTATGAGCCATATTAATAACTAGTATTAATGTGTATAGTTTGAATGGTCCAAAAATATTAGATTCTTGGGGGGGGGGGGGGGGGGGGGGAGGGAATATTATATTTTAGATATTATCCTAAAAAGATAGAACTAAAAGTCATTTAAAAGAAAAGACAAGTGATGTTTTAGTTAGTTTTGGAGATTTTATAAAAAGAGAAATAAAGAAAAGTGATTGGCAAAATCGCGCGCGTCACGATCGCAGTCTATAAATAGTAGATAGCACTTCGAACAGAGAAAAGAAAAAGGAGTGAAGTAAGAGCTTTCTAATCAAGTGTCTTGGAGTTTTACCCCCCTTTTGGAGCCAATGAAACCATCAAATTTATGAAGCATCAGATCACTGAGTCTTCTAAGAGCCCCTCCACTCTTGTTCTCAGACTTATCCCCTCCTCTCTAATTCATTATAAATATGAGGCATGGGGAGGCACAAGGGAGCATAAGGAGACCCCAAAAGGCTGCAAGAGAGAGGGGGAGAGAGATTATACCCCTCCAAGAGATTGTGAGAGAGAGCTTGAGAGAGAGAGAGAGAGAGAAGAGTTACCCCGAGAGGCTGCACAATTTCCCTCTATCTCGATCCTCGATTTAACCATCTTCTCTTTCGCTCTCCCATCTCGAATCTATTCCACCTTAATCTCTTGAGTCTACTTGTGGACGATGGCCTCCAAGTGAAGAATGTCGCGTGCGGATGACAAACCTACAACCAGCAACAAAGCTTTGGGCAAAGGCATCACTATCAATCCAATTGCGGTACCAGTCATAAGTAATGTATTTTTCAAATTGATAAATGCTTGTTTTAATGCTCACAAGAGATGCATTAGGCTCCATACCTTGTGGTGCTAGAATAGGTCATTGAAAAGGATAAATCACATCTCAAATATTCAAAGATGAAGTTTGTGAAGTGCTTGTATCAAAGGGAGTTAAATTGCACCTAGTTGCTATGTGATGAATGCATGCATAGCATAAGCAACATATGGGACACTAAAGTATTGAGCATCAATGAGTCTTTGATTAATCTTTACCGAGGATAATATTGTTGAAATTTGGCAAATGCATATACACGGTACATACATGGGAGAGATTATGTAAACTTTACATCGATGACATGCGACTCCTTGCCTTAGGAGAAAGGAAGATAAAGCCAAGAAAAAATGTTGCATAGTAGGGAAATGCTAAAAGATAATTGTCACTTAGAGAAGAGGCATAAATGCTCTTGCTAGATTGATTAATTTGCATTGGAATCATAGGACTTACGTCATGTATAGTATTGGAACCTTTATTATATGTCTTAGGCTAAAGGAGGGAATATTAAGTAAATTCTACTATTTGGCCCCAAGGGGGAGAGTGAATATGTGATCGAATTATTTTCGCGTCTATTATTGTATTGTTTGGAAAAAATACAATTAGTTTTGTCGGTTGATTGAACAACACCCTAAATGTGTTTATTTCAATCAAGGGATTGTTGCATTGTGATTTGGATAAATATTCCAAGGCTTGTGTTGATGGCAAATGCATGGCAGGGGTCTGTAATGACAAGTTGCCATGGGAATAAAGGGATGTTTTTCTAGAATATGATATTAAGGCTGATTGCTTTGATTGTGCTTGAATTTTAATTGGATTAATTAAGGAAGGATATTTTGCACGCGTGGATCATCTCCAAGATCACATCGCGGATTATCCCGAGAGGGCACTTCTCGATTCACATGCCAATGGTCGAGTGGTGAAAAGGCCAACCACAGAAATGGCATCTCACTCCTAGACCGCTTGTGGGTCAGGTGGAGCTCTGGACAACCCTTGCCTCTCCAGAATGGAGTTGGAGCATGGTCTGGGTTACGGGCATATGCTTTCAATAGACTGACATGAAATACATTATGTACTTACAAGTTGTTAGGAAGTTGCAGCTTGTAAGCATTTGGCCCTAGAAACTTTAGCACCTTATATGGCCCACAATACCTGGGACTTAGCTTCTTGAATTCCCCCAAAGATAAGGAACTTTTCTTTGGGCGAACTCGTAGGAAAACCATGTCACCTTCTTTGAAGATGCATTCTTACATTCGTTGATTAGCATATGCCTTCTATTGATCCTTGGCGGGCTTGAATATCTTGCCTTATAGCTTTCACTTGCTAATCCATTTCTTTCAAAATTTGCCTAAATGCTTCTACCCGTAGGGTAGGATTGGAAAACTTTAATGGGGTAAGACAATCTTGCCCATATAATGCCTGAAAAGGAGTCATTTGAATACTTTGATGGTATGATGCATTGTAGGAAAATTCAACTAAGGGTAGCTATTGGATCTACCATTTGGGTTCCCTATTACAATAAGCCCTCAGTATGTCCTCAATAACTTGGTTGATCCACTCTGTTTGACCATCGGTTTGGGGATGGTAAGCAATACTGAAGCAGAGCTGGGTTCCTAGAGCTTCAAACAAACTCTTCCAAAAGTTTGAGGTAAAGAGAGAGTCGTAGTCACTAATAATTCTTTGGAGTAATCCATGTAACCTAAAATTTTCCTTAATGAAAAACCTGGCAATATCAAAAGCATTGTAATTGGTTTTTACAAGAATAAGGTGTGCAACTTTTGTCAACATATCAATGACTACTTCATATTGTATTAACAGTCTTAGCATAACCAGGATGACCCGAAAATAGGGAATCGTGAGCTTCCCAAATTATTTTACTTTTGAGTTCTTGACTTGCACGAATACATAGTCTTGTCCTGTAATAGGCAAGCTCCTCATTTATGGAAAAATCTTGATACTTGTTCTTGAGTTTTGGATTTGAATCCTTGATGGAAATTTCTCTTACCAAGTCATGATAGCTTGGATCCTTCACCGCCTCTTCTTTAGCCATTCTAGAAGAGGATTACTGGGCATTGAAATCCTCGTGGCAAGAGTTCCATCCCTAGAGGGTTCTTCTAGTATTAGAGCATTAAGGAATGATTTATGACTTAGGGCATCTGCAATCACATTCTCCTTGCCTGGTCTATACTTGATTTCAAAGTCAAGTTCTTGCAAGGTCTCAATCCATCGATGTTGTCTAATATTGAGATCTAGCTGAGTAAAAATCCACTTTAGGCTCTTATGATCAGTGACTAGAGAAAACCTATTACCAAGCAAGTAATGTCTCCATAGTTTAAAGGCATGAATTATAGCAAGTAATTCTAAATCATGTTTGGCATAGTTTCTTTTATGGATCTTTAATTTTTTTGAAGCATAGGCTACTAGATGTCCTTTTTGCATAAGCATACACCCCAAAGTGAGAGATCTTGTGTCAGTTTATGACTTTGAATTCTTTGCTAAGGTCGGGTAGCCTTAGGATAGGGGCGGTTACCAAACTCTGCTTAAGCTTCTCAAAGCTAGATTATTTGGCAAACATCCATGTAATGGAGACCTACTTTTTGAGAAGGTTGATGAGAGGTGCGGCGATTGAGGCATAGTCTTTAATGAAGACTCTGTATCAACCCGTTAGCCCTAGAAAGCTTCACACTTCCTTGACCGTTGTTGGGGGTGGCCAGTCACTAAAATTTCATCTGTCGATACTATAAATCCTAGATATTCAATCTACTTCTTAAAGAAAGCACATTTCTTCTTTTTAGCATACAATTTGTGGGCTCTCATTGTTTCAAGAATTGTTCGTAGCTGTGGTTCACGATCTTCTTCATTCTTGGAATATATTAAGATATCATCAAAGAAGACGAGAACAAAGTCATCAAGGTAGGGTCAGAAAATGTCTTGCATCAACTAGTTGAAGGTGGCAGGAGCATTTGTTAACTCAAATTACATCACAATAAACTCAAAATGATCGTACCTTGTGTTAAAAGTAGTTTTAGGGATATCTTTCTCCCTAATTCTTATTTCATAATATCTTGATATGATATCAATCTTTGAAAAGACCTTTGCTCCTGTTATCGTGTTTCCTGCAGCACAGAGGAGCGGAAAATGGAAAAAATGGAAATAGCAAAAAAGGCGCAAGATAAAAGCAGAAAAAGGCGCCTTGACCGGTAACCAGTCCCTAAAAAATTCAATTTTTTGGGCACGACCCTCAGAAAGCCGCAGTGTTGGCCCGAGACAACAAAAGAGAAAAAGGGCGCACCATTAAAATGTGGGAGCGCCCCCGAATCTTTGTAAAAGAGTGCCAGGCTCGCTCCTGTGCAAAGTGTACGCATTAGTTGGGAATAGGATAAATTAGAATGGTGGAAAATGGGAAAAAGGGCCTAGGCTACGGTCGGCCATGTAAAAGAGGGAAAAGGGGATGACCGCCCAAAAAGGATTTAGGGCTTTGTATATAAAGTTGAAAAGTGAATGAGAAGCTCATTCTTTGGTGTGTGGCAAAAAGAGACTTCTTCTTCCTCTCTTCTTCTCTCCTTCTTGCTTGTGTGTGCTCTTGAGAGAGGAAGTGTGAGAGTGTGAGGAAGTGAGTGTGTGTGAGAGTGAGGGATCAAGAGGGTGAAGCTCTTCACATCTCCTCTCCTCTTCTTCTCTTCTCTTCTCTTCTCTTCTCTTCTCTTGTGCGCGCGGCTATGGATGATGGAGCTTGGAGATGGAGGAGGCTTGAGGATGTTTGAGCTAGCATCAAGAATCGTGGAGCTACCGAAGTGCAAGAGAGAGGAGGGTACTCAATCAAGCATCAAGGTAAGCTCACTACACTCGTAGGATCGATGGCACATCGGCTAGGTGAGAGATAGCCATTAGAGCTCGCTTGGAACGCTTGAACAATAAGCGGTCCGTGGGTCATCGGTTAATGAGGAGCTCGATTTGAGTGTGTTCCCAGATGCTATACAACAGATGGTGAGCAGTTACGACGCACACGCCCGGTACAAGCACCGCGGCAGGACAGCAGACACAATTATTGCAGACCTAGAGGAGGAGAGAAGGCTAGCCCACAAGGCACTGCAAGGCATAGCTGATTATAATAGGGATCAACAGGCTAGGAGCCAAAGGCAAAGCATGGAGCTACATGAGGTGCAGCGAGTGCTGAACTTGGTCGGCCGAAGCCGAACAGATCACGAGAGAGCGCTAGAAGGAGACCTGACATTGAGCGAGCTCCTCATGAAACGGCTGCTCGATAACACCGCAGCAGAGTAGAGTGCCACCGCACTAGCAACATCTCTGCTTGCAGGATTAGGGGCAAACCAGGGCTCAAAGAGCCAGGCCAAAATACCAATTGTTGCCAAGCAACTCGATAAGTACCAGCCGCATGACGATCCATACAGCTTTGTTGAGCAGTTTGAGCAAGTTTGCAAAGCCAACGGCCTCAACAACCAGACTCAACGTTCGCAAGCATTCGGGCTTTGCTTAGGCGATAAGGGTAGGACGTGGTATACAAGCCTGGATGCCGTGGAACGAGCCAACTTCAATAATCTCAAGGATCTCTTCGTCAAGAGGTTTGCTGAGCCCGGATACTCTGATAACCTGCTAGTACACTTGATGAATGTCAAGCAAAAAGAGAAGGAGGACATCCGCGACTACGTGACCCATGTGAGAAGTCTCTTTAAGAGAATCCCTCTAGGCAAGCGACCGACTGACAGAGCAATTTCAACTGTATTCATCAGCGGAATTAGAGACGAGGAGTTATATAAGGCATTGGCAGGCAATTCAAGCTTGCAGCGGGACGTGGTGGTTAGAGTTTTTGAGGAAGCCATCAGAGTCGATGACCAGCTGAAAGAACGAAGCTCTAGGAGCTCACATCTAGAAGAGACCAACCCGCAAAGCTCAGAGAGAATGTTAGCCTCTGGTGAGCGGTCAATCCCATCATCCCAAGATAAGGGGAAGGCCGCCGAGACAGACCAAGGCTTGGCTGAGGTCAAAATGGAATTAGCCAAGATACAAGACATGTTGAGACGACCAACGCGCCCGCACATCCAATGCGTGCACTGTGGCAGAAACCACTTGCCGGCCGAGTGTCAAGACCCTAGGTCAAGACCTTGCGCTAACTGCGGTAGGTTTGGCCACGATATCGCACATTGCAGACTACTAATAAGACTTCCATACTCGCAACCCTACGGCTAGCCTTATCTAGCTAACAGGCCGCAGCCATTCTTCGGAAGGGGAGCCCCATTGGCTCTACCCGCGCCTAACGATATGAAACCAGCCGCCCCTAGAATGGACATAAATCCTACAGGCATTCCTAGACCGCCTGGTCCTTATGTGACCCACCCACCGAGCGACGCTCCAGTGCACTACCTGGAGGAGCCGAATGATGAAGAGACCTACATATACCCTTACGTCTCGCATGATGACGAGGGCAACGCGATCCTCATGGATTATCGACCCGTGCCGGTGATGGCATTAGGACGAGGATGGGGTAGAGGCCTAGGAGGGCAGCCACAGGATCCAGTCACTTGTTAGACTTGCGGACACCCCGGTCATGTCTCATCACGCTGCCCTGAAAGAGAGTAGAAAAACAGGGACAAGGCTGACCAAAGGTGCGCAGAGTGCGGAATCACCCATCTTTTCATAGACTGCCCAAAGCGGAAGCCGTCCTCTAGCTCAGTTAATTTTCCATCTGTCCCATTGAGGCTGTTTGGTGTCAAAAACCCCGATGGGAAGGCCACACCTATTCCCTTGCGAGTTATGACCCGAGCCCAAACAAAGAAGACCGGCGTCTCTCTGCCAGGACCTAGTAATCTTGGCGTAACCTCAATAGGAAAGAAAAACTGCAGGCAGAAAAAGAAGAGATCGAAAGCTAAGGTCGCATTAAAGACCGAGAGTGCTACGACTTTACCTACTGGGAAGAAAGTCTCAGACGTGGAGGCGGAGACTTCAGCCCCCCTAAGACAGCCGAAAAGGGAAGCGCTAAGATAGGGGAATACCCGCATCCAAAGTGACAATTAGAGGCCATAGAAAAGGTGAAGGAATGGGTGAGAGAGGCTCAACAGCATCTCAAAGATGCTGAACCCATCATAGAGGACGAGATCGATGATCTCTCTAGCATAAGCACGCCAATGTCACCGCCTCAACCTAAGTCGGCCGAAGCAACTGTGCCACAAGCAGTGCCGTTGAGACCAAGCCTAGACGCAATAGAGCCGCAGATCAACCGCCGCGGCCATTGGCCCAGACAGTCTAGGCTAAAGGAAGGACAAGTATCTAACAATCTCTTGACCATGCTAGTGACCACCCCTGTAACACTTAGCTTGGGAGATCTGCTTAAGCAGCACCCTGCCATATGGAAAGACCTTAAGCAGTGGGTTGAGGGATCACAAGAGCACGTCATGGCAGACCCTCGAGACCAAGATGCAGAAACACAATTGCCCAGTCTGACGCTGCACTCCGTGCCTAAATCTTTGCACGTCAACGCCTTTTGGGAAGGCTCTGAGATGCACACAGTCCTGCCGGTCCTAGCCTTGGGTGACACAACAAGGAAGGGAATGGTAGACACGGGAGCCGGGGTTAGTGTGCTTAGCCATGCAGTGCTACAAACTTGGGGAAACCCGCCTATCGAAGCTGCTAGGTTTAACGTCATGCTAGCAAACGGTATGAGAGGGAAGCCATTCGGGTCCTGAAGAATTGGCCAGTGAAGATCGCAGGTGTCCAGTTCTCTGTCGACTTTATAGTCATCAGGGGAGTGGACTACGATGTCCTATTAGGCCAACCCTGGATGTGCAACGCTAGAGTCATCGAAGATTGGGGTAACGGCTTGATCTTCCTTGGCAATAGAACTAACACCGTAAGAATAGAGATGGACACTTGGAAGACCTCACCAGTCGACCTGGATGCCATCTCTGCTATGCTCAAAGGGAACACTCAGGTCAGGGAGCCCTATGGGTCCTTGACCAAGTATATCCCATGCCCGCAGGATGAGTGGAATTGGATGCACGTCCTTGCTACAATTGACCTGCCATTCTCAGACCATGAGGTGTATGAGCAGGCCGTCAAAACGATCGGCAAGACAAATGAAGCACTCTCTACACTAGTCTACATGATAGCAGCAAGCCTCCATGGAAGGCCTAAGCCTGTTACCTTCCAAGTGCCATCCAACAAAAGGGAACTCTAGGGGATACTGGAATACCTAACGGACCAGCTAGCTGGCAACCCAGCTGCCAACTTCAAACCACTCCGGGACCTCTTAGAGGATTCCAAGTGGCAATGGACCAGGGTGCACGAGCTGAACCTCATGTACAACTGGGCCCTGGTTCCTGACCAACGACGCGAGGCATACCAAGCCCTAGGAGATGATGAGCAGTCCAATGACAAAGATTCCTGCGATGAATGCGAAGACTGCCAATCCTTTAGTATTGAGAGCGAGGGTGAAGTGGATACCATAGAATATGACACTGAAGGACGAGAAATTGAGCAGATACGAGCAGACGCCAAGCCGCAGAAAAAGCAGACCCTTATAATGGACCAAGGAGTCATGTGCATGAAATGTGATCGTGCTTGGTTGGAATGCATAGGAGTTGTAGACTTTGAGCAAGCAGGCCTAGCCCAACCAGGAACAACATCAATACTTAGAACCGAATCGCCATCTGAACTGTGGCCACCAGGGGAGACCACCTCTTCTAGCGAAGATGGAGGGTTTGACTCTGAATCGGAAGTTACTTCGGATAGCGACCCAGAGATCCCTAGGCCGCCCATGACCAAATGCACCAAGGGGGACTTACCCGTCCACCTGAGGCGCAGACGGTTAAGGCAGGATAAGGCAAAGCACCCCAAGGATGCATGATCAGAAGAACAGCGAAAGCCGCAGGACCTCCCTAAATGCTTCACTAAATTCAAAAAAGGGGATAGGGTAGTGGTTCTACTTGGTGCCAAGCGTCAAGGGCAGACGAGCGAACCAATCGAAGGACCAGCCAAGGTCAAGGAGGTAAACCTATCCCTGGAAGGGGAGATACCCCGACCAGTGTTCATTGCCGATGACTTGACTGGTAAAGAAGAGTTGAGTCTTGTCGCTCTCCTGCGGGAGTACATAGACGTATTTGCCTGGTCCTTAGAAGAGCTACGGGGGGTAGATCCGAGTGTTGTGACTCACAACATACCCATGACGTCGGATGCAATGCCGGTCAAGCAGCGACCGTACCCCATGAATCCAAAGCACGCTCATGCTGTCAAAGAGGAAATTGACAAGCTGATGAGAGCTGGATTCATTTACAAAATTGAGCACACAGACTGGGTATCACCCATAGTCATTGTGATGAAGAAGAACGGCAAAATTCGAGTGTGCATCAATTACAAGAAGGTGAACGCTGCTATGAAGAGAGACAACTATCCCTTGCCGTACACCAAGCACATGCTTGAGAGGGTGGCAAGGAAGCCTACAGTTTTCTGGATGGCTTCTCAGGGTACAACCAGGTGCAAGTGCATCCTGTAGACAGGCACAAGACCGCCTTTGCCACTGAGTGGGACGTCTTTGAATACATAGTCATGCCCTTTGGGTTGACCAATCCCCCCGCCACCTTTCAACATCTCATGTGCACCATCTTTAAGGACATGCTTTGCAAGGAGTTAGAGGTCTTTGTCGATGATCTGTGTGTCCATTCAACCTGGATCGAACACTTAGACAAACTCCATGCAGTCTTTGAATGGTGCCACCTATATTGTCTCTCCTTGAACCCCTTGAAGTGTCAGTTTTGGGTGAAGCACGGATGCATTCTAGGACACGTGGTGTCGAATAACAGCATTGCCACTGACTTCTCGAAGGTAAGGGTTATTTTTCACCTTCCACCCCCAATTAACTACAAGGGAGTTCAATGCTTCTTAGGTCACACAGGATACTATCGGCGGTTTGTGCTGAACTACGCGTTGATCGCCAGGCCATTATACAAGCTGCTGATTGTCTTCGAGTGGACCGAGGCATGCCAACGGGCATACGAAGAATTGAAAAGGGCTCTAACAATAGCACCAATTCTACGAGCCCCAGATTGAACCATTACCTTCCACGTGCACATCGATGCTTCTAATTTTGCCATGGGGGCAGTGTTGTGCCAACCTGGTGAGCATAACTTAGATTACCCAGTGAGTTTTGCCAACAGGCAGCTCACAGAGACCGAGATGAACTATTCCACGACAAAAAGGGAGGGGTTGGCCATGGTATTTGCGGTAAAGAAATTTAGGCATTACCTATTGGCCACTCCCTTTGTCTTCTTTGTTGACCATCAAGCCTTGCTATATCTTGTGAACAAGCCTTGCACTACGGGATGCATAGCTAGATGGTTACTCCTTCTACTGGATTTGTACGCAAAGGAAAGCAGCATTACATGGCTGACCACATGTCCCGCATACCCACAGGAGAAGCCGCTGGACAAGGCATACGTGACGATTTACCGGATGCTCATCTCTTTAACCTGTCTAACGAGAGAGAATTGTTTAAAGCTGATCTGACACCGTATTGGGTAGACGACATAGTCCAAGTGCTCGAGCACGGACTACCTGAGCGACCAATAGAAAAGGCACGACTTAGGTGCTTGATCCTGAAGATCCAGCCCTACCAACTGATTGCAGGCCAACTCTATAGGTTGGGGCAAGACGGATTGCTGCGTAGGTGTGTGTGTGAGCATGAGATGCATGATGTGATCTCAGAAGTGCACAGCGGCATTGCAGGAGGACACTTTAGTGGAGACATGATAGCACAGAAGGTGCTGCAGTCCCAACTATGGTGGCCCACACTTTTCCGCGACGCCAAGTGATTTGTCAAGCATTGTGATGAGTACCAATGGACAAAAGTCCCGATTTGTAAGGATCAAATGGAGTTAACCCCAATTATTGCTCGCCAACCCTTTGAAAAATGGGGAATTGACTTCATAGGACCAATCATCCCCGCGGCGCAGTACTCACAAGCCAAGTACACCGTGGTGGCCACAGATTACCTCACAAAATGGGCAAAGGCAAGAGCCACATGAAAAAACGACGCTAGGACGACTGCCAAGTTCTTATGGAAGCAAGTGATCTCGCGCTTCGGTTGCCCCATCGAACTGGCTAGCGACCAAGGCACACACTTCATCAACGAAGTGATAGCACATCTCCTATCCACCTTTCTTATCATCCATCGCAAATCCTCGCCATACTACCCTCAGGCTAATGGCCAGGCAGAATCAACTAATAAAATTCTTATCAACGTCCTGACTAAAGTAGTCTCAGCCTCACGAAGCGACTGGGACAACAAGTTGATGGCAGCCTTGTGGGCCTACCGCATAGCTTATAAAACGACCGTCCCCTTTAGGCTGACCTATGGGACTGAACCAATTCTACCAGTAGAATTCTTCATCCCTAGCTTGAGAATTGCACTCCAAGCACAATAGGAAGGGAAGGAAGCATGGACGCAACACCTGGTCGAGCTGGAACACCTATCAGAGACTCATCTTCTAGCCACCCACGTGCTTATCTGCGAGAAAGCCCGACGCAAGAGCTGGTTTGACAAGCATGTCAAGCAACGCAAGTTTGAACAGGGTGACTTAGTGCTCCTTTACTCAGTTAAAGGACATAAGCAAAAGATGAAATTCAGAGGTCTCGGACCCTTCAAGGTTCGGGCAATCAGTCGAACTGGTAATGTCGAGCTTGAGACCCTGGATGGTGAAAGAATAGGCTTCTTCAATGGCAGCCGTATCAAGAAGTACTACCCTCCCACTCATCCTTTGCATGAGCCACCAATGTTAGAACCGTCGGTCAAAATACGAGCAGCCACAATCACTGAAATCAACGAGGATGATGAGGAAGCTGTAGAACCCGCCTACCTCCGTGTCACGGTCACTGCCAAGCAAACATGCTCCTTCAATGCCTTGATTGATAAGGGAGCAGATTTCAATGCCTTAACGCACAAGCATTGGATCCAACTTGGCAAACCACTACTTCAATCCACAACTGCCAAATTAAGCCCACAGGGGGCTCAATCTTACGCACTTCTCGGCAAGTGCAGAGTCGTTGTTTCTATCGAGTCTGAGACTATTCCAATGCTATTTTACGTGTTGCCGAGTGCTACGGATGCACGCATGGAGTCACTGCTCGGGCGAACCTTCAAAAAGCAGACTCATTGCAATGTTGATTATGAGTCGCAGCGCATCCACCTAGCAATTGGCAACATGCGCATTGTCACAACCTTCAGCAAGGGCTGCGTAACACCATCACTGTCCGCAAAGCCACCAATAGAAATGTCCGTAGGCAAGATTAAGGAGGGGGTAGTGCGCGTCTGCCGCTCCCCGATTCCCATAAACCGCAGACCGCAGCAACCAAAGTAAGGGCCCAATAGCCTCGCTTCCAATGGATGCCTAAACAGCCTTGAGAACCGCCTAAGACTAGATGCGCCTGTCCACATAAGACCCACAACTCTAAATCTAGGAGGCCAAGACGCAATCACCGGAAGTGCCACGTGATTAAGCAAATATGGGTCCCTAAAACCCTCTTGCGTGCGCAAGGCTACTATGAGGGAAATGCCTCACTGTGGATCCCTAAGGCCCCTACAGCCAAAGGCACTAGTCCTACGCCACCCTCAAGCTTGATCAGCCCACGTCCCCCAACACCTCAAGACCATAGGCTGCAGTGCTCTCCAGAGCCCCAGCCATCCGACTCGTCTACGCTTCGGCCCAAGAGAGTCACATAAACTTATCAGCCCAAACAACGGCCACCGTCATAGGTGGCATCATCCGACCCAGTCAACCCGACTCTCCGCAGCAAAGCTGATTGCAGCACGGCTGACCCTAACCCACCCACCTTGCAAACAGCCCGGTTGCAGGCTCAAGGAGACTCCCAACCGCAACTATGTACTGTCAGAGCCTCTAGTTCTAGCAAACCTCAACCACCCGTCGGCCTTACGCCCTCCTATGAACGGAAGTCATTTCTCGTGCTAGCCGTTGACCTTGCAGAGGACACCGAAGATGATGTGGACTACATCAAATGGCTCGATGCCACCTTTGTGTCACTAGCCCTCAGCTATGACCACTTGGACTTGGGTCTATTAGCGGAACCCTTTGCAACAGAAGTGCGCAATATGCCTTGCTCTTGGGAGACTTTTGAATTCGCCTTTGCACAAGCTTCTCACTCTGCTTGCTGAGTTGCTTGGTAGCGAGGTCTCCAAAGAGCAAGCCATTAAGCAACGCCTCATGTTTGTTCGTTATGCAGCATATGTTGAATGCTGTTACAGGAAAGGGAACACATGAAGATGTTTGGTATGTTGATTCAGGTGCATCCAATCATATGACCAGCCATGCAGAATGGTTTGGAGAGATGCAGGATTTGCAGAATGCAGGTTATGTGCAGACGGGTGATGACTCATGCCACCCAATTTCACACATTGGAAAAGTTCCCTTGTCCTTGCATGATGGTAAGACAAAGAGTCTTTCAGATGTATTACATGTGCCATCTATTACAAAGAACTTGGTGTCAGCCGGTCAAATGGTAGAGCAAGGGCTGCAAGTCAGATTTAATGCAAAGGGCTGCTTTGTGGAAGACTTCAATGACAAGTGCAGGTTGGTAGCAAAGGGAAGTAGAGTTGGACGTATGTTCACTCTAGATGCTGGAATTCCTACTATGAATGCTGCTATGTATGCCAAAGGAAAAGGTGTTGTTGCAGACATTGAAATTTGGCACAAACGCATTGGACATGCAAATGTACAAAGACTGAAATTAATGCAGTCCAAAGGGTTGGTTACAGGTTTGCCTACATTTAAAGTTGCAGAATTTCAGAAGGTATGTGAAGCATGTCAGTTTGGTAAGCAGGCAAGACAACCCTTTTCACATGACAAAGATGTAAGTAGAAATATTCTTGATGTTGTGCATACAGACATTTGGGGGCCTACACAAAATGTATCTCTTGGAGGTAGTTCATACTTCGTCACATTCATTGATGATTGTTCTAGAAAACTGTGGGTATATTTTATGAAGGAAAAGAGTGAAGCTTTTGAGCACTTTAGAACTTTCAAGGCTGCAGTTGAAAGAGAAACAGGCTTGAAAGTAAAGTGCTTGAGGTCAGATGGAGGGGGAGAGTACCTCTCCAATGAGTTCAGTGATTTTCTGAGGTCTCATGGGATAAAGAGACAGTTCACATGCAGGTATACCCCACAGCAAAATGGAGTTGCAGAAAGGAAAAACAGGCATATTGCAGAAGTTGCACGTGCCTTGATGGCTGAAAAGAATATGCCTAAGCATTTTTGGTCTGAGGCTGTTCATACTGTTGTTTATATTATGAACAGAACTCCCACAGCTGCAGTTCATGGTATGACCCCCGAAGAATGTTTTACAGGTAAGAAGCCTGATGTTTCACACTTGAAAGTATTTGGCTGCATTGCGTATGTTCATGTGCCAGATGAGTTGCGGAAGAAACTGGATCCAAAGGCTGAAAAGTGTGTCTTTATTGGATACTCTTTAGAGCAGAAAGGGTATCGCTGTTACAACCCTGTCACATGTAAGTTCAGAGTGAGCAGGGATGTCATCTTTGATGAAATGAGCAGTTGGTATGCATCTAGTGGTGATGCATTGGATGATGATGATGATCATGACACTCATGTGAAGGGAAAGAAAGCTATTGGATGTAAGTGGGTTTATAAGATTAAGCACAATGCATATGGTTCTATTAGCAGGTACAAAGCTAGGCTGGTTGCAAAAGGCTATGCCCAAACATATGGCATAGATTATGATGAAACCTTCAGTCCAGTTGCTAGGATGGCAACTATCAGATGTGTGATTGCTTTGGCAGCAGCCAAAGGTTGGAGGTTGCAGCAAATGGATGTAAAGAATGCCTTCTTGCATGGTGATTTGCAGGAAGAAGTGTATATGAATCAGCCAGCAGGTTATGAAGATTTAGAGCATCCCACGTATGTGTGCAGGTTGAAGAAGGCACTCTATGGGCTCAAGCAAGCACCTAGAGCATGGTCTGACAAGATTAGAGAGTATCTTGTCAATATTGGCTTTTATGTTTCTGATGCTAATCACTCACTTTATGTGAGAAAGGGAGATGCACGTTTGGTCATCATAGTCATCTATGTGGATGACTTGATTATTACAGGTGATAGTGATAGTGGAATTGCTGAAGTCAAGGGTTGTTTGAAGATGAAGTTTGAGATGAAGGATTTAGGTGAGCTAAGGTACTTCCTTGGCATTGAGGTGATCAGATGTGATGATGGTATATGGCTATCCCAAAGACAGTATGGCTTGGATATGTTGTCCAAGTATGGTATGACTGCATGCAAACCACTTTCAGTCCCGTTGGAGCAGAATGTAAAGCTGAATGCTGATGTTGGGGATGAGATAGAAGACCCTACTATGTTCAGGAGGATAGTGGGGAGTTTGATCTACATGACCATTACAAGGCCAAACTTGAGCTACGCTGTTGGTCTTGTGAGTCAGTTTATGCAAGTACCTAGAAAGCCACATTTGGATGCAGTCAGACGCATATTGAGATATGTGAAGTCCACATTACATTATGGACTTTTCTATGAGGCAGGTACAGATGTACAGGTATTTGGATACACAGATGCAGATTGGGCTGGTAGTATGTCTGATAGAAGATCTACCAGTGGATACATATTCTCTCTTGGTAGTGCAGCAGTTGCATGGAGCAGTAAAAAGCAATCTACAGTTGCTTTGTCGAGTACAGAGGCTGAGTATAGAGGTGCTGCTGTTGCAGCATGTGAGGTAGTATGGCTGCAAAAGCTATTGGCTGATTTGGATGTGCAGATGGAAGGTCCAGTTGTCATTTATTGTGACAACATGAGCAGTATACAGTTGGCTAGGAACCCTGTGTTCCATGCCAGGACAAAACATATTGAGGTACACTACCACTTTGTGAGAGAGAAGGTACTAGCAGGTGAGATTGACTTGATGTATGTCAGCACACAGGATCAGGTAGCTGACATCTTCACGAAGGCATTGGGTACAGAGAAACTTCAAAAGTTTCGAAGCTTACTTGGAGTTGCAGAGATGCAGTTGAGCTTGAGGGGGAGTGCTGAGATGACAAGCTCAACACATGCGGACATTGATGATGGACCGCCTGGTTAGATGGGTCCACACGTCTACACTTAGCACGTCGGTGGTCATTATGCATCTCACATGGCCACTGACTCATTACTTATTATATTCAGGTCGTTACACCTATTTACAGCTGGCATAGTTATAGCGCCAGTCGACTAGTGTAGTCGGTTATGCATTGTTTGACTTAGTAGGCCACTTTCCTTTTATGTTGTATCTTATCTATATTTTGTGTACATTGTAAAGAGTGTAGAAGAAGAAGAAGAAGAAATCAGCAAGAAATCGTTTTGGCCTCCATCTCTCTTCTTGTCTCTTGAGTGAGCTTCTCCTTGTGCATTCTGTGTGTGTTCGGCGCAGCGTCTTGAGCAACCCCCTCCACCACGCGATTCTTGACATTCCTCAATACACTGCTCCACTCCACCAGACCGAAAGGAAATGAAGCCAATGATCAGCTGCAAAAGAAACTACCCATTGCACGCAGAGCGCTAACAGCAGGCCTGCACGTGCTGCTGCAGCTAGGAGGCCCGCCGCAGAGCCTAGAGGAGCAGAGAAGATATCTTGCACAAGTAGGCCTGACAACGCAGGAAATAAATGAGCTCGGTTTCACAGAGGCGAAGGCACAAGAAGACGAGCAAGCAGAAGGGGGTGAACCGGAGTTCGATCTAGGACCTCAGGAGGAGGAATACGTCCCACCACCCCTCAGCCACCACAAAAAGCCGAAGTGCAGCCCCCTGATATATCTGCTGATAGAAGAGTAGCCCAGGCCAACCGCAGGAAAGAGATAGTAGAGAAGGCAAGGAAAAAGCTGAATGTTAGACCTGCAGCCTGCCCCTCTCCTACCGCGTCATCAAGATCCCCCTGCTGAATTTCATGCCAAATTGATTATCTGGGAACAGCAAGAATATAACCGCGGGCTCAAGGCCAAGTGGTTAGCGGAGCACAAGGCCCACCCAACTTCTTGGGGAGCCGAGGACCGCGAATTTTGGCAGGATAAAGTCCTTCAGGTGCCTAGATCAGTGGAAGGCTATAATTGCCAACCCACCTGGAGAAGACGCATTTTTGACATCAACCTTGATGCGTGGATGGCATTTTGCAACACCCTCCCTTCTGAGAGAAATGACCCTACTTTTATGCCGTATCCTCGAAGGGTAGGGGTCGACTTTAATCCGTCCATCCACGGCAGGTTCGAATTCCCCATTATCTATAACACCAATAGCACCTCCCATAGGGACGCCCTCCTCTTCACCCTCCCTGATTTGTACAGCTCTATAGATAGATTTCTTAGCGAGGTCACCTCCTGTTGTGACCCCACCTTCATAACCACTTGTAATTATCTTAGACTAATTAGGATCCTAGTCCACTAAGAGCCCACATCCCAAGAACGCCACCTCCCACCCCTCTATTTCGACCCCAATGCCATAGACAGTAGCACCATGACTCGCCTCATGATGTGCGCTTCTCTTTTGCCATCTTTCTGTGTTGCACTGCTCGAAGATATGAGGGACAGCAAATTCACCCAGTGCAACCACCCCTTCCTTTCTACCACCACTCTCAAAACCCGCCTCAACCTCAAGGGCTACTTGTTGAGTCGAAGATTCCTTAACAAGGGCCCCCGCCCTCCGCCATCCCCTACCCGCCATTCAAATGACGAGGAGTAAACTCCCGTCATGCCCTTGTATCGCTTGCTTCCATGTATACGCCTCTTTATGTTATTATTTTTTTTAAGAAAAAAAATAAAAAATAAATAAAAAATAAAAAATAAAAGAATAAAAAAATAAAAAAATAAAAAAGAAGAATAATAATAATAATAAAGAAGCACCACAATCACCGCACCTAGGGCTCTCCCTAGCCCCCTCCCCACTTCACACTTAGGGCACATCAAGGGCAGAACTTTCAGACCTGTCACCCTAAGACTTGCACCGCACCTCCAATGAAGCACGAACTGGGTCCTCAAGTGTGGGACATTACCAAGGGCTTGCCCAAGGTTAGACCCATCTCCCAGTTCCACTGCCACAGGCACCACACACTACACGGCGAGACAGACACACCCCTTAAGGAGTGCACAACTTTTCTTGCAGGTTATATTCGTGTTTCAAGAAATGGCTACCCGTGGAAGAGGATCGCCCACGGCATCTTTAATGATCAAAACTTCTTTTCATGTGCCGGCATCCAGCCATCTGCCTGCTGATGGCTACCCTGATTGAACCAAGTCAAGGTAGAACTGCCATTGGCATAGATCTTGGAACCTCATCGTCCAATGATCCATGCCCAACGCCTCAAGATCTACGGATCGCTTATTGATTCCACAAGCCTGAAGATCTTCTACTCAAAACTGAAGACCTTCTACTCAAAGACAAGGATCTTCAATCAAGGCCATGGATTTTCAAGGCAAACAGCGTTCGGGGGATTTCTCCAGAATAAATCCCTCCAATACCATCCTCCTAAGGGATTGCTTATTACTTCAAGCGTTTCGGATACTCAAAAGACGACCGGCTACATAAGGGGCGCCACAACAGTGTGAACGATGCCGAGTATCTTCATGGAGCCTAAAGCACGCCGGAATCTTTCCTGGTCATCGTCCTTAAACCCCATCACTTATCATTGGAAGCAGCCACCTACTTGTTCCACCTAGTAGCCGACCTAACTAGCCACTACATCCCACTGCAGTGCCATGGGACTGGCACTTGGCTAGGAGGGGGATAATGTTACCGTGTTTCCCACAGCACAGAGGAGCGGAAAATGGAAAAAATGGAAATAGCAAAAAAGGCGCAGGATAAAAGCAGAAAAAGGCGCCTTGACCGGTAACCAGTCCCTGAAAAATTCAAATGTTCAGGCACGACCCTCAGAAAGCCGCGGTGTTGGCTCGAGACAACAAAAGAGAAAAAGGGCGCACCATTAAAATGTGGGAGCGTCCCCGAATCTTTGTAAAAGAGTGCCAGACTCGCTCCTGTACAAAGTGTACGTATTAGTTGGGAATAGGATAAATTAGAATGGTGGGAAATGGGAAAAACGGCCGGCCATGTAAAAGAGGGAAAAGGGGATGACCGCCCAAAAAGGATTTAGGGCTTTGTATATAAAGTTGAAAAGTCAATGAGAAGCTCATTCTTTGGTGTGTGGCAAAAAGAGTCTTCTTCTTCCTCTCTTCTTCTCTCCTTCTTGCTTGTGTGTGCTCTTGAGAGAGGAAGTGTGAGAGTGTGAGGGAGTGAGTGTGTATGTGAGTGAGGGATCAAGAGGGTGAAGCTCTTCACCATCTCCTCTCCTCTTCTTCTCTTCTCTTCTCTTCTCTTCTCTTCTCTTCTCTTGTGCACGCGGCTATGGAGGATGGAGCTTGGAGATGGAGGAGGCTTGAGGATGCTTGAGCTAGCATCAAGAATCGTGGAGCTACGGGAGTGCAAGAGAGAGGAGGGTACTCGATCAAGCATCCAGGTAAGCTCATTACACTCGTAGGATCGACGGTGCGTCGGCTAGGTGAGAGATAGCCATTAGAGCTCACTTGGAACGCTTGAACAATAAGCGGTCCGTGGGTCTTGGCGGTTGAGCAAAAGCTCCCACAACTCCCTGGAGTCAGTCAATCAACTCATATATCCTGGGAATTGGATATTTGTTTTTCATTATCACCTGGTTTAATCCACGGTAATCAATACAAAGGTGGAGTGTTCCATCTTTCTTTGCTGAAATAAATCGGGGCTCCCCATGGTGAATTACTTGGTCGAATGTATCCTTGGTCTAATAGCTGCTTGAGTTGTTCTTTTAGCTCAATGGCTTCAGGAATTGGCATTCGGTAAGGTCATTTGGCAATAGGGGCAGTGCCTAAAATAAGTTGAGTTTCATGATCTACTTCCCTTGGTGGTGAGAACTCTATCAAGTCTTTTGGAAAAACATCTGCATGTTCTTTTAGCCAAGATGGTTGATCCTTGGCTTCACTATCCTGCTTAGCCTTGTTGAGTTTAATTAGATAGACGAGTAATTCTTTCTTCAGTCCCTTTACTATTCGGGAGGCTCCATTTGGACCTTAGGATTTCCTGCTTCTCCCTAAGTGGTTACTTGTTCTCCCTTTGAGTTTTGGAATGTGATTTGGCCCTTTCCGCAATGGATATGGACATTATTTGGAATTAACCAATCCATTCCTATCAAACACTCATAAGCCCCGAGGTTCATAATTCGAAAGTTCATTTTGGAAGAATTGCCACCAAAGCTAAATTCTACCCTACTAGTTTGTTGTGTTGATAGAACTTCTTTGCCATTTGCTAATTTCACAAGCAGTCTAGGTGCAAGAATAGGGCTTATGCCTAGCCTTTTTGCACATTCTGGTGATACGAAAGAGTGGGTACTTTCACAATCGATTAAAATTTGAAAGGGCTTACCTTGATAAGTTGCTTATGTTTAAATTATTGAGAATTGGTTATTTGGACCCTTCTTATTGAGAGTGGCATGTAATCTAGCTTTTTCCATATCAGTTTCCATTGTGGGATCTTTATCATTATTGTCCTCCTTTAGGTTTAGTCCAGCAACCTTTCCCCTGGCATCTTGGCTTTGCCTACAAAATTGACCTTGGCTTCGGACATTGCCTCTTGAAATGTCCTGGTTATTACAATATAAACACCTTGGAGTCTCATTGCTCCTTCCTGTGGGTGTAAAGCTTCCCACTGCATTTGATTTGGCCTTCTTTGTCTTGTTTGGTTGGCACTGTCCTTAGGCTCTTTTTGCATAACCTTGGAAGTTGCCCTATTTTTAATTATTTATGTTCCAAATTTTTGCATTTCTTGGTCTTTGTTCAATCTCCTAAACTATTGGAGCTGCTCGAATCAATGCATCTTGTAAATATGATGGTCTCATTGATTCAAGATGTGTATTCAGGGTGGATTTAGACCATTGCAAAATTTGGATACTTACTGTGAAATATCCATTGTCGGTGTATATTTTAGAAGTGTTACGAATTTCGAGTAGTAGGCTTCTAGGCTTAGGCTTAGCTGGTTTAGATTAAAGAATTCATTCATCTTGTGGGCTTGATATGTGGGCAGAAGATATCTCCCATGTACCACGTCCTTAATTTTGTCCCAAGTGATAGCACCTTCGGGCATTCTTTGGTCCTTGCACCATTGTTTCCACCAAAGACGGGCATCTCCTGTGAGTTTTAGTTTGGCAATCATGGCTTGATTTGTTGATGCATTCCCTACAGTAGTGAAATAGTCTTCCATAGATTCTATCCATATTTCTGCTTCAATTGGAATGTCCCTTCCTTTACCATCAAACTCCAATGGCTTATATTGCTTGAGAAGAACTTTCTTCTCTTGGGCTTCCATAGTATTGAGATTCAAGGTGACGTTCTGAGGACTATGCAATTGTATGATCAATTTTTTTTCCAACCATATTTAGAAAAAAATATGTTCACTTGCTTACTCTACCTCATTAATTTAGGAGGGAAATTATGTACTACTTGTCCTTCCGAACAATGATTAGGGTCTATACTTCAAAAGAGAGTTTTAATTTTTAATTAGGAAAAAAAGTCTATCTACTATTTTTGATTTATCAAGGAGACAAATGGATGGACAAAAATATTTCTTTACGTCAGTAGGAAGGAAATACATTATTTGAGTAGTTCAGGAGCTCATATTATTCTTGGAAAAGATTTTCCTACCACAATCTAGGCATGTCATTGCGATACATCCATCGCATAGTAATTAGAATTCTAAGAATAGATATCCAAAAATCTATATTTCAGAGGAAGATCAGGTAATCCATCTTTCTTGTAGTTGCGGCAAGTGGACCGTCCTACAACCATGACTCGATCAGCCGGTATAACCCTTGTAACCTCCTCATAGATGTACCAGTTTAGTTTGACATGTCGCCCTCTAGCGAACATGTTTGAGTTTACTCTGGCCTCATAGAAGAGATAAATATTGGAAATCTTAAGGGCTTCCATTCACCTTAATCTCTTTAAATTATTGTGGAGGTAAGCAAGATGGTTTGCATCAATGTAACAATACCCTCCATTTAACATCCATCACCTTTCGTAATATAGGGGTTAAGGATTGTATATTTGATCTAATATCTGCATCATCTAGTTTCTCCAGCTAAAGCTAGAGAAGTGCATTACTAACATAAACATAACTTGGAAAATCAAGAATCATTCCCAACATTCGTCTTTCTGCCAGAAATCAAGAACATATATCAACAATAGAAGATTTCACTACTTAAGGAAATGATATTTTTTTGTTGTAAATATAACTAGTTTTATTTACTTGCCTTGTGTCCTACATCAATCAACTCTGATACCAAGCGTAATGTGTCGTTCGAGCCATTCCTTTGTGATACATTCTTAGTATCCCATCAAGAGATATCCTGGCAGCGCCATCCGGGATTTTAATAAAACCCTCAGAGTTTGCTAACTAGGCTCGCTTGAATCTACCCCACAGTGGAAATTTTGGTCACTCCCACGAGGATCGACCTGAGTTTTTTTTTCAAATCTATTACTAGTAGATAATTAATATTAACAGATTCTAAAGTGATGTGAGTCAATCTTTCTGGTTTCTAATGGTTCATCAAGTGTGATTTTTATTCCTTCTTAGGAAAGCTCTCGGCTTATTGAGACTGCCTAACCGTCGGGGGTCCATCCTCCCACTTCCCTCGAGAGAGTAGTTTTAGTTATTCAATTACCTACCACTTTAGGTTCAAGATATAAAATTAGCTTCCTTGAATTATCTCCTGATATGAATTCATTACATGCCTTTAATTCACAACACAAAAATAGAATAAAGCAATTCCTTCTTAATAGTTCCTTTTAGAAAAATGACTTTTACAATATTTTCTGTTCAAAGTATTATTCTCTCCAAGTTCTGTTCTGCAACTAGTATTGGAACTTTTAGAACATAGTCTGGAAATCGAAGGGTAGTTGGTAGTTCGTAAGAGCCTAAGGAGTTTATGACCAAAGCCCCCTGGTATCCTCACCTCCTCCTGCTACACCGACTAGAGTTTCCTACGACAAGACCTTTTGCGTTATGATTGGTCTAAACTCACTAACACGAAACAAAAAAAGAAAAACTCCTTGGAGTAGTTTTATTCACACTTGGCCTTGGAGAGGTCTAGTACCATCAAGAACACTGCCTCAATCAATGTTTTGCGTCACCAGAATATTGCCTTGGTCTCAACGATATGTACTTAGTCATCCATCTTTTAGCCTAATAATTTTAGGAAAGATCAGTATCTAGCTTACAATCACAAACATCTTATTTCGAATGCATTATACATAAAATTTTAACAAGTTTATTTCTAATACAAATCTTTTCTTTCCAAAAATAATAACATCAAGAAAATTAGCATAAGTGGCAAAATAACTTCAAGACAATCAGCCTAACTGGCAATACCTTCCAATAGTCTTCATGGACTCCCTCTTCCTTGTTGGGGATTAGTTTGGATTGAATTTAAGGAAGAATTTCATACCTCAAGATAACTCCCTTGGAGTTTCATGGGTCTTTGACCACAATAAAATAAAATCTTGCTTAGTTTAATTATGAACAGTATCATTTGGCAATTGTATCTCAAGGTCTCTGATATACCAAGGATTAGCATCCGTTATTACCCATCGGAGATTTCTTTTGATCCACACAAAAATCAGAAATATCAAATATTTTAGGGATGTAGTATCTTCCTTGTACTCACATAGGTTCATATTGTACAGACCCAAGTTACCCCTTGGAATTCATGGTTAAGAATTCCTTACAGAAATTATATGCAGGAATCGAATAAAATCGTATCTTACACTTGCAACTTCTGTTGCATATTCATGGGATAAAGGCCTACTAGTTGTTTTTATTTAAGAAAATTAGTACTTGAAGATCCATGACGAGTGCTTGGTTGATGGTATTCACGTCTTTGTTTGTAATCCTTGTACTCACCATTCCATTAGTAGTAATTGTGTCTGCAGCATTATTAGCAACTCTTGCTGCCTCCGCAACCTTCATAGCTTTCTTCTTAGGGGCCATGGTCTTTAATTGCGATACCGCAAAAAATGTGACTTTGGCGAAGGAGCTTGGGGGTAATTAGATTAATGGAATTTTGATTGAGAGGGGGAATAGGAAATCACCGAGAATTTTGAAAAAATGAGAAGATTCTTGATTCCATAGGAAGGAATAGGATACAAGGGATGGAGGAATTGAATTCAAGAGCTCGCGGAGTATCCTCCTTGTCTTCTTGATGAGAAATTCCCATGCTCGCGCTTCTCTTGCCTCACTCTCTCTTGTTCTATACTTCTGAGAAGGGCCTCTCCCCTCTTGCTCCAACTGCTCTCAATGGCTCCCCATGCCTCTTATTTATAGCTAAATTAGTGAATAAGGGTTGTGGCCAAGAAGAAGAGTTCTTTATGGAGGGGATCTTGGCAAAATCAGTTATCTGAAGCTTCCAAGATGCAAAGATGATGCAACAATGCAATATCAATTCATTCAGGCTTGGTGGGCCTCAGGGAAAGTTACAGATTGCAATATACCAATAATGGATTATTGGCTTATTTGGTGGCATATCATATGTCCATGTTGGAGGCGGCACTGTGGGGGTAAGACTAGTTTGTAATAGTAGGATGTGATGTGTAGTGCATTTGTTTTCTCACACTCCATACCTTGTCATGCTGTATTTTTGTCCAAGTGATTGAGGACATTGCTCATATGCCAACCACAAACCTAGCAGAGCCAATGCATGCAATTTTGTTGGCAGGGGAGGGATTCAAGGGATCTATCAGCTTGTATAATGCATGTGTCAGTGACCACAAATCCGATAGTTTTGTTGGCCTCGAAAGGGGGGTAAAAGCTTAGGGAACCTGGTTAGAATTCTTCCAGATCACTCCTCCCTATTTGAAGTGTTGTTTGCTACCTATAAACTGTGATTGCGATGCACACGATTTCACCAATCCTTCTTTTTGCATTAAATCTCTAAAACTGGCCGAAAAAGCCACTTGTTTTTTTTACATACACCCTGTTCTAGAAATTTCCATAGCTTTTTAGGATATTTACAAAATAAATAATATCAAAAATATACTGGTTTTGTTCAAAAATCTAGTATTTTTGGACCACTAATGACTAATATGACTCATAACTCTGGTTCATGCAATAACTTGTATGACGGGTGGCTACAGCCCTTGTCAATCCTTGGGTTACAATCCTCGGGTCTTTTTGCTCGAGATCTTCTCTATTTAATGTTTTTTGAGTTCTTGAAGTCCATTTTGCGAGAAGTTGGAAAGATTTTAAATTAAAGTCGGGATATCACATTTTCACATGGTCATGGTGCCATGCAAGGCATAAATGCTCCAGTTTTCTCAAGTCCAACACCCAAGACTTACACCCGGCTATCCCTTTTGAGTTTTAGTGTATATGGAAGGCACGTTTCTCTCCAATGTGAGTGACCAAGCTACTGACTATGGAAATTATCCAATCCCTAATTGATGGTTAATCAAATTTCACCTATCAATAAGAACTACTTTTTTCTAGTCACTGGTAGCATGCCACATATGTCATAATTTTTAGTTCAATGAAGTTTTACATAACCCATTTCTTTTCAAATTTACAAGTTTTGATAAGATTTCAACCTCACCTATACATTAGAGTGCAACTATGAGTGCTTGAAGGGTGCACTCTCACTGCTGTAAACATAGTTTGATAAGGGAAGGTTTTGAAATATCGTAAAATGGTCCAATTGACACCGAGGCATGGAAGAGATTCTTTTTAAACCAATCTCAATACTCATGATTGTGTTGTTGTTATAGATTAATGTTAACAATGTGGGATATTGTAAAATTTTCAAAGTGACCCATAGTCTAGCTTGGTAGAGTATATTGATCTATATTTTTAAGATACAAGGATTGTGGAGATCTATAGTAGGAACCTAGTTTAAGAACATGGCTAGAGAATAAAGAGATACAAGTCTATGACCTTGTTTTGCAATGTGGTGATAGCTGCAAGTTGGTTATTTATTTCCTATAGTTTAGGTCACGGTGAGGGCACTTTTCTCTAGCATATGATTCTAGTAACTCTTCTTTTTCCACTATAAAGTACATGTCCTCCACACTTTACTCGTGCAACAATAAAAGTCAATGTTTCTTTTCTTATAACTTGTGATAAAAGTAGGCATGTCGTTCTATAAGCTACGTAAGTTATGTTTGTTTATTAGAATTTTAAGATGTACATTTTATCTTTCCCTTGTGTTAAGGTTTCACTTAACTAATCTCTAGCATAGGGTTGTATGTATGACAACTTTAAGATCATATAGTCAAAGGCTACCAACTTCAAGGGGAACACAATGTCATATGACACTATTGATGTGTTATTGGAGTCATTGCTTAAAAACTTTGAAAGTTTAAGTAAGCTTAGTTCCTTTGACTTTTCAATTGACATTAACTATATGCAATATACTATAATTTGTACTTTAATTCATTTAATGCAATGTTGCTATTTTTGTCAACCATAACTTTGAGAAAAACATCACATTTTTAAAACTAGCTTTGACATATAATTATTAGTACTTCTGCCTATCACTTTTTTTCAAATGACACACATTAATGCAAATTGGACTAAACATCAATGTTTATCACTAACTACATTAAAAGCTGAAACCATTTCAAAGAAATTTCATGTTAATGAAATTCGATTTGGATTTAGATCCTCCTTTGTCAAAATTTAAGATGTGTCTCCCTTATTTCTTGATTATTCTCACTTGTCTAACATGCTACAATTAAATGCATGATATGTGGGTTATAGCCAAAGTAATGAGGCCTAGGTTTCACTCATTGCATTAATTTTTCAGGCTTCTTATAAGAATGTGGCAAAGTCAATATTACTAGCTTCCCCAATAAAGCATTAATCTCTAGTATCTCTTTTTTAGAAAACTAGCATGCACAAATAGTACTTTAGACTTGGGTTATGCAATGATTGATGCCCTTGGTGGAAAGCTGACTCCTTTTTTAATCCCTTAAGTCCTTCCTCTCTGTAAAGAGTGGAATCATAGGAGAACCATGGGAAATACTTGGTCACATTGATAGGGTATAAAAGGTGTAAAGGGACTTAGTTAGGGTATCCATTAATTTGAAATCAACTAGAATCTTCACCTTCCTCACAACTTCCATAGATTCTTCTCCTTCTTTCTTTCGCATCTAGTCTTCCTCTCTCTTTTTCTAGTCTTTCTCTCTCTTCCTTGTAGTCTTCTCTCTCTTCCATTTACTTTCCTCAATCCTCTTCTTTATAATTGGTATTAGATTGGCAGGCTTTGGTCCTTTCTCCCTTGCTTTTTTTCATATGTAGTTCCCTTTTCAAAATAGGAAACCCTATTTACTCAAGACAACAAGTACTAGTACAACAATGGAGAGCTACAGGAGTTAGCAGTTCCTCCATAGATAGCTTGCCTTTCTTGGGAAGCACACAAAAGCTATGGCTAATGCTTTGGACATATCTAGAGGTAACATGGCTATCTTAATAGGTTGTCTCTAAGTTTCATGCCATTTTTAGGGATTATTGGTAAAGGAGGCCGCAACGAATGTTAGAGAATGGGACAAACCACTGTTACTTTTTGTTGGAGACTTTCTCTCTCTCCTTTTCCTCAAGCTTCCATGGATTCTTAGCAACAAGAAACCTCTATCTCTCTTCTTATTCCTCACTCCCCATGGATGAAGGACCCTATAGGAGCCTTTCTTCTTACCTAATCTTGAGCAATTGGAGCAGTATACTTACATGCTACTCTACAAGCCACATGAACCCTCTTGGATAGCCATGCAAAAACTAGCATAATTCACATTGGTCTTCCTGCCCTTCTTTAGATGCTACCTCCCACTCAATCACTTCTTGAGGCTCTCTCCCAAGCTTTGGCACCTATAAATGGTTATCATTGAAGATTTTCTCCTCCCTTCTTGACATCTTGGACCTTCTTAGACAACTCCTCAAAGTGCAAGTGGCTAAAAGTGATGAGGTAATCAACATGCAAATATTTTGTAAGGTATCCTTATGCTTGGTTGAGAATTGTGTGGCATCTTTTGATTTTATTATACTAAAAATGTGCCTCATTAATGTTCTCTTGGGAAATGATTGACCAAAATACTTGGAATAGATTACTATGGACTTCTCTTACCTCTATCTTGAGTTTCTCATTGAGGGGAACAACTCATACATTTGAAGGGGGTTCATGATAATGCAAATTTTTAGCTTATTACAACAAAGCAATTGAAGAGATAATTTAAGAAATACTCAAAAATATTTGTCTTGTACTTGAATATGGAAGCCTCAAATCAATCCTTAACATTGGGAAACAATTCAACATCAAAAACCTTGTTAGAAGAGTACAAGGATTTATCTCAGATGCCCATACCCCTCCCCCTTAAGGGGTAGGTGAATTCACCCCATTGACTTAAAGCCATATTCTAAGCCAGTGAACAAGCCACCTTACAAACTCTCAAATTGTGATCATGAAGAAGTTGTGAAGTAGGTCAAGGAGCTGCTTGAGATGGGGTTTATTGAGTTGAGTTTTTCTCCTTATGCATCCCTAATTCTATTAGTCAAGAAGAAAGATGAGTCTTTTAGGATGTGCATTGACTATAGAGACATGAACAAAATCACGGTCAAGAATTGGCATCATGATTTGTAGGATTGATGACTTGCTTATTGAGCTAAAAGGGGAAAAGTACTTTATGAAGATAGATATGAGATTTGGCTATTAATAGATACACATGATAGAGAGTGATGAGGTGAAGATGGAATTTGTGATTGATTGTGGGATCTACCATTTCCTTGTGATGCCATTTGATTTTATGAAAAACCTGGCCTCACTCAAAAGCCATTCTTATTTACAACAAGTCATTGGAAGAGAACTTGTCACATGTCAAAAGGATATTTGACATATTAAGAGAGCATAGGTTATTTGCTAAGGAGAGAGAGTGTATTCGTGTAGACATCAACGGAGTACTTGGGCCATATCATGAGTGAAAATAGCATATAGAGACTAACCTTGAAAAGGTGCAATGTGTAAAGGGTTATCCGAACCTTTAAATACCACATCATTGCATGGTTTTCTTGGTCTATCATCATTGTATAAGAGACTCATCAAGCATTATGCAACAATTGTAGCAGCCTTGACAAATAGGTTGAAGAAAGAAGTATTTTTTTAAGATGTAATAGCTAGTCAAAACTTTAATTAATTGAATGAAATGGTCACTCCAACCCCTATCCTAGTATGCCCTTACTTCTTAAAGGAGTTCACCATTCAGTGTGATATCAGTGGACAGGATATATGTGTTGTCTTACTGTAGGAATATGGTCATTGCATTTAAGAGTTGCAAGCTTGATGAAAAGGAAATGCAAATGAATGTTTATGACTAGGAGATGTTAGCCACCCTTCATGCTGTTAAGATGCGGTACCATTTGTGGAGATGTTGAGCTATACATGAGCTTATATCCACTATGCACCTTGATGATGTGGCAGAATATTACTCACCGGCATGCTAGGTGATCAACATCGTAGTGAGTCTATAGGTGGACTACACCCACTTAGTCCATCCTTGGTGATGGCACTGTATACTTAGCAAGTTCACACTTAGTGATTGCATCTACATACATTGTGGTACTCTCATATTAGTCTTTTATGATGATGTAGACTTAGTTCTTTTGTGTGGATGATGAAGAAAGAAGAAGAAGATGTCAATCCTATCTCTTTGTGTGCTCAAGTCTCCATTGCTTTTGTGTGTGTGTGTGTGTGTGTGTGTGTGTGTGTGTGTGTGTGTGTGTGTGTGTGTGTGTGTGTGTGTGTGTGTGTGTGTGTGTGTGTGTGTGTGCTCTTGGTCTCTTCCTCTCTCTCTCCTCTTGTCCATTTGTACTCTTTACAAGTACACAGGTTAAAAACTTTGAATCTATAAGATATTACACATTTTCTAGGTTGTAAACACAGAAGGCATTTGCGTACACAGAAAAGATTGCAGTTATTGTTGTGTAGTCAATGAAAAGGGCTGTGTATTTAGTTGTGGTGCACCTAGAATAAGCTTGCTTACAGATTGTAGTTTTTTGCAAGTTGTTTGTTTTGTCAAAATGTTTGACGAGTTCAGTCAGATGGTTAGCAAGAAGGCTAATAAGAACAATTATATTTCATGGAAGTTTAGGATGATAAATTTCTTAAAGGACAAAGGTGTTTGGAATTACATTGAAGGAGACATGGCAATAGCACTCGAAGTTCTTTCGCAAAATGCTACTGCAGAACAAGTAAAGGCTAAGAAAGATTGGGAAAATCCATGGAGCAAAGTTATGTATTGGCTATCTATCAGTGTCACAGATAGCATGATGAGCTATTTGCAAGAATCTAATAGCCCTACTATTGCATGGAAGAATCAGGCAAGGCTGTTTAAAGTAAACACAAAGGTTAGAAAGCTATTGCTCAAGTCAACAGCTAAACTAAGTAAAAAGAGAAAACCTATCTAATAATGATTATACCTTGAAGATCAAGAGTTTCATGGAAGCTATTGGATCTACCAATGTCGTAGTTAATTATAATGATTTTGTGCATGCATGCTTAAATGGAATTGGAGATGAATATAAGAGCTTCATGTTATCTATGAATATGAGGGATGATATCCTCGATTTTGCAGACTTGATTTCTATGTTGATACTTGAGGAGAAGAACCTTGGCTTGGATTAATCTTTTTATCAAAGCAAGGATAATTTTGAATACGTTTTTTACTCTACTAGTAGAGGTAGAGTTCATGGTAGTGGCCAAGGTGGTGGTCATGGTCAAGATTATGATGCACAACAAAATAGAGGAGGATAGTCCCAAGGAAGGGCAAGTATAAGAGAAGGCTAGCATTATGGTCGAAAAGGCCATATTTCTAAAAATTATTTCAAAAATAATGCTAAAATTATAAATGGAAAAAATAAGGCAATTATGCATCCAATAGGAGTAGAAACAATGATAATAAAAGTGAATAGTTGTTTGTTATGCAATACGTTATAAATACTATTACCACTGATGATTCATCAAAGAATGATGGATGGTATGTAGACTTAGGTACCTATAACCAATGATTTATCATGGACATTGGTTTAGAGAGATGTGTAGTTTAGAGTCTCCAGGCTATGTGGAAATAGGGAATGATACAACTCATCCCATTACTCATGTTGAAAATATTTATTTGAGTATGAAAGATGGTAAAACTAGTTACTTGGCTAATGTGCTACATGTATCAAATATTACAAAAAACTTGATTTGTGTTGGTTTGATGGTAGAAGAGGGATTTTAGATCTAGTTCATATCTTATGGTTGTTATATAGAAGATCTCAAAATTTATTTCCAAGTTGGTTGCAAAAGGGAAACAAGCTAGTAGATTGTTTACTCTTGATGTAAGTCTACGTAAAATGGATGTTGCCATACTTGCACAAGGTTTAGCTGTTGTGTGGCTGATATTAATACATAAGAGAATTGGTCATGTGAATGTGCAATGCCTAAAAGAAATTCAATTTAAAAAAATTATCGATGGCTTGCCCAAGTTTAGGATTGATAGGATGCATAAAGTAGATGAAGCATGCCAATTTGGAAAGCAAGCAAGCCATGCATTTCCACATGAAAATCACGTATGCAAGTAGCCACTTAAATTGATAAATTTTGAGGTGTGGAATTTTACAAAGATTGCAACTTTGAGTGGTTATAAGTATTTTGTTTCTTTCATTGATGATTATACTCACAGAGTACAGGTTTAGTTTATGCATGAGAAAAGTGAGGTGTTCACTCACTTTAAAAGCTTTAAGACTTTGGTTAAGAAGGAGACAAGGTTGCATATTAAATACCTAATGTCATATGGAGGGGGGAATATCTCTCCAACGAGTTTTTCTAATTTTTTGCAAAAATTTTATTTATGAGCCAATATACATGTAGATATATTCCACAGTGAAATAGAGTAGGCATATTGCAAAGGTGGCTCATGTATGGGTGTTTTATATGTAATTACTAATGGGCTAATGTAGTTGCTAGTATTGTATATATTATGAATAGGACACCCACTGCTATTGTATATGGTATGACACCAAAAGAGAAGTTTACAAGTAGAAAGCTAAATCTCTCCCATCTAAAAGTATTTGGATATATTACTTTTGTGCATATTCTTGATAAGTTGTGCAAGAAATTCAATCCAAAAGAAAAAAATTATGTTTTTATTGGACATTCTCTTAAGTAGAAGGCATATAGATATTATAACCCTTTTACATGTAAGTTGAGAGTTAGGAAGTATGTTGTTTGTTATTAAATGAGTAGCTCATATAGTAATGTGCATAATATAGTTGAGGTTGGTGAGCATGAGAGTATAGCTATGCAAAAAATAGGTCAACTTGAGTGGACCACAAGAGTCTCCTAGTCATGGTTCTGTTAATAGACCTTGGAGTGGCAGGTTGAGGTCACAGATTACTCTACAAAGTATATCACAAATATCAAGAAAAGGTAAAGAGAAAGTTGGAGACTCACCTATTGTGATAGATGTATCGTCAAGATTCTCCCATGTTGATGCTAAATCACATGGCTCTAAGTAGGCTAAGGAGTTCAAGATTCCATCTATTAAAACACCTCATGTATGGAAGATAGAAGAGGATGCTAAAGCACTTGGTAGTGATCTAAGTCCATGCAAGTCAAGTAGAGTAAGAAAACAAATGCAATGATTGACATATGATAGCTATGTAGCTCATCACTATGCATATATGGCTAAGGTTATGTAGGATGTGGAACCCACTTGTTTTTAGGATGCACCAGGTAATGACACATACGAGTTAGTGCCTTTACCTAAAGGAAAGAAAGCTATTAGTTGCAAATGGGTTTGCAAGATCAAGCGTAAGTTTGATGGATCTATTGAGTGTTATAAGGCATGATTGGTTGCCAAAGGGTATGTGTAGACTCATGTATTAATTATGAGGAGACATTTTCTCCGATGGCTAAAATGGCCACTATAAGGGTTGCCATAGCACTACTTGCACCAAAATGTTGGATCATGCGTTAAATGGATGTTAAGAATGCCTTCTTACAGGGAGAGTTGCAAGAGGAAGTTTATGTGGAGCAGCCACCTACTTATTAGAATGAGAATCATCTAGATTATATGTATAGGCCTTGTATGGGTTGAAGTAAGCACCCAGGGCATGTCATAACAAGATTATAGAATACCTTATCAACATTGGATTTTGTAGAGCATATATTGATCAATCACTCTATGTCTATGAGAGTGATGTAGGTATTGCAGTTATTACTATATATATGGATGAATTTATTATTGTGGATGATAGTGAGACAAAGATTGACCATGTGAAGAATCTTCTCAAGACTAAATTTGAGATGAAGAATTTGGGAGAGCTGTGCTATTTTCTCGGCATAGAGATAATTAGGACTCTAGACGATATATGTTTGTCACAAAGATAGTATTGATTGGATATGTTGAAGAAGTATAGTATGGTTGATTGCAAGCCTATTTCTATACCTTTGGATGTTAATGCTAAGCTAGGTGCACATGAAGGTGACTTGATTGAGGTTGTCACTACATATCAGAAGATTTTGGATAGCCTTAACTATTTGATGATCACTAGGCCAAATCTATATTACAATTCAGAGATAAAAAGATGGACAAAAGCATAGGCAGGAAGGGTAGCAGACATGCTCCCTTCTCAGTTCATTCCATCATCACACACACTAAAGTCAACTGTGTGTACTACACACAAAAGATCAACAGACCTAGATCTAATCATTGTTAAGTCAGTGTGACTTAACCTTATTCAACTAAGGTAGACAACTGTGAGCTTGAATCTCAACACTCCCCCTCAAGCTCAAGTGGCGTACTTCACTCCAAGTAGCTCTCTAAAGTGCACAAACTTATCTTTACCCAATGACTTGGTAAAGATATCTGCAACTTGGTCTTCTGTCCTCACATGGACCAAATCAATGTCACCTGCAATCACTTTTTCTCTGATAAAGTGATAGTGTACCTCAATGTGCTTAGTCCTAGCATGATAGACAGGATTACTGGCTAGGAGCACACTACTCATGTTGTCACAATAGAGTGTGATAGGCCTGACTTCCTACATGCCCAAATCATCAAGAAGCTTCATGAGCCATGCTGCCCCACATGGAGCTAATGCAGCACCTCTATACTCTGCTTCAGTACTAGAGAGTGCAACTGTAGGTTGCTTCTTACTGCTCCAGCTGACCATACTACTACTAAGGGAAAATGCATACCCATTACTAGATCTCCTATCATAGTTACTTCCTGCCCAGTTAGCATCTGTATACCCTATAAGCTCCAAGGGCTTACCATGCTCATAGAATAGTCCATAATTTGATGTAGCCTTCACATATCTCAAGATCCTCCTCACTGCATCCAAGTGAGGCTTCATACACTTCTGCATGAACTGGCTAATCAGTCCAACTGAATAGCTAAGATCCGGTCTAGTAATTGTAAGATAAATTAGGCTACCCACCATTTGTCTGTACATAGTGACATTCTCAATCTCATGTCCAACATCTGCAAGTAGCTTAACATTTTGCTACAATGGAGTGCTCAAAGACTTGCAATCCAACATACCATACTTGGTTAACATGTCTTGTCCATACTGCTTCTGCAACAACCAAGTACCGTGAGGTGTAGAGACAACCTCAATCCCAAGGAAATGTTTCATTTCACCCAAATCTTTGACCTGAAATTCAGCATGTAACATTTCCTTGATCTCTCCAATTCATGTGACATCATCACCTGTAATGATCAAGTCATCCACATAGATGACTAATATCACATAACCAGCCCTTGTCTTCTTTGTAAATAGGCTATGATCAGCCTTTCCCATAGTGAAACCAAGTTTCTGTAAGCATGCACTTATCTTAGCATTCCAAGCTCTAGATGCTTGCTTCAACCCATATAATGTTTTCTTCAATCTACACACATATGTAGGAAAATCTAGATGTACATAGCCCTCGGGCTGATCCATGTATACTTCCTCAACCAAATCACCACTGAGAAAAGCATTCTTCACATCCATCTAATACATAATCCATCCTTTAGATGCTGCCAAAGCAATCATTGTCCTCATGGTTGCCATTTTAGCAACAAGACTGAATGTCTTCTCATAATCAAGACCATATTGTTGTGCATACCCTTTTGCCAAAAGTCTTGTCTTGTATCTTTCCAATGTGCTGTCTGATTTGCACTTCACTTTGTATATCCATTTGCAACCAATTTCCATTTTGCCTTCAGGAAAATCAACCAAATCCCAAGTGTCATTTTTAGCCAATGCTGAGTATTCCTCATACATTGCCTTACACCATCCAAAATAGCTTCAAAAAACTTTGTGGGTTCCTTGAGGCTAGTGACTTTTGCCATATATGCATAGTGCCTCACTGTATAACCACTATATGTAAGCCTATCCACAGGCTTCCTGACTCTTTTTTATCTCCTCAACTAAGGTGCAGTATGAGATTCTCCTCTCTCATGAGGTGGTATGTATCTATGTCTCACACCAGGAGTCACAACTGATGGAATACCAAACTCACTATCCAAGTTGTCAATGCCAAGTGAATCATAACCACAAGTGAATGGCCCTGTAACATCATCAAGTTTTCCTTTTCCTTTATCCACATTTCTCTCCCTCATTGACATACTCATGTCAGTGGACAAAGATTTTGAAGTCCTCAATCTACCTATCCAAGGACTAACGGATGTAGTAGCATCTTTAGAAGGCCCTAAATTTTTTGCACTTTCATTTGTACCTGCATGTACATAAATCTCCTGACAAGCATCATCATCATTTATCAAGGTGATCTTCTTCTCATGCCATGATTTCAGCTCATCAAATACCACATCACCCAATAAAGACGGCATTTTTTGCCTTTGGATCAAGCTTTCTTCCTCTTTTCATCTGAAACATGTACATATGCCAAGCATCCAAAAACCTCAAGATGGCTAATGTCCGGCTTTATCCCATAAGGCCTCTCATGAGGTGTCACCTCATGTATACGTGATGTTGGTGTACGATTCATGACATACATTGCAATCATTATAGCCTTTGCCTAATATGCATTTGGTAGGCTCTTCTCATTCAACATGGCTCTAGCCGAATCCATGATCACCCTGTTTTTCCTTTCTACCACTCCATTTTGTTGTGGTGTGTATCTGCATGTCAATTGCCTTTTAATCCCATGAGCTGCCAAGAAGTGATCAAAGTCTTTAGAGACGATCTCCACCACTATCAAATCTTGAGCATGAGATGTACCAAGCCAATTCTTTCTCCACGTCTCTTGAAATCCTGAAAAGCATCCATGACATCACTCTTGTGCTTCAGCACATACAACCATGTGTACCTACTATAGTCATCTATGAATGACACATAGTAGCGTGATCCCCCAAGAGATGCATTCTGGGAGGGTCCCCATACATCAAAATGTACAAGCTATACCGGTCTAGTAGTATTGCCTAGTAGTATTGCTTACATGCCTCATCAATGGAATCCTTGATTGTTTTCCAAATTGACAAGACTGACATACATGTCCCAATTCCGCATGCTTGAACTTAGGGGTCCAAGTACAACTTGCCTATGGTGCATATTCTTCAGCTTTTGAACATTTACATGACCGATCCTTTTATGCCATATCTCAATGTCCCTTATTGCAACATTGTCATGTGAGTACATAGCAGCATTCAATGCTGGAATTTTCGTATCCAATGTAAACATCCTACCATTTCTTTTGCCTTTAGCAATGAGTTTGCATCTAACCATACTCTTCAATGTAGCATCCATCTCTATTGAATCTAACTCGTAGATTCTATTCAGCCATTTGTCCCACAGAAAGCAAGTTTTTGGTTATGGAGGGTACATGTAATACATCATAGAGACTCTTTTTCCTGTCACCATGCATCAAGGGAACAGTACCTGTATGCATAATGTCATGTTGTGTATCATCCCCTGTGCAAACATATCCATGAGAAACTTCTACCAATGTGTCAAACCACTCTCCATGAGGAGTCATGTGGTTAGATTCCCATGAGTCTATATACCATACATCATCTGATTTGCCTTGTGTAAGAAACCCTTTCGTCACATGTTGCATAGCAAACAACCTGTCATCCTCTTGCATACCACTAGAAGAAGCATAATTACCATGTTGCTTCCCTCTTTCTCTCTGATCATTCTGCTTCTTGTAGCAATTCTTAGCTACATGCCCATATTTGCCATAATAATGGGAATCCTTATTTGCATTTGATTGTTGTCCATGACTCATTTGAGGCTATTGCCAAGTGCCTCTTCCTCTAACTTAATAACCTCCTCTTCCATGAACATTTGAGGCACCTCTATTTGTTGGAGGCTGCCTATTTTTCCATCCAATAGCTTGCTGTCCACGGGCTGCCTATGCATTTCCAACACCTCTTCCTCTAAATTTTGATCTTCCACTTCTACCTATATCCCTTTGATTAGAGTAGAAGACATTGTCCCTGTTGTTTTTAGATCCACTGGAACTTGTATTGAGTCCAAGTTTCACTTCTTCATGCAATAGAGGCGCTACAAGTTCATCAAAGTCAGGCTACTCCTAACGCACTAAAATGGAAGTGTCAAATTGCTTATATTCTTGTCCAAGTCCATGGAGGGTAGTAGCCACCAAATCATCATCCTCAACTTCAGCTCCAATTGAGCCTAGATGTTCTGCAATGGATCGAAACTCACTGACATAGTCTTCAATAGACCTTCCATTCCTGGATATGTGGCTGAACTTTTGCTTCACTTGTTTCTTTCTCGCATGAGTGACATGCCCATAATCCTTCATCAATAAGTCCCAAGCAGCTTTTGGGGAAGTACAATTAGCAATTTGCATAGCCTTTGTGTTTGACACACATAATGATAGCCAATGCAAGACCTTGCTGGCTTTTTCCAACCAAGTCATGTGTGCCTTTAGCTAATCCTATGTTGGAGGTCTATCCTCCAGTAGCTTGGGCTCATCTTCAAGACTTGTGACTAGGTCCCAATAGACTCTTCCAATTAAGAAATTAGACATCCTAAATTTCCATAGAACAAAATTGTTGTAGTCCAGCTTCTCACCAACTATCTGAGTGATAGTATCCTTCTCTCCTGTGTTTGCCATTTCAAAGTATTAAGCTTTGCAAAACCAGTCAATTTCTCAAAATTTCAACAAGCAATATACTTCAGTGACCTATAGTACAACCAGTTTTTATTGCAATTAGCAATCTGTCAAATCAGCACCCTTGAATTCCACAAAGACATTCAATTCTAAAATTTCACACATTTCACTTTATATGACTACATAAGATTCAATACATGCAGGAAATAAATACTTAGTATTCCTTCAATTGACTGCTCAGATACATTCATATTTGTCATAGCATTTCTGACCTATCCATGAGAGCTTTACTCAATCATCATACTCTCCACAAATATGCCATTCATCAGCAATGGGCTTCCATTAATCACTGCCAGTGCATAAGAGAGCATCAAGTACAGATCTTCAAGCCTCACTTAATACATTCACTGATGCTGCAGAAATTGTCCCCAACAAGGCTTTTACATGCATCAACAATGGCTCTATAGCCAATGCACCTACAGATATTACCTACTATGGCAGATTTGGACCTTCTCCACTAACAAGCTTGGGATTATGTGCAAGGATTTGCAAGTACCCGTATTTGAAGTGTCAGACTGATCAATGTTTTGATCGTTGTTCAGCCAAGCATACATGACATGTACATTCCGAATGTGCAGTAGTCACACTGAAGAGCCATGAAAAATTTGCAACTCTTTCCTATTTTGCATTTCTCTATCTGTGCCCTAGCACCTCTTTACAAGTGCAACTGAATAATCTATGAACTTGTCATCTATTTGTGTAGCAACAGTGTGTTGCTTCTACAATTCAGAGTGCTATCTCAAGTTGCCTCTGCTTTAAGTTGCCAAGTCCTACTCCTCTTACCTAGCAAGTTGCACCATCCTCCTCAGAATCACTATCAATTTATGTGCTATTAACAAGTTGATCAAGTCCTTGTGAATCTTTTTATGTCTCATTTTTGACCCATGTTAGTTCTGTCCTGAATAGCTCTTGATAGCAAACATAGCCATTGAGATGCTCACTCAGCTAGAGCTACAAGATGAGGCGGCGATTCCAAGTATAGTCATCTTCTTCTCCACACTTAGATATGATGGCTTTCCCAGCTTTGTCAGGATCTACTAGTGTCTCACAAGCTCCTCTTAAAATTTCTTGACGAGCCACTACAATGCTTTGGCTAAACCCTTCTCCAGGTGGATTGTTCACAAGTTGATCATATGCTCTTACAATTGCATCAGCCAAAAAGTGTGTATTTGCCCCAAGTATCTGATAATAATCTAGGGGCAGAGCAATTGTTTCCTCTTTGACAGGGGTAGGAGCACATTAGGATATGAAGACAAATTTCCCATTAGAAACTAATCATGATTATCCCTTATAGAATGAAACTACTAGGAGTAAAGATAGATACCTAACTCCTACATGTTAAAGTGTTGCACGCCAATGCATTGTGTCATCTAGGGAAAAGCTTACAACCTTTGGGAAATACGAAGAGGAACGAGAAGTATCAAACCCTAAACACTAGGGGGACTATTATGTATTGCTCTCTATATGATTGCACTTTAGAAGAAATAAGTCACAGATTGTGGGTTATTCACAGGAAAATGATTTGATTTTTGATTAAATGTTTATGATATGCTTTGCTTCCTAATTGTGAATAGGTTAGTTGCCTTGTTTGTGGATTTTGAAAAGTGATATAGTACCCACATGGGTAGATCCATGGATGCATAGGTATCTCTCAAGACTAGTGGTGGAGCCCTTTAGCAAGGGCTCAATTTGTCCGCAACGGGTGCTAGGATTGGCCATAAATGCGAGAGGTCTCTTCATAGGGAAGACATTAGGCTAGGACGTGACAAGGGTCCTGATGTCTATGGCCAAATTGATGGATTTTTTCCATGCATGGGTATCCAGGTAAGTTGGATATGGGTCAAGTGAAGGGATAGAATGTCCACATGGCATTGTGCCTTGGAGAAGGTGTGGGTAAATATACTGCTTCTAATTTTTTGCAAATGAATTTTTGAAACTCTGTTTATGTCTATGCATGACTTACTATTAGAAATCCCATCATGGAGGTCAAGAGGCACTTTCACTCAAGGTGGATTGAATATGTATGTGTTCATTGTGCTAGCATGTGATTACTAAGAATTGAGAGAGAGGAAGCAAGAGAGTGCAAGATAGGCACAAGCTAGATACAAAATAGATCCATATTATTGAGTCCATAACTATTTTCAACACCCTCCCATGGTCCAAACATGACATTCTTTGGTTCATGTGGACTTAGGTTGAGTTAACATCAAATATCATGTGGAAGGATGTAAGTTTTGAATCTTGGCTTTCAAGCTACTATCCCAAGAAAGAATTGAGTCTGACATCTTGGCTACTAAGCTACTAACCACTATTCCAAGAACACTTGTCCCCACCAAACACGAGTAAAAACCAATAAGAACAGTATAGCTTTCATCAATATCCAAGCTACTAGATCCTTGGTTGATGGTGTCCACTACATTGAGTTTGTCCAAGCTCTTCATTTTGATGATTTTCCATAGGTTGTCTTCATGGTGATAGCCCTTCCAAATGAGAGACCAAGCATACATAACTATGATTGATGGCAAGCACATAACATGACTCTTGAAGGTAAATCTTCTATGAAGGATAAAGCTGATACAAAATAGCATAGAAAGAGCTATTAGATATATCCACTTTTTTTTTGTTATGATCCTCATGGTTGAGACCTTTGAAGCATTGTGTACCATGTCAATGAAGCTTCAAAGAAGCCCTCCCATGCCCAAAATTGGGGCTTGCTAGAAATTTTTCATTACCTAAAATAAAATCTCTCCAAGGGCTTTGAGGATCTGAAATTCCTTCCTAAATAATTGGTAAGTGATTTAAGTGATAATGATCACTATTAAAAACTTGAAGCTTCTTAGTTTTGACTGCCATAAATATATGACTATTAAATCCTTTTTTTTAAATCATGGATGCTAAGATTTAATGGTAGGAAGATTAAATAACCCCGATTTTTTGACTTATACAAAGATCCCATTGTCGGAGCATTTGGGGCTGAAAGTCTACCGTGGAGGTAAGAGACAGCAAGGTGAAGGGAGATTCAGTGAGAGGAGTAGATGAAAGAGAAGGGGTTCGAAGAAATAGAAGACGTAGAAGAATACTCACATAAATAAATAGAAGATGTAGAAGAATACTCATCACAGAGGTGAAACATGTTAATATATTTCGGCATTATGAGAAGATAAATCTCTTGTAGACAAAAACATGCATAAAATAATATCTTCCTCTATGCTGCTTAGATCACCAATCTTTCTTTTTACATAAAATCCTCTCAAAATGACTAAAAGCTACCTACTTTCTTTTACATGTCATCCTAATCTAGAAGTTGTCTACAGTTTTATGGATTTTTACATGAGATAATATCTAAAATATCAAAAATTGGCTAAACCTGTCCAAAAATCTAATATTTTTGAACCGTTCTCACTAGGACACTATCATTAATGTCTAATATGGCATTGGCTCTCTAGATTAATAAGAAAGCTACACTCTAGAGTTTTTCATACTGTGATCACATAGCAGCACAACATCCACCCCCTCTCCTAACCTGCACATCCTCTGGCATGTGTCAAAGTTTTATGGATCTATAGTGTCAGAAGAAGTATCCTCTGCCATTTCCATGTCTTCATCTTCTACCTCTTCTTCTTCCATATTTTCATATTCATGCTCAGCAAACTCTTGAATGAATTCATACATCTCTAAAGTGTCAACATAAATAACCTCTTTTTCTACCTTGTTTTCAGCATTAATTGCTACATAAATTTTAGCCACCTATATCAACATCAACCAACCCTAAAAACAACCCTAAAATACATTCATTTGCAGCCATCAAACCATATGTCTTTAGCTCTTTTTCAGCCCATCCTACATATTTCTTTTTAGCCCTACACATGGCTGAAATATTCTTAAAACTGCCAAGATTACATACTGTCCATTCCTGCAATCCAAACACAAACATAGTTTTTCCCTTTCTTGGAGGCATAATTATCTTTCTAGAGGCACTGCCATAGCCTCCACTTATATCAGTGTTATCTAAAAACCCTTAAACTCTTGTGCATTAGGTGGTATAGGATTATCCTGCAACCTATCCCGATTGCGAGGATGATTCACACAAGTAGTGAAAAATTGTACTGCCTTTGTATCGTCTTTACTCCGAACCCGAGCATATGAAGAACCATCATCCAAGGCTTTTGTATCTAGCCTTCATTCCAAAATATAGGCCTGCCCCAAAATCACTAGATAACTACATGAATCCTACACAAAACAATGATATTCATCCCTAACATCTCCAATAGTCACGAGTACATTTGGACAAGCCGCATAAAGATCCGTTAATGAATTGTTTGCTTCCCACATGTGCCATCCTAATGAATTGTTTGCTTCCCACATGTGCCATCCTAAATCTACATCAATCAGCCAACCTCCATTCTCATACAAGCTGTGTGCCTTAACATTGATTTTGGAACGATGATCCAAGAGAGCTATGCAAGGCGTCTCTCATTCTCCCACTTTAATGGTTGTCTCTATTGTAGCACGAGCCCAATGCCTTCGTGAATAATGATTGCTTGGAACAAAATGAGCATCTTCTTCTTCATGTGCTTGTTGATGGACATCCCCATTATACATAGCCTTCTCTCTATGCTTATTGTTGCCCATAAGACCAATTTTAGTTACAAGCTTGCTATCTAGACTCCCATTTAACCCATTTTCAATATCACCTCCTCCAAATCCAGCATTACATGCATCATCATATTCCCTATGAAGTTTTTTCTCTTGAGAGGAGTAGACAGAAAAGAAGGGGTTCGAAGAAATAGAAGATGTAGAAGAATACTCATAAAAAGAAATATAAGATGTAGAAGAATACTCACAAAGGTGAATCCTTTCCATTTATTTTGAATTATGAGAAGTTAAATCTCTTGTAGACAAAAACATGCATAAAATAATACCTTCCTCTATGTTGCTCAGATTGCCAATCTTTCTTTTTCAATAAAATCCTCTCAAAATGGCTGAAAGCTACCTACTTTCTTTTACATATCCTAATCTAGAAGTTTTCTACAGTTTTATGGATTTTTACACGATATAATATCTAAAATATCAAAAATTAGCTAAACTTATCCAAAAATATAATGTTTTTGAACCATCCTCACTATGGACACTAATACTAATGTCTAATATGGCATTGGCTCTCTAGATTAATAAGAAAGCCGCACTCTAGAGTTTTTCATACTATGACCGCATAGCGGCATGACACCGTGGACTATAGAAGTCGTATGAGATGTTGATGCTATATGTGATGGTCATCAAGTTGTATGCTGATCTACACTAATTATTGTGTTGGTTGCACTTCTAGATACTAGAGGAGGCAATCTACTAAAAGGCCTTCAAGCTCATAAAGACTACTGGAGCTCGTAATTGAGATCATTGAGTTGGGACTACTGCCTTTGCTAACATGGAGCTAGAGATTGATTTCAAACTTTTAGCTATTTAAGATTATGCAAATGTCACACACTTATTCACTAGACTAACATTAGTTTCGTGAGCTACTAAGGGTGTCGGCCAATAGCCTTGAGGAGTGCTAATGAAGATTGCACAGACTTGAGGTCATTTATTGTTAATAATATTCTCTCTCTCTCACTTAATGGAAAAGAGAAAATGTAGAAGAGAATGTAAAGATGGAATGTGTGTGTGTGTGTGTGTGTGTGTGTGTGTGTGTGTGTGTGTGTGTGTGTGTGTGTGTGTGTGTGTGTGTGTGTGTGTGTGTGTGTGTGTGTGTGTGTGTGTGTGTGTGTGTGTGTGTGTGTGTGTGTGTGTGTGTGTGTGTGTGTGTGTGTGTGTGTGTGTGTGTGTGTGTGTGTGTGTGTGTGTGTGTGTGTGTGTGTGTGTGTGTGTGTGTGTGTGTGTGTGTGTGTGTGTGTGGGGGGGTGGTAGATGAGACAAAAGAGGAGAGCGTAGGTGAGAGAATCAAGGAGAAGATTAAGGATATACAAAATCATAAAGTGGAGCCAAAAGAGTGATTAGGGTCTAATAATATCCCTAATCGTGCAAGCTTTGTGAAGGTATGGATGTCGCCCACTATGATACCGTACTGAAAATCCCATCATTGAGGTCAAGAGGCACTTTCACTCAAGGTGGATTGAATAAGAATTTTCTCATTATGCTAGCATGCGATTACCAAGAATTCAGAGAGAGGAAGAAAAAAGAGTGCAAGATAGACACAAGCTAGATACAAAATGGATCCATATTCTTGATCATTGAGATTGATACATTGTGAGAGAGGTGCCTCTTATATAGGCATAGTACATCAGTGAGAGCCAAGCCATGCTTACATCATAAATGAGGTAGATGCCACTCCCCACCAAATTCTCTACCTAGCATTCCACCTAATAAAGCTCCCTTTTCCACCACTTTAGAGCTACTTCTCATGTTCTTTTCCATGCCTAACATTTTGTGATTGTTGTTATGCTTTTGGACCACAACAATACATGTGTAGGGCCACAAATAGTTTCAACATTTAATTAAGGAAGCTAACTCTTATATGTCAAATTAAATCATGCTAAGACTAATTAGCAAACTAAAGAAATTCCTAAAGGGAAGCGGCTAGTTAGATTCCCGATGGGCCTTCCCAAAGGCAAGGTGGTCTTGGTTTGCCAAGAGGCTTCCATCACAACTTTAAGCATTAGTTCTAGACAATCTAGGAAGAGCCAAACAATGACTATCCTAGTGTGTCATCAATAGAATCCACAACCAATGCCGTTTTAAGGGGATGGAGCTAAGACTTTGCCCTATGGATAGAGGGGTTGATGCACATCATTTCCCCCTTGTTTCTCACTTTTTTTGAACCAAGTGTGGCAATGATTCACTTTAGTATGAGGTATGATAGCAATGCTATCATTGTAGAAGCCAATGCTAGATGGCTAATAGGAGACTTTAGTATTTGAATTAGGTTCCTATTTTAGGTTGCTCCTTTTGGGGTTGAGACAAAGCTTCCCCTACAGGATAGACTCAAATAGCTCAAGATTGCAAATGTCTAGTTATTCAAACAAATTCTAAATATAAATAGTTTTGATTACTTCTTGATGGACTACAAAAATGCGTGCTATCAATGTTTGTTTTGGGTACACATATTACACCTAGTGTTTGAGAAAAAATAAATTTTGAATGAATATAGATATTATTACAAAAATGTTAAAATAAAGCAAGATTCAAGCTCAAAATAAATTTGTTATGCCAATAACACTTAATGAATTTTGATCAAAGTGATGAAGCATCACAAAGGTTCTTAGTATTTTGGGCTAGTTCACATCTTCCATGCACTATCTAAACTTTGAGAGGAGAGATCAATTCACATTTATTTTGGATTGAATTCATAATCCATCTTCATTGTATGGTGGAAGACACTAGTGTGAAAGATATTGGGCATGTGAAGGTATATATTGTGACATCAACCCTGATCATCTTACTTATATCCAAACAAATCTAAAACAAAATTAGTGGATGGAAAGTCTTAATGTTATCTACTTATTCATTTTCGAATAATATAAACCAAATTCTACCGTACATATAGATGGACAAGAGATTCAACAAAATCGCTATGTCTATGAGCAAGTGATTCAAGTTATTCCAACTCATAGAGTTGCTATCCTAAGTTGCTCTTACTATGAAAACTATTAAAAGAAGGCTACCTAGACCTTCCTTCCAAATATTCAATCTTAAATTTATTTTACAAACCCCCATCTTATGATACCATTGATGTATTAGACTTCCATGGGTAAATCTTCATAATAGAACCCTTGTCATGATGTAATACCTTTGACTATTGGAAATAATACAAGTAAAGGGTGGTTTTCTCTCTAATATGTATAAAAACTATAATCCTTAAAGAAAATCCTAAGTTAAAACGTGGACAAGCTTTATGAAAGATATTAAACTAGTTCCTTATTTATTGAAAACTCGGGATATTCCAACCATCATTGATCATATTGAACTGCAAGAGAAGAAATCTCTTCTCAAGCAAATCAGACCTCCAAAAGTCAATGGGAAAGAAAAAGACATAGGAACTAATGTGAAAGTTTGGATTGAGTCTATGAAATACTATTTCCAAGATGCATGAATGCGTACCCTTTACCAAGCCATGGCACCCAAACTAAAGCTTAATAGGGAAAGTGCATCTCTGGTGGAAGCAATGGTGCAAGGATAGTGGAGTGAAACTAGTGCTACATGTTGGGAACTCATAAAAGAAGCTGTGCATGGGAGATACCCTCCACCTTCCTATCACAACTTGAAGAGGTGAATGAGTTCTTTGAGTTGTGCTTTGATCCTAACGGCATATTACTCCTGATTAGCAATCCTCTAGAAATATGCTCTAGCCATGGATATCACCCAAAAAGTAGCCGAGTCTTGCTAAGGGTTAAATCCTCCCTTGGATACTCAGTTGCAATCTATGCGACCCAAGGATCTTCAAGACGCTCTTCTGAGTGCAAAAGCCTTGATTGGTTTAAATAAAATCCAATGCCTTGAAGATATAAATAACTCTCAGTTGCTCCAATGAAGGCTCTAATGATCCAAAGAACCATGGAAAGAGGCGCCAAAAGTGTAGAGAGTTAGGACATGCCTTGAGAAGATGCCCTACTCTCGATGTTTCCATTGTAATGAGCTGGGGTATATCCAAGATTATTGAAAAAAAATGGATCAAGAAGATTTGAGGAACTAGCAAAGAAGCAAAGTCATACAAGTTTAGCCTTCAATATATTATAAGGATCAGATGATGGGACCTAAAATGGGCCTGCACTAGCTATGGCACTAGGCGGACCTCATGCACACAATAGACAACCCACCACACGGCCTCATGGGCTAAGAGCATCTAAGACTCACTCCACACTAAATGCTAATGTCGATTCTGCGTTTGTATTAGGTCAAAGTCCAACGTTTACCATCCCTTCTCCTCTGAGGGAGATCCCATCACATATAGGCACAGTACCTCGTAGCACAACCATAAGGAAGCCCCTCTCGGCTGATTGCAGCGGCTCCACTGTGGCTCTCCTACACCTCGAGGATTGGCCCCAAGATGCATCACTCCAACATAAAGTACACACGATCCAAGCTCCACTCTTTCATTTTGAATGTATTCCAGGAGATACCATGTGTCCTTACCAAACAATTCTCAAAAACGATGATCGACTAGCCTCCAGATTAGGTTGTCTCACACACTCAAGCGTAGGTTATCGTAACGGAAAACAAGTGCTATGCATCTAGTTCTTCATATTTCGATACCATGGTTGATATGCACATGCAAAAGTGGATGCTCCTAAAGTGCTCAAACATAATTTGCAATCAGAAACGTGTCGTGCACAACCAGGCTTTCCAATGCTCATTTACTAACTCGTTGCGGCGTTATAAGGATAGCATCGAGACAACGCTCATGCTACTATCCTCTTAATTAAAATACAATGAACCCTATATCATGATATGCATCAGCAACATTAACAACAATCAACACCCAAATCGCATCATTCAAACATCCCACCCCCTACTTTTAAGTAGTGCTTCCATTGCATAAGTGTAGGGATTCATTTTGTCATGTTTTGATGTATGAAAAGTGATAAATCACGAACTTTGACAAAGAAATAGGGCAAACTGAGGCTAAACCTCATGCTCCACTACTACCATACATTCACAAACACTCATTTTGTTTTTTTTTTAATGAAGTGTATTTTTATTTTTTCTCTATTTTTTCGTATTTTTTGTATTTATTTGACAATAATTACTATTTTTATTTTTCTTATACCAATCATTTCAGCATACTAAAATTCAATTTTATTTTCCATTTTTCCCATAGAAACACATTTCACCCGCCCGAAACGACAAAACCATCATTTTACCTTACCCTTAAAAACCCACATTTCGGGTGTTGCGAGATTTAAATAGCACCTGTAAATCATTATAAAATTGAAATTTTCTTATAGACAGCAATTAAACATAATGTAACCAGCACTCAAACCATTTTTCATCACATGAGAATATCATTTCCATCATAAAATGTCAAAAAAGCTTCATTTCCTTTATAAAAAATAGACGTACTGTGTTTCTACGAAACTCGAGATGCATTAAATGACTGCGTGATGAGCGAATAGAGTCTCCATTGCTCTCAATTCCATGTTGCACATCAATCTTCAGCATCTCCATTAATCTCCATCATCATTTGCTTCAATCTCCTTCCCGATCCTTCCTTCAAGATAGTGCGCATGAACAGTCCATAGAGGGGAGAGGGAGGGAGGAGAGAGAAAGACTAGTTTCTGATCTCCATGTCCAGGCAGCCATTAGAGGAGCAGAGAGTGGCGATAGAGAGTGAAAATTTCAAGTTCGAGGACTATCTTGGATAGGATACCCACAAGCTGCTTATTGGTACTTTCAACTTCCCCATTTGCTTGCGGGTTATAAGGAGTCTTCTTGTTATGCTTAATTTTCCATGCTTCAGTCAGACTTTTAATCACCTTGTTTAGGAAGTGAGTTCCACGGTCTGATACTATTTCCTTTGATAGACCAAAAAGGCAGATGATCTGCTCAAGTAGGAAACTAGCTGTCTCTTTTGCATTGTCCTACCTCATCGCTCATGCTTCTGACCACTTTGTGAAATAATCAGTGGCTACTATAATGTATCTCTTTTAAGTAGTAAAGGATGGGGTAATAGGACCCACAAAGTCAATGCCCCACTTTTCAAATGGAAGTATAGCCATAATAGGCGTACGTGGGCACTTCCTATTCTCTCTATAGTCATGTCTTTGCAATGTATCGCATCTCATAACATACTCAAATGAATCCTGGAAGATATAGGGCCACCAATATCTAGCTCTTAAAGCCTTTTGTGTCATCAACAGCCCAGCAAAGTGCCCCCCACAAGCAGAGTCATGGCACTCCTCCAGAATAAATGGAACCTCATCAAGCATCATATATCGGCGATAGATATCATCAACACCCTGCTGATATAGTGTTCCTGCGATCAAAAAATATTTCAATGCTTGCTATTTAATTTTCCTCTTCTCGGATTTTGATAGAGTAACTCCAATCTCTCATGTAGATAGATAGTGCATTATAGCAACATATCAGAAGGGAATAGACATCATATCAATCTAAAACAATGTTTCCATGTCACTTCCTTCAACCAAGACCTCTTTTGGCTCTCCAAAATCCACAAGACATTCTACAATGCCCTGTAGCTTCGGTGGCTTGTGCTTAATCTCGTAATCAAACTCCTACAAAGTGATTAACCACATTGCTAAATGGTCAGGCAGCTGTAACTTATTCAACAACAATCAAAGCCCTTCTGCCTTCGTATAAAAAACCATCTTCTCATAAAGAATGTAGTGACTGAACTTTTTGGTCAAAAAGCTATCGAATGGTACTACTTTTCCTCCCAAATTTGGGCCAAACAACAGCTGATGCTATACATGGTTGCTGCTAAAAATATATAAAACATTTCACCCCTTTTAGGTGCTTTTAAAACAGGTGCTTTGGCAAGCTCATGCTTCACATCATCAAAAGATACTCTCCAAGCATCACTCCATCCAAACTGATAGTTGAAAGACAATAGGTTTGTCAGTGGCAACATTCTTTCTGCCAAGGCATTGATAAACCTCTGATAATACCCTACTGATGACAGAAAGCTATGCACTTCCTTTGTAGTACGCGGCTGACTCATGGTGACTATGACCTTGATCTTTTCAGGGTCAGCCACAATCCCTACTGAACTAACCACATTGCCTAACAATAGCCCATATGGCACTCCAAAGACACACTTTTGTGGGTTGAGAGCTATGCAAAATTATCTGCAATGCTCGAAACACTTCCGCAAAATGATCAACTATCTACCCCTTATGGTGGCTGCCCCCAGGTCATCAATGAATACTTTCAACTCCTTTGGAGAGATGTCACCAAAGGTCTTGTCGGTTACTCTTTGCCACAAACCAGGTGCATTACATAAACCAAATGCCATCACATGGTACGTAAAGGTACCAAAGACAGTAATAAATATCGTTTTTAACTTGTCTTGCTCAACAATCGCCATTTGTTTATACCCTGCAAAGAAATCCATAAACAAATATATTTTCCTACTCTCTAGTTGATCCAAAATTTAATCAATAAACGGCAATGGGTAATAGTCTTTAACAGTCTTCTTATTCAGCTCTCTAAAGTCTACACAAAGCCGGATGTGATTATTCTTCTTCTTTCTGATCATAACTGGTGAACACCATTCAGTATGTTGAAGAGGGAAGATCAAGCCTGCCTTTCGCAACTTCTAAAGCTCCTCAAACAGCCCGCCCCTTAGTTCAAAATGCATACGCCTTACTTTTTGACATACAAGCCAACTTTCTTCCTTTAGAGGAATGGTATGCACAGTCAGGCTGGGAGGAATGCCTCTAAGTTCGAGCAAAGATGTCGTGGAAATATTGAATTAAGGACATATAATCCACTCTTTCTTCCAAAACTAAGCATGGAACGTAATTTAATTAGCTACAAATCGTTTAGTGTACCAAGGTCTAACTCAATAACATCTGCATCTCTTATTCAATCTTGAGGCTCTATCAGCTCATTCAATGTTATCTAATAAATGTCCTCTGTAGTGGACCCTTCTTTAGATCCATCACTCGATGACGTCTCACTACCAGATGGATCATCTACTGTTTCTAGTTGAGTAGAGGATAAAGGAGCTCTCTCACTCTGAGGAGACTCGAGGTAAGCATCCACTATTACACGATTGGCACCTCTACCTAGAATCATTCGACCAGCGGGTATATCGATTGACAATCTGTTTGTAAAATCCATGGCCTGCCTAGCAAAACTCAATAGCTAGGACGTCCTACAAACCTTATCACCCTAAAGTCCAGATAGCATTCCACGCAAAAAAACAGTAACGTGGACTTTAGTGATGCTACCTTCTGGTTGCCTTAGACTGTCATCAGCCATTCTAAGAAGTATGGAGTCTTCTTTTTGGATTTCTAAACCTAGCCTCTCCATCAAGTTTGAACTCATGATATTGACAGAGGATCCAGTGTCCACAATAGCGTGCTCCACTAATATTCCATCCACGTATGCTGGAACCCTGGGACAATGCTTTTCAGCATGATCGAACCAATCTTCTCCCACTCTGCTATGCCCAAAGGTTCTACAATATACCCAATACGTAGGATTTTCTTGAATTCCTTGCATACTCTTGGAGACAGTTTAATCAATTGCAGGAGATTCATGTCTGGTTTAACTTTGCAAAGAGAACTTGCTAAATCAAAGTCGTGGTAGTTAGCCAAAGTTCTCTTCTCTCGCCAAACCATTCTCTCCTTTGGTTTTTGGACCCCGGCTTGAGTGCCTCTTTTTTAACTTTTTCCTTCTTTCTTGGCAATTATTTATCCTTCTCGGGATCAATTTTACTGTCAATAGACCTTAGAGGTCCACCTTCCATACCAAGATTCAAAACTTGCTTTCCTCTACCATCTTGCTTAGGGTTTCCCTTGATAGGTTTTACAGTTCCTTTGTCACCCTTTCTAGTCTTTTGACCTCTTGTTATGGCTCGTAGGTTAGAAGTTTCAGTGTCATTGACACATACAGCCGCAATAAGACTAACTCCACTACCATGAGGCAACTCCTCTACATTAGCCTTTCCTCATTGCAGTATTTATCTTAGTCCCTCATCTTACTGGAGATTATTCCCTTATGTGTGATGGTTAACTGGACCTGGCAGTTTACTCCCTTATTGGAGAGAATTGATCTTACTCCAACAAGTAGCAACTAACTGGCCAAACTTTTCGCAAATATCACATTTGACATTTGGGTAATTCCTGGGGAAATGTTGGCCACCACACCACTTACAGCTAAATCTTGAGGGGGCACCCTCTTCAGGGTGTCGACTCCCTATCAAATTCTACTGCTTCTTAAGGAAATTGACGTCCATAGCTATTTGTCTATATTGCTCAGAAATCATATCGGTGTAATGCTTCATCATGTCCTTAACTTTGCCAAGGACATTAGAGGCACTCAACTCATAACCGTGATTGTCTATCTATCATCCCATCGGCCTAACCAGTTGATTGGGAATCAGTTTTGCTGACCTACTGGGACAACATTCGGGTTGATACTTCCTCTTCCATTTGCATTTGACATGGGGTCCCGTTGACTCCCATTGGTCAGTGCCAAATTATTACCATTCCAATTTATCCATGCTGCATAAGCCGCTTGCAAGTGCGACTCTACTCCTTCTTCTTGTGTAATAGCAATGTCAATGTCGGCCAAAGCAACACTACTCAGCTGCACTTGGATATTGAAATCTAATCCATGTAAGAAATATTGCAACTATGCAGCCGGTCGAATGGGGATATAAGTATTAAGTTTGAGAAGAACTTGCTTTAGTTTCCTGGCATAGGCCTGAATATTCTCATTTGGCTCTTGGCGTGCTACATTCAAGACACGCAACCAATATTGTCCACCCCTCTCATGAGCAAATTCTCTATGGAAGGACGTGAAGAAATTGTCAATGTTAGTTATGGTCCCGGCCTCTAGACCATGATACCATATTGCTACCCTTCCTTTTAATGTCATATTGAAGAACATCATTAAGTGTCCTTTGTCTTGGATTCAATAGTTGAACATACGCGTTTGAAACTCCTTAATATGGAGTTCCCCATCTTCTTCTGCTAACCCATGGAAGATGGGCAAAGGTTCTCCTAATGCCGGTAAATCATATGTCCCTGTTGGAATTGCAATGGGTTGTGCCATGGCTACAACTAGATTGACAACAGGAGTTTGTGTAGGTAAAACTACACCCCCACTTGAAGTGAGTTGATTGACTGGAAGAAGGGAAGTATTAAGACTTCCTCTTGCACTCAAAGGGCCACTTGTGACACTTAGGTTATTAGAACCACTACTACTTATGCATCGTGGGCTGCTCTTTTGAGGAGAATAGTGCCTTAGAATCTCCAACCGCCATCTAGCTCTCTCAACATGTTCCTCTTTTTATATTTCGACTTGATGGTTCTTGTCAAAGGACATAAACCAACTATTTGGTCCCTAGAAACCCTAGATTTGGAACCACCACTTATTGGTGGCTCCTGGCAAATGCACCATTGATGGGACCTAAAATGGGCTAGCACTGCCTATGGCACTAGCCAAACATCATGCACACAACAAACAACCCACCACACGGCCTCCTGAGCCAGGAGCATCTAAAACTCACTCCACACTAAATGCTAGTGTTGATTCTGCATTTGTATTAGGTCAAAGTCCAATGTTTACGATCCCTTCTCCTCAGAGGGAGATCTCATCACATATAGACATAGTACCTTGTAGCACAACCATGAGGAAACCCCTCTTGGTTGATTGTCGCGGCTCCACTATGACTCTCCTACACCTCGAGGATTGGTCCCAAGATACGTCGCTCCAACATAAAGTACACATTATATAAGCTCCACTCTTTCATTTTGAACGTATTCTAAGAGATACAATGTGTCCTTACCAAACAATTGCCAAAAATGATGATCGACTAGCCTACAAATTAGGTTGTCTCACACACTCAAGCGTAGGCATCATAATGAAAAACAGGTGCTATGCATCTAGTTTTTCATATTCTGATACCATGGTTGATATGCACATGCAAAAGTGGATGTTCTAAAGTGCTCAAACATAATTTGCAATCAGAAACATGTCGTGCACAACCAGGCTTTCCAATGCTCATTTACTAACTCACTGTGGCGATGTAAGAATAGCATCGAGACAATGCTCATGCTACTATCCTCTTAATTAAAATAAAAAAAACCCTATATCATGATATGCATCATCAAAATTAGCAACAATCAACATCCAAATCGCATCATTCAAACACCCCACCCCCTACTTTTAGGTAGTGCTTCTGTTGCATAGGTGTAGGGGTTCATTTTCTCATGTTTTGAGTATGAAAAGTGATAAATCACGAACTTTGACAAAGAGATAGGGCAAACTGAGGCTAAACCTCATGCTTTGCCACTACCATACATTCACAAACACTCCTTGTATTTTTTCTTATTTTTATGAAGCGTATTTATTTTTTTCCTATTTTTCATTATTTTTTAGCATTTATTTGATAATAATCACTATTTTTTTTATTTTCCTTATACCAATCATTTCATCATACTAAAATTAAATTTTATTTTCTATTTTCCTCCACATGAACACATTGCACCCACCCGAAACGACAAAACCATCATTTTACCCTTCAAAACCGCATTTCGAGTGTTGTGAGATCTAAATAGTGCATGTAAATCATTATGAAATCAGAATTTTCTGATAGACATCAATTAAACATAATGCAACCAGCACTCAACCATTTTTCATCACATGAGAATATCATTTCCATCATAAAATGTCAAAAAATCTTCATTTCCTTCATAAAAAATAGTTATACCGTGTTTCTACAAAACCTGAGATGCATTAAATGATTGCATGACCAGGGACAGAGCCTCCATTGCTCTCAATTCCATGCTACACATCAATCTTGAGCATCTCCATTAATCTCCATCATCACTTGCTTCAATCTCCTTCCCGATCCTTCCTTCAAGATAGTGTGCACGAATAGCCCATATAGGGGAGAGAGAGGGAGGAGAAAGAGACTAGTTTCCAATCTCCATGTCCAGGCAACCATTGGAGGAGTGGAGAGTGGCAATAGAGAGCAAAAATGTCAAGCATCGGGGTGATAAGATTAGATAGTATGGGTGTATGGAGGTGCCATAGCCCCCTCCTCTCTCAAAATTCGTCACATGTAGGTCACCATGGAGTTTTTTTTTTCCACGTCAAAAAAAAGCTGGTCCCCCCTCCCCCCAGAAATTAGTTTTTTTGGGGGGGCCCAAGGGGAGCCCCCAAGGGTCACACCCTTTTGCACCTTAAGTCTCTTTTAAACTTGGCCCTCTTTTGGTCCTCCACTTCGGGCACCACCAGTCTCGCCTCTGTTCGATGAACTAAATCTTTTTGACTAGCCATCTTGGGGTCCCGCACCGCCTGGCACTTCCCACAGTCTCATCCGACATCCCAAGAAATTATGAAATTTTTCCAACCGTCGCTCGATGGGTCTTTAAAGCACCTTTGAAACCCGTCGGCTGCTTGCCGCTTAAAATCGACTCGAGTGTCTATGCTGCCTTCAAGAAGTCTATTTTTCCCTTGAAGTTTGAATTTTTTGGCAAATTTTGAGCATGTTTCCTAGGCAAAATCCACCACTCATCACATAATGATGAAGATCTAGATTGTATTGTATCCTCTAAAGATGAGTAGAAGCCCTAGAAAAGTGTAATAAGCCTTATTCTTGGAATGGGTCCTTTCGTTCATTTTGTTTTATATATATATATATATATATCTTTGAATTCATAATATCACTTTTAAATTTAAAGGCATGTATTAGAGTAGCACAACAAAACCATGGCCGGTCCTAACCCATAGGACTTAAGACGAAACTTACCATGGAAATAGTGTTAACCCTAATTTCTCTCAAGGTGAGAACATCTCGGTTACTCTAAGGGGGAGACAATGTAATATTCTAATATTTTCAACAATTTTATTTAAAACATTAAGGAAAAAGAGAAGGCCAATGCTTGTATATCATCATCGTATTCATAAGCAATCTCAACATCATCACACACATGCATCAAAGTCATCATCTCCATCTTGTCCTCATCTACATTATCCAAAAAGGTCGTAGCATGATCATCAACAATGTCGAGATCAGCAAAGCTTGTACCACAATTAGGCTAACACAAATTTTGGACTCACCACCTCAAAGCTCATTGGATGGAGAGTGGTTAAGTGCATGCTATATAAATCCTTGCATAGGCTAATAAAACTACTATTAATTTACTAAGGAGACACTAGTAGAGAAGAAGAAGGAGGAGGAGGAGGAGGAGGAGGAGGAGGAGGAGGAGGAGGAGAGTAGGAAGAGAATAGAGCTAAAGAAGGAGAAGAGGAGGAGGAGAAGGAAGAGAACATAGGCATAGAAGAGATAGATAATAAGGAGAGAGAAGATAGCAAGAGAGTAGAGAAAGAGTAAGGAAAAAGGAGAAGAGGAGAAGGAAGGGAAGAATAGAGAGAGAGAAGGAAAAAGGAGCAGATAATAGTTAGAGAGAGAGAGATAGTGAGAGAGAATTAAGAAGAAGAGAGTGTGAGATAGAGTAAGAAGATAGTTAGAAGAGAATTTAGAGGGACAGAGAGAGGGGGTAGATAGGGACTATCCATTAGCCAAAAGTTCATTGTGTGGAGACCCTCTACCCCAGCTAAAGAACCTCACCATTCTCTTCACCCCATCATTCACCCACCTTGAGCAACCTATCTATCATTTCTCTTCATCCCTTGATATCATCACCTTGCTCTTTCCATAGTTTACGTGTGGAATTACAACATAAAATCCTCCAAAGATTTTATATTAATCTCATTAATCAACCTACCCCTCTAAACCAAATTTCTTGATCTCTTAAAACCCACTCACTATTCTCTTTCACATATTTCCCTACTTCTACAATCCTCAGTTTAAAGTTCAAGTTTAGCAGAGATGAAGAAGGAGAAATCAAGAAAATGTTGACAACGATATCCCTAAAGGAGCGAAGAGTTGGAGCAAGACAAGAGGTTGCATATGTGAACGAGGTCCCATCTATATCAACTTCTATTTAGGTACCTTTGGATGATGTTGTCACTCTCATGAACACACTACCAAGACCCACGGACCGCTTATTGCTTCAAGCATTTCAAGTCAACAGTTATGGCTACATCTCACATAGCGATGTGCACTCTCTCATACACAAGTGTAGTGAGATTACCTTTGAATCTAATCGAGTTGCCTCCTCCCATGAATCTACTGGTAGCTCCACAATCCAAGATATTCTTTCAAGCAAACTTGATGGGACCTAAAGCGGGCCAGCACTGGATCATGCACTAGCCGGACATCTATCATGCGCTCAACAACCCCACAGCCTCGCGGTCAAGAGCGTGGATGACGCATACATCATCGTTTTAAACATCTTGCGTTTGTATCACGTCTCGTAGTCCAATTCTAACCAATTAACACTCCTCAGAGGGAGTCCCTAGCACATTGCCAAATAGCACGAAGTACAAACATAGGAGGTCCTCCCACGGCTGACTGCCGCTACCTCATTGCAACTCTCCTACACCTTGGGGATTGACCCCTCAATGCATCGCTAAACATATATAACATACGAACACAAACTTCTCTCTTTTATGATTCGTGTATTTCTAGGAGATATACCATGCTTCCTCACTTTACATTCCCCTTAGACCCAATGCCTAGCCTACAGCTTGGACAACCTTACTCACTCAACGTTGGTCATGTCCCTCTAGAAAGCAATTGCTATGCATCCAGGAGGTATTGTCTGATACCCTTTAAATTTCTTTATGATTTATGCAAATTGTGAATGTCTATGTGCTCAAACAATTAAGGAAATCAGCATTGGTGCACATGTGGAAAACATTTCTTTCAATGATTTTGACTATCACTCGTATGCGGCGTTGCATGAACCTAGCACCGAGAAACCCTCGTGCTACTAGGTTCTTAATTTTTTTTAATTATAGACTAACCTAAATTGTATGCATAAAACCAGCAAGCTTTTCATCGTTTCATTCAGCATTTAAACACCGTTCGTACACTCCATCCCCCTCACCCGTTTAGGTTGTGCATCGTTGATCGGTTTAGGATTCATTTCCATGTTTTTCCATCTCATGACTTCATCTCCCAACTCTATCCTCACTGAAGCTTCCATGGCAGCCATAGCCAGCAGCACCCTGTCAGATTGAGCTGCTTATATCTCACCCCACAGGTCAAATCTCTTGGAGCTTCCTTCTGGAGAAGTATTTCCCAACTCACAAAGCTTCCTTGTATCACATCAATCTAGGACATTTGGCTATCTGAAGCTCAGCATTGTGAAAATTCCCAGTCACTGCCATAGTCTTCAACTGTGACCTGCAGGACATACCCTCCATGGAGCCTTCATATCTCTCTTTGTAGAGCATATCTTCAGAAACTTCCTTCTAGACATATCTTCCTTCACTCAGGGCGCTCCCTCCTAGCCAACAAACAACCACGTTGGTGATCTACAACCCTGGCATTGCACAATTTCGACGTCGCTGCCCCAAACTGCGCCGTGGCTGTTCGCGCCCTCTGCCTGCATCGTGCTGTCCACGATCTGGACGATTTTCATAGAGCTTTAATAGCCCATGAAGTAAGCTTCCTAGGCATGTAAAAATTTTTGAAAATGATCAAGTATAGCTCCTGCAATCTGAGAAAAACCAGGCCCCTGTCTCAGAAACCCTAATTCCACCATAGCCAAAATCTTCCAAAACTCATTTTTCTTTCATTTTCTCTCTCCTGACACTCAACCCAAGCCTCTGTCACTCTAATCCATTGACCAAGCATCAAATCAAGGAGGGGAAGGACCTGAAAAGATTGAAGAACGACCGAACGATCCCGAACAAGAAGAATCAAGCTCAACATCAACACTGACATAGTGTGTTTTCACACTGTCACTAACTGTGTCTCTTGACACACTACATTCTGCACTTCTACTGATAAAATCTCAGAATTTTGGTGTTGATTTGCTGCTGATCTTGAAACCTCAACATGGGAAAAGACTCTCTAAATGCTCGATTCAAAGGAGTCGGGTTTCACACCTGGAAAACCCGCATCAAGCTCATCTTGATGAAAAAGGGTCTCTGGGCCATCACAAATGGCAAAGAGAAGAAACCTCCGGATGCGGACCTTGCAACTACTTGGCAAAAGAATGATGACAGAGCCCAGGCCATTATCAAACTGGAGCTAGACGACAGTTATATCCACCATGTGGATAACTGTGAGACCTCACAGGATACATGGAAAAGACTTGACACCTTGTTAGGTGCACAATCTAAATCATCAAAGTATGGTCTCCTGATTGAGTTCTTCAGGCTTGAAATGAAGTCTAGCACATCACTTGCCACACATCTCAATTACATGGAAGGACTCCTAACCAACTTGCAGGAATCAACATTAAAAAGGATGAAGATGTTTGCATCAGTGTTCTACTTAAGAGTTTGCCTCCTGAATATAATAATGTATCAACAATTTTAATCAACATGCCAAATCTTGAACTTGTTGATATCCAGGCATCACTGTTAGAAGAGGAAAAGAAGCTAAAAACTAAGGAAGAACCAAGTACCTCTAGAGATGAGCATGCATTATATGTTAGCAACAGGTACAAAGGCAAGAAGGATCAGCTCTTCTGTGACTTCTGCAAAAGGACTGGACACACCGAGAAGTTCTGCCACGTAAGAAAGAGATCCCAAAAGGCCTATCTAGTCGCAGTCAAAGAAGAAGAAGAAAATGGAGCAAAGGAAGAAGAATATGAAGATGAAGACCACCAGGATCGGAAGGACAAGACTCATCAGTCCTTCTACTCTCATAACTCTGATAGACTGTTTTAAAAGCCTTGTATTTCCTTGCCCTAATGCTTCCTGCCATAAGCTTTGTAAACTCCTTATGTAACTTGGCATTACAGTCCCTGTACACTTTGTGAGGCCCCTGTTACAGCCTCTAGATGTCCATCATGTTTTGGTGCCCACACTTAGCCTTTTCTGTAACAGCCTCTGGTGTCTACCATGTTTGTGGTGTGCCCACACTTTGCAGGTGGTTCTCATTACAGCCTCTACACACTTTGTGCCTTTCTAGTTGTGATTGAGGAGGGGTGTTGAGAATCAGCAATCACACTCACTAAACAGCCTCTTTGTATGGAGCTTCAGGGTCAAGGACATGTAGGCTAACCTATCCCATATGCACAATGGTGCCTACTGCAGTTTCCTACTTTCCTATAAAGCATTGTACTTGCTTCCTTTTCTTAATGCAATGATAGTACTCTTTTCTTTTCAGTGAAGTGTCAATGTCATTGTCCACATACACAAGATTGTGTTTATGAGTCCAAGTCTCAATCTTGGAACCTAATTCACTTGTGTAACAAACAGTGTCTTTATCTTCTTCATCATGAGTCCACACTTCTGCTTTCATCCACCATAACTCACTACCATGCTCTAGATTCCGCATTTCTCACACTTCCTATCTCAAGAAATACAATGTTCTTTTGTGCTCTTTCCCTCCTACACAAATGGATAAGGTACAAAGGGAAGTTGCAAGTTTCAAACACGTTCAAGCTATAGAACCAATGTGGATAATGAGTATTCATTTTTATTTCATTATTACAATGTTATTTAATCCAATAACTAACATAAGGAGGCTCATCAATCATTGTCCTCCTTTTGCATGGTGAAAATGTATAAAGTCACGTATCTAAACAAAAGTAAATAATTCATAAATGTATCACATACAACCTATATTAAACAAAGGAATAAGTTTAAATAATAATCCAGAAAAATAATTATGAAGTTCAAGACATGAAATATGGTTCTCTTCTTAATTTTGTTGCTTAATTTAGACATTTCTATCAATAGAGGCACATAATAAATGACATAGCATGCCATTAGCTTAAATGACCTCCTAAAAATGAAGTGTATTTTTGGAAAATCTCAAGAACTTATAACAAAATATTGGGTCTTATACATAACAAGCTTCCTTGATCAAATCTATTTATCATATTGACCATACAATGTATACAATGTCCTAGCATTAGCTCATTTGTTGTAAATACCTTTAACATTTTGAGATTTTGTTTGATGAGCCTTATGAGTGTAAGCTAGCTTCTTCCTCTCCTTTTGCTATTGGATATTCCATTCTTTGATGGTCTGGAGGAGTTATTTGCCCACTCGATTAGCATTCTTGGTCTCGAGTATTACCTCATGTGCCATTCTTCTTCTTCGCACAATATTGGTAGCACTAAACCACTCTGTCCTTGAGTACATTGTCTCTAAAGTTTTCCATTCTACTAGTGATGCCAGGAGGCATATTCCACGGTGGATTCAGTGAGGTTTTGCGGTGGATTCCGTAAAATTTTATTACCAGGGCTCATACACAAGATGGATTCTTTGTGGGAAAAGTTGATGGGGATGCCTATCCTTTTCGGGCGTTTTGTTAATTTTATGTGTACGTGGGTGATTCCATAGCGGGTGATTGTGCAAAATACATATTTAAATTAATAAACGTTTATGAGTTTAGAGTGTGCACTCGTAATAAATTAAGGTTAGGATTGATTTCTAACCAATTTATTTTTGTAGCTGAAGACTGCTAGGTATTCACTTTTGTCGGTTTAATTGTATTATTTTTCTAACAATTGTGAATGCTTCAGTTGATGTGTACAGCAAGCGGCGGTGACAGTGGGAAGCATTGGAGAATAGCATGTATTCAAATTATCATCAATTTTTTATGGGCGCGTATCTTAGGCATGGCGTCCATATTTTGTCGTGCTTATTTACTAAAGCGCTTGATATTTATTTATTATTTTTGTATGCGCATGGATGCACGATTTAAATATTTGCATTGGACATTGTATTTGGGTACTGCCTGACTTCTTGGGTGCCCAATAGCTTTAATTCTTTAGTGGCACAAAAGCAAATACAAAAGCTAAAGCGCGCTAATTGTAAATTGGGCTATTTCTTGAGCTTGAAGATGAATAATATATAAAACACATGCTTTGTGGAGCGCTTACACAAGGCATGGGGGGAGATTGCACCCAATTGGTCTCTTATTCATGTCGTGCAAGCTTTCTTCATTGGTTTTTGTGCAAAAAGTAGAGTTATTTTGTTCTTGGGGACCTTCTGACACTCACTATGTGCGCATACGGCGTCCGATCTGTGCACCAGTGGTATCAGAGCGAAGCTGAGATCGAGAGCTTCCAAGCGCTTACCATCTCGCGCAAAGACGGAGCTCCTGGAACGATCGAGCTCTACAGTCAGTCTCGTGGCAAACGGTTGATACCAGCATGTTCCTGGTAGTCAAGAACCCCTTGCTGTACACTCAGATCGCGAGGGACCGACCTCTACAAGCGGAGGACCACGCAAATAGTTCCTTCATCAAGTCGTTGAGTATAGATAAGAAGTTCCATTCATAGTTCTTCAAGTTTGCATAAAAGGCTTATTAAGCTTTACAATAAGCTTATTAAAAAGCTTCCCTAATCAAATTCATCAAATGGCGGCGGTAGCATGAACTGGTCGACGCCGAATCTGGCGAGAAGATATTGAGGTCCTCAAAATTTACGCTTAGTCACAAAGCTTTAAAACTCCAAGTTCTCTTAGTTACTCAAGTCATTAAGGTCATCAAAGTCATCTTCAACAACTACCATAGCAACAGTTCATATCCAGCAACACACGACTCACTTTACTACCCTCTGGAAGCCCATGTTCACACCTGTGAACTGACAGAAGCAGATTATAGCAATCAATCAACACGCAGACTATACACAGTCTATACATAGTCTATACGCAAAATTACTTTCTTGGAAGACGATTGTGACATCGAATTTCGCAATCGTAAAGGACAAATACTATAAAAGCCAAACAATATATATACAAGCCTTGTAAACCCACCTTTGAGCTATGCTCATCCGGCTAACAAGGTTTCGAGTGTGTGAGGTCTTTTGGAATTTTGCAGGATGACTGATCAAAACATGGACGATCTTATGGCTGAAGGTGATTTACCCGAACCAACAATGGAGCAAAAGTTGGATTTGATTATGATGCAGCTACAAGAGGAACGAAGAGCACGACAAGCTTTGCAAGCTCAATTGGCCAATCTGCAGCGATCTACCACCGACCAAGATGGATCGCAACCTGAAGATCTTATACGATGTACCATCGATGCAACACTTGAAGCCCAATCTATTCGGAAAGAAACAAAGATAAGTAAAAGAAACTTCAAATTTCGTACTTTCAATGGATCACATGATGGAAAGACTGTTCTTGCCTTTACAATCAATTTGATGATTATTTCCATGAAGAAACATATGCTGAGAAAGACAAAATTAAATGTGTCACTAACCATTTAGTTGACCGAGCATCCTTATGGTGGACTGTGGTCCGCAAAAGCGTTGATTGTCCCACTACTTGGGAGACTTTCCAAAAGAATTTTTTGCAGAATTTCCTTCCTCCCCAATTCTACGAAAAAGCCATCAAGCAATGGGATCTTCTACAACAAAAGGATCGTGAACCTATTTCACAATACACAACATTTCTGGAATTCCCTATTGCAACTATGAATGCTCGAAGATGTACCTGAAGTAACTCATAAACGCAAGTTTATGTCTGGCCTACTTGGACATTTCTATGCGGAAGTCAATATGTTCAAGCCAACAACTCTTGAATATGCAATTTCCTTGGCGCATGACACTGAAGACAAAATTGGCGGATGAGACAAGCGACCACAAAAATTTCCAACTAATGGTAACTTTGGTTCCAAACAATTCAATTCAAATTTTCGAAGATTCAATCAAAGTCGTTTTCTTCCATCTTCATTCCATAAATCTTGGACACAACCACCTACCTTGCCATCAAACACAAATCCAAACCCTAAGACGTCCCCACAATCAAATCCCAACATTCCTAAACTTCCTGCCATTACCAATAATGTATCCAAAGCAAAACCCATAGTTTGTTACAAATGCCATCAACCTAGATATCTAGCAGCCAATTGTCAATCCAAAAAGCCATCCGTCCATATCAATTATCTGGGAGCAATAGAAGATGAAGAACGTGAAGAGATGCCGGACTTTACGGAAGATGATGACGACATTGGTACTACTTCTGACACTTTGCCAGGTATGCCAACTCCCCATTCCTTATTAACAATGAAATGTTTTGTGCATGGTAAAGAAAATACTATTTTACATGATGATGGAAGCACACATGACTTTATTTCTACAAAATTGGTCAAACAATTGAATTTACATACTGTTTCTACACATTATTGCATCAAGGCTGCATTCCTAGGTACTAGATATAATGGAACACAAGAGGTGCATAATTTAGAAATTAAAATTGGTGATTATATTGAACGAAGAAATTTCTTAGTTGTACCTTTGCAGTCTAGTGACATTATCTTAGGAATGCCCTGGCGTCATCAATACAATCCTGATATAGATTATTCTATGCATTCAATTAAAAATTAGTTTCAAGGAAAACAAATCACACTGCATGGTATGCACGCTTCCAATAATTTTCCATTGCTTACTCATACTCAGGCTAAACGTGCATTACGTAAAAGTAGCAAATCCTATTTAATATGGGTAAATGAAATTCAAGCTAAAAAAAAACAGATGCATCCTAGGCATGCACAATTTCTTGCCCAATTCCAAGATTGTTTTGCTGCTGATTTACCACCTGGATTACCATCTTCACGTCCTGAAGATCATAAGATAGATTTAATTCCTGGAACACAACCACCATGTAAAGCACCATGTAGACATAACCAAATTGAACAGAAAGAAATTCAAAACCAAATAGAAGAATTACTTAACAGAGGATTAATTAGACCTAGTAGTTCTCCATTTGGTGCACCTATCTTATTAGTGAAGAAGAAAAATAATACTTATCGCATGTGCATTGATTATCGTACCCTAAATAAAATTAGTGTCAAGAATAGATACCCGATTCCTAGGGTAGATGATCTTATGGATAAGCTACAAGGATCTGCCATATTCAATAAGATAGATCTTAAATCTGGATATCATTAAGTAAGATTGGACAAATCTGATATATTTAAAACTGCATTTAGAACACAATTTGGACACTATGAATTTCTGGTTATGCCTTTCGGTTTAACTAATGCACCAGCCATATTCAGTCGTATGATGAATCGCATATTTCTAAAACATCAGCATTGTTTCATTGTTTCAGTAAAAATGAGAATGAGCATTATGAACATTTGTCTTTAGTTTTTAAGTTATTAAAAGACAATCAATTATATGCTAATCCAGAAAAGAGTGAATTCTTCCAAACAGAAATTGAATATCTAGGACATATTATTTCATCAGAAAGTATTAAAATCGACCCTAAAAAGATAGAAGCAAATTTAAATTGGCCCGTATCCAAAAATGTGCATGATTTACGTTCTTTTCTAGGTCTTGCTAGCTTTTACAGAAAATTTGTGAGGAATTTCTCATTACTTGCATTACCTTTGACAAAACTCTTAAAAGAAGGGTATTGTGTATAACTGGTCTGACAATCAACAAAAGTCCTTTGATTTGCTGAAACATGCTTTAACTCATGCTCATGTATTATAAATACCTGGATTTCAATAGACCATTTTTCTTAGTAGTTACTAATGCTAGTGGATCCGGAATAGGAGCAGTCCTTATGCAAGATTCTCATCCCATAGCCTACTCTAGCTGCAAACTCAAACCATCTAAACTTAAATATTCTACCTATGACAAGGAATTGTTAGCCATAGTACAAGCCTTACGTCAATGGAAACATTATTTAATGGGATCTGAATTCATGATCAAAACTGACCAATAAAGCATTAGACATCTCCTTACTCAACCACAAATATCTGACTAACACATTAAATGGGCCATTTTTATTCAAATTTTTCATCCCATTATACAATATCAACCTGGAAAAGAGAATGTTGTTGCTGATGCTTTGAGTAGAAGACCGACAATTCAAAATATTTCTGTGATATCATTTGATTCCCTTATTCCTATGAAAGATACTTATCATTAGGATCATACTTTTCAAGCTGATTGGAACAAACTAGTTGCAAATAATTGGATTCCTATTGATTCATTGTCTTACACTAAAGGATTTATGTTTTATGAAAAAAGATTATGTGTGACTGTTCCGTTTCGATCATTTGTTTTGCATGAAATTCATTGTCCTCCATATCAAGGTCATAGAGGAATTATATCTACTTTGCGTACATTGATTGAAGATTTTTATTGGCCACATATGGACACTGATGTATCTAACTTTGTATCTGAATGCCTAATTTTTCAACGAGTAAAAAGACACCATGGTAAACAATATGGTTTACTAATGCCATTATCCATTCCATCACGACCATGGGAACAGATTTCAATGGATTTTATCACTGGTCTACCTAACACTAAAGCTAATCACGATATGATTTGGACTATTGTAGATAGGTTCAGCAAACAAGCATATTTCATTCCATGCAAGAAAACTTTAATTGCATCTCAAGCTGCTCAATTATTTTTTAAAACTGTTTTCACTAACCATGGTTTACCAAAAGTCATTATTTCTGATCGTGATTCTAGATTCTGCAATAATTTTTGGATTACTTTGTTTGCTAACTTAGGAACAAGGATTGATTTTTCGTCTGCATTTCATCTTGAAACAAATGGTCAAACAGAAGCTACTAACAGTACTATTTTAGATCTTTTGCGTGCCTACACAATTTCAAAACCACACACATGGGATACATATCTACATTTACTTCAATTTGCATATAATAACACACCACATACAGCTACAAAGAAAGCACCATTTGAAGTTATTTATGGATATCGATTGCCTACACCTGTTACATCATTATCAAACAAAATTCAGACTGCTGATGATATTGCTAACATGCATACTACTATTTTTGATAAAGTTAAAGATATGATTGCCAAAGCCCAGCAATCATACGCAAAACAAGTAAACAAGAAAAGACAGACTATGAATTTTAAAGTTGATGATTATGTTTGGTTACGAATTGAAAAACGAAGATTACAAAGTGTAGATAAACACCCCGTTGTCAAATTAGCACCGAGATTTTATGGACCATTCAAGATCATACACAAAATCAATGACAATGCATTTAAACTAGAATTACCACAACATTGGAAAATCCACAACACCTTCCATATTAGTTTATTACGATCCTTTAGAGGACAACTACCTGTACACCCTGTCTATGAAAACCCTCCTTTGCTAGATGATGAAACTGAAATCCTTGAGCGTGAAACTATTATAGATATTGACTTTATGACCACTAGAACTGGCCGTAGATATTCTAGATATTTGGTCAAGTTTAAAAATCATCCTGTTGAAGAGGCCCAATGGATGCACGCTAGAGACCTAAGTGCTTTCCCCACACTGCTAGCTCCACATTGAGCTAATAGCAATTGAGGACAATTGCTATCCCACCCCGAGGGTATGATGCCAGGAGGCATATTCCACGGTGGATTCAGTGAGGTTTTGCGATGGATTTCGTAAAATTTTATTACTAGGGCTCATACACAAGGTGGACTCTTTGTGCGAAAAGTTGATGGGGATGCCTATCCTTTTCGGGCGTTTTGTTAATTTTATGTGTACATGGGTGATTCCATAGCTGGTGATTCCACAAAATACATATTTAAATTAATAAACGTTTATGAGTTTAGAGTGTGCACTCGTAATAAATTAAGATTAGGATTGATTTCTAACCAATTTATTTTTGTAGCTGAAGACTGCTAGGTATTCACTTTTGTCGATTTAATTGTATTATTATTTTAACAATTGTGAATGCTTCAATTGATGTGCAAGCAAGCAGCGGTGGCAGTGGGAAGCATTGGAGGATAGCGTGTATTCAAATTATCATCAATTTTTGATGGGCGCATATCTTAGGCATGGCGTCCATATTTTGTCGCGCTTATTTACTAAAGCGCTTGATATTTATTTATTATTTTTGTATGCGCATGGGTGCACGATTTAAATATTTGTATTGGACATTGTATTTGAGTACCGCCTGACTTCTTGGGCGCCCAATAGCTTTAATTCTTTAGTGGCACAAAAGCAAACACAAAAGCTAAAGCGTGCTAATTGTAAATTGGGTTATTTCTTGAGCTTGAAGATGAATAATATATAAAATACATGCTTTGTGGAGTGCTCACACAAGGCATGGGGGGAGATTGCACCCAATTGGTCTCTTGTTCATGTCGTGCAAGCTTTCTTCATTGGTTTTTGTGCAAAAAGTAGAGTTCTTTTGTTCTTGGGGACCTTCTGACGCTCACTACGCGCGCATACGGTGTCCGATCTGTGCACCAAGTAGATTATTCTTGGTTTATGAAACTTTCAATTAAAATCAACAACAAGATGGGGGCTACATCAAGGAAGCAATTTCCTTGGGAAGATAGTACTGTGGCTTATATTTCAGGTCATCAAACACTAAGTTCAATTTGGGTGGAGCAATTTCCTTGGGAAGATAGTATTGTGGCTTATATTTCAGGTCATCAAACACTAAGTTCAATTTGGATGGAGGAATACATATCTTATTAGCCCTTGTTGGTCAATAGGCCCTTGCGTTTCTTTTGCATTTGAATTTTTGTGTTGCTCTTGCCCTAAGTTAATTGTATTTGTCTTTTCCATCTTGAGAGCAATTGATGGAACAGGTTCTCCTCCTTTATACTTCAACATGTCAATAATATAACATGTGTCATGCACATACACACAACATACAAGATATGCTTGAAGGGAGTTTCTTGTGCTCTACTCTCTTACATTATTTTAATGTACTACTTATAATTGAATGACTAAGTGTGTTTTCTATACTAGCACCACACATCCTACAACTGATAGTGCAAGGTAGCGTATTGCTACATATCCTTCTTATTCACTACATACATTACTTTTCCAATCATGTATGAGCTAATGGATAGGGTTTGCCATTTGACACTCCCCCTCAGGCTCAAGTTATGAGGAGAGTGAGTACTTGATCTTGCATCACTCAAGTTATGTACTCCCATAGCTTGTTGGAAGTACTTTAGCGTCTCTGGGGAAAATGACTAGTTCAAATATTTGCAACCTATTTCTTAGTAGACACATGCTATAGGTCTACATCCTTGCAAATTATATTCTCTTGAATGAAACATTAGTGAACCTCTATTTGATATGCACAAGCATGGAAAATTGGGCTATTAGCTAGCATGAAGCTATCAATCTTATCGCAATAAAGAGATATAGGATCAAGTATGTCATAACCGATTAGCTCTAGCAAGTTGCATAGCCATACAATCTCACATGCTACAATTGTTGTCCCTTTGTACGTAGCCTATGTAGAAGATAGAGCAGCAATAGGTCACTCCTTTGACATCCATGAAACTCCTAAAACTGATAGCTTGAATATATATTGATGTTGATCTCCAATCATATATACTATTTGCCGAATTTGCATCCATTCAGGTGATGTGGTTTCTTTTAATGTGCATAAATTGACTCACAACTCCAAATGCATAGTTGACAGCATGCCATGTAATGGTAAGCTAGAAGAGACTTGCTCCCATACACCTATACATATTTGGGTCCTCTATCTCATCATCTTGATGTGTTGATAACTTTGCATTTAGATCAAGGGGTGTGCTCATGGGTTTACATGATGTCATGGCATGCTTTGCTAGCTTGTGTAATGCACACCATCTCTGTAACATCCATGTATCATCTTCTTCTTTCAATAGCTCAATACTAAGAAAATATCTGAGTAATCTGAGATCATTCATCTTAAATTATTATTGTAATTGACCCTTGAGTTGAGAAATAAGCTTCTCATTACTGCTTGCAAGAATGATGTTATCAATATATAGAATGATCAAGATCTTATCAGTCCACCTACCTAATGCAAACAAGGAAGTTTCTAATGGAGATGCATGAAATCCCAACTATTGTGAGTAGCCTATAATGCAAGCATGTCATGATCGTTGCATTTGTTTTATCTTGTAAAATACCTTCAATCCTCATATCCGAGCAGCTATTGCATGAAGACTTCTTCAATCAACTCTTCATTCAAGAATACATTTTTCTTGTCCATTTGAAGCATATTTCACCTCTTGGCTATAGTGTGAATGGTAGCCATCTTAGCCAATGGTCTGAAAGTCTCCTCATTATCAATACCATACTATTGAGTTTAGCCCTTAGTCACAAGTCTAGTCTTGTAATATCTACTCACACTACCATTAGAGTTATGTTTTATATATATTGTATACCCATTTGCATGCAATAACATTCTTGCCATTGGGAAACTCAACATGCTCTTTATCTTCCAACACATTTGTCATGTATGCATGATATATAGCTACAAATCCATCATATACCAAACTTTGTACTAGGTGCCTCACATGCGTAGATGATGGGGTAAGCTAGCTTATGCTTCATCTCTATTTAGATCTCTCTATTGTTCAAATTCAGTTGTCCTTGTTGAGATGGCAAGCTCAACACGTGTGGACATTGATGATGGACCGCCTGCTAGATGGGTCTGCACGTCTACACTTAGCATGTTGGTGGTCATTATGATACTCACATGGCCACTGACTTATCACTTATTCTATTTAGTTTGTTACACCTACCTACAGCTGGCAAAGATATAGCGCTAGTCGATTAGTGTAGTCTGTTATGCACTGTTTGGACTTAGTAGGAAACTTTCCTTTTATGTTTTATCTTATCTATACTTTGTGTACATTGTATAGTGTGTGGAAGAAGAAGAAGAAATAAGCAAGAAAACGTTTTGGCCTCCATCTCTCTTCTCATGTTCTTGAGTGAGCTTCATCTTGTGTATATAGTGTGTGTTTGGCACAACAGCTCAAGCAAGTCCCCCCACCACACGATTCTTGACAATCCTTAGCTATCATTAATTCACCATTAATATCATTAGTATAAGATTGAATATTAGTTTCCCTTTCAGCATGGGATTTCAAGCTATTTGGCATCAATCTAGAGCCCAATCATTGAAAATTCATGTGGCCCAACCATTTGTACCACACCTCAATGTCTAGAATTTTAGTAGAGATTATAGCTAAGTTGTCGTCCCCTCTTCTCTTTAGGCATACTCACACTTAGATTGACCAACCTTATTTCCTAGAAACCAAACATATATTGTTCTTTACATGTAAGACCATACAACCATGCTAGTTGAAGGGCACTTCTAGATCCCTCTTAATCATTTGACCAATTGACATAAGATTCATAGTAATGCTAAGTACATACACTACCTCTCAAAGAGTTTGATTGGTAGCATTGTCACCTTGAATAGGCACATTCTATGCTATGTGCCATCCCGTGTGTAGACATAAGACACTTAAATTATTGGCTTCATGGTATCAAATCACTCAACATGAGAAGTCATATGGTTGGATGCACCAGAGTCCACATAATAATCATTTTTCATGTGCATAGCACCCAAGACATGTTGCATTGCTAATAGGTTACCACCATGTGATTGATCTTTTGAATCATAGTTATTGTGGGGGATCTTTCTTTAGTGACCACAATAGTTGCAAGACATGGGTTTCCTTCCTTATGCATGCCCTCCATCACCTTTGTTGCTGTCTCCACCTCTTTTACAAATCCACCTCTATTTTGATAGATGACACAAGTTCAAATACTTTTTATATTATTCCACATTTTGCACAATAGATTCATCTCCAACATGGGAATTTACATAAATTTCCTGAACCAAAATCTTTGCATATGTATCCTCAAGTCTAATATCCAAACATAGATTGCTTTTCACATGGTCATGGTGCCATGCAAGACATAAATGCTCCATTTTTCTCAAGTCCAACACCCAAGACTTACACCCAACTATCCCTTTTGAGTTTTAATGTATATGGAAGACACATTTCTCTCCATGATGAGTGACCAAGCTACTGACTATGGAAATTATCCAATCCCTAATTGATGGTTAATCAAATTTCATCGATCAATAGGAACTACTTTTTTCTAGTCACTCTAGTAGCATGCCACATGTGTCATACTTTTTAATTCACGCTTCTTTTCAAATTTACAAGTTTTGATAAGATTTTAACCTCGCCCATACATTAGAGTGCAACTATAAGTGCTTGAAGGGTGCACTCATTGCTATAAACATAGTTTGATAAGGGAAGGTTTTGAAATATGGTAAAATGGTCCAATTGACACCTAGCATGGAAGAGATTCTTTTTAAACCAATCTCAACACTCATGATTGTGTTTATGTTATAGATTAATGTTAACAATGTGGGATATTGTAAAATTTTCAAAGTGACATATAGTAAACCAATGTTTATTTGAGTTTGGTAGAGTATATTGATCTACATTTTTAAAATACAAGGATTGTGGAATCCTATAGTAGGAACCTAGTTTAAGAACATGGCTAGAGAATAAAGAGATACAAGTCTGTGTCCTTGTTTTGCAATGTGGTGATAGCTGCAAGTTGGTAATTTATTTCCTATGGTTTAGGTCACAGTGAGGGCACTTTCCCTCTATCATATGATTCTAGTAACTCTTCTTCTTCCACTCTAAAGTACATGTTCTCCACACTTTACTCGTGCAACAATAAAAGTCAATGTTTCTTTTCTTATAACTTGTGATAAAACTAGGCAAGTTGTTCTATAAGCTACATAAAGTTATATTTGTTTATTAGAATTTTAAGATGTACATATTATATTTCCCTTATGTTAAGGTCTCACCTAACGAATCTCTAGCATAGGATTGTGTATATGACAACTTTAAGATGCTATAGTCAAAGGCTACCAACTTCAAGGAGAACACAATGCCATATGACACTATTGATGTGTTATTGGAGTCATTGCTTAAAAACTTTGAAAGTTTAAGTAAGCTTAGCTCCTTTGACTTTTCAATTGAGATTAACTATGTGAAATATACTATAATTTGTACTTTGATTCATTTAGTGCAATGTTGTTATTTTTGTCAACCATAACTTTGAGAAAAACATCACATCTTTGAAACTAGCTTTGACATATAATTATTAGTGCTTCTCGCTATCACTTTCTCTCAAATGACACACATTAATGCAAGTTGGATTAAACATCCACGTTTATTACTAACTACATTGATATAGCTAAAACCACTTCAAAGAAATTCCATGTTAATGAAATTTGATTTGGATTTAGATCCTCCTTTGTCACAATTTAAGACGTGTCTCCCTTATTTCTTGATTATTCTCACTTGCCTACGATAACATGCTACAATTAAATGCATGATATGTGGATTATAGCCAAAGTAATGATGCCTAGGTTTCACTCATTGCATTGATTTTTCAGGCACCTTGACTTCTTATAATAGAATGTGGCAAAGCCAATATTACTAGCTTCCCCAATAGAGCAATAATCTCTTGTATCTCTTTTTTAGAAAACTAGCATGCACAAATAGTAATTTAGACTTGGGTTATGCAACGATTGATGCCCTTGGTGGAAAACTGACTCCTTTTTTAATCCCTTAAGTCCTTCCTCTATGTAAAGAGTGGAATCATAGGAGAACCATGGGAAATACTTGGTCACATTGATAGGGTATAAAAGGTGTAAAGGGACTCAGTTAGGGTATCCATAAATTTGAACTCAACTAGAATCTTCACATTCCTTACAACTTCCATGGATTCTTCTCCTTCTTTCTTTCTCATCTAGTATTTCTCTCTCTTTTTCTAGTCTTTCTCTCTCTTGCTTGTAGTCTTCTCTCTCTTCCCTTTGCTTTCCTCAATCCTCTTCGGTATTAGAGTTGCATGCTTTGGTCCTTTTTCCCTTACTTTTTTTCATATCTAGTTCCCTTTCAAAATAGGAAACCCTATTTACTCAAGACAACAAGTACTAGTACAACAATGGAGAGCTACAAGAGTTAGTAGTTCCTCCATAGGTAGCTTGCCTTTCTTGGGAAGCACACAAAAGCTATGGCTAGCACTTTGGACATATCTGGAGGTAACATGGCTATCTTAATAAGTTATCTCTAAGTTTCATGCCATTTTTAGGGATTCTTGGTAAAGGAGGCCACCACAAATGTTAGAGAATGGGGTAAACCACATTTACTTTTCATTGGAGACTGTCTCTCTCTCTCTCCTTCTCGTCAAGCTTTCATGGATTTTCAACAAGAAACCTCTACCTCTCTTCTTGTTCCTCACTCCCCATGGATGAAGGACCCTATAGGAGCCTTTCTTCTTACCTACTCTTGAGCAATTGGAGCAGTATACTTGCATGCAATTGGAGCATGATAGTAAGTAAATAAGTAACATGTCAGAAGCTCTTCCACCTTGCTCGATTTACCTTGAGTTATAGTTGTAGAAGGCTCTTAAGGTTGTCAGGGTTATAGTCTTCAATTGGAGTAAAACCTATGAGCAAGAAGAATATAGACTGGCCCTTACGGCCTTTCCAGCTATGATTTTTGGCATATGAGGTTATTTTAGCCTCCGTTTTGGATTTGCAAGCAGTTCAGCATTAATTTTTGTAGTTTTGGATGTGTCGACTCTTTACATGTACCTAGGTTATAAACTTTGAATCTGTAATATTTTAGGCATTTGCTAGGTTGTAAACACAGGAGACATATAGAGTATAGATTGCAATTATTATTGATTGTAATTTTTTGCAAGTTGTTTGTTTTGTCAAAATGTTTGACAAGTTCAGCCAAATTGTTAGCAAAAAGGTTGATAAGAACAATTATATTGCATGGAAATTTAGGATGACAAATTTCTTGAAGGACAAAGGTGTTTGGAATTACATTGAAGGAGACATGGCAATAGCACTCAAAGTTCTTGCACAAAATGCTACTGCAGAACAAGTAAAGGCTAGTCCTAAGGAAGGGGGAGTATAAGAGGGCAAATTCTAGGTTCTAATAGGTAGAAAAATTTTGGTGATAGCAGAGAATGCTAGCATTATGGTCGAAAATTACATATTTCTAAAAATTATTTAAAAAAGAAGGTTGAAATTAGAAATGAAATAAAAATAAGACAATCATGCATCCAATATGAGTAGAAAAATGATAATAAAAGTGAATAGTTGTTTGTTATGTAGTACGTTATAAATACTATGACTGTTGATGATTCATCAAAGAATGATGGATGGTATGTAGACTCAGGTTCCTATAACCAATGATTTCTTATGGTGAGTAGTTTAGAGAGATGTGTAGTGTAAAGTCTCCAAGGTATGTGGAAATAGGGAATGATACAACTCATCCTATTACTAATGTTGGAAATATTCCTTTGAGTATGCAAGATGGTAAAACTAAGTACTTGGCTAATGTGCTACATGTATCAAATATTACAAAAAACTTGGTTTGTGTTGGTCAGATGGTAGAAGAGGGATTGTAGATCTGGTTCATATCCGATGGTTGTTATATAGAATATCTCAAAAATGATTTCTAGGTTGATTGTAAAAGGGAAACATGCTAGGAGATTGTTTACTCTTTATGTAAGTCTACCTAAAATGGATGTTGCCATGTTTGCACAAGGTTCAGGTGTTGTGGCTGATATTAATGCATAGGAGAATTGGTCATGTAAATGTGTTGCACTTGAAAGAAATAAAGTCAAAATAAATTATGGTTGGCTTGCTCAAGTTTAGGATTTATAGGATGTATAAAGTATGTGAAGCATACCAATTTGGAAAGCAAGCAAGGCATGTGTTTCCACATGAAAAGCATGTATGTAAGAAGCCACTTGAATTGATACATTCTGAGGTGTGGGATCCTACAAAGACTGCCACTTTGAGTGGTTATAAGTATTTTGTTTCTTTCATTGGTGATTATACTCACAAAGTATGGGTTTACTTAAGCAGAAAAATAGGCATATTGCAAAGGTGGCTCATGTATGGGTGTAAAAAAAAAAACTTATGTAATTACTAATGGGGTGGCATAGTTGCTAGTACTATATATATTCTGAATAGGACATCCACTGCTACTGTACATGGTATGATACCAAAAGAGAAGTTTACAAGTAGAAAGCCAAATCTATCCCATCTGAAAGTATTTGGATGTATTACTTATGTGCATATTCTTGATAATTTGTGCAAGAAATTGGATCCCAAAGTTAAAAAAAATTGTATTTATTGAACATTCTCTTAAGTAGAATGCATATAGATATTATAACCCTATTACATGTGAGTTAAGAGTTAGGGAGGATGTTGTTTTTGATTAAATAAGTAGCTAATATAGTAATGTCCACAATACAGTTGAGGTTGGTGAGAATGAGAGCATAGCGATACAAAAAATAGATCAATAATCACAAACATTGAGTGGACCATAAGAGTCTCTTAGTCATGGTTCAGTTAATAGATTTTGGAGTGACAGATTGAGGTCATAGGTTACTCTACCAAGTATATCACAAATGTCAAGAAAAGGTAAAGAGAAAGTTGGAGACTCACCTATTGTGATAGATATATCATCAGGTTTCTCCCATGTTGATGCTAAATTAGATGGCTCTGAGCAAGATGACGAGTTTAGAATTCCGTCTATTAAAGCATATGGTGTATGTAAGACACAAGAGGATGCTAAAGCACTTGGTAGTGATCTAGTTCCATGTAGTTCAAGTAGAGTAAGAAAGCAAATGCAACATTTCACATATGATAGCTATGTAGCTCATCACTATGCATACATGGCTAAGGTTATGTAGGATGTGGAACCCACTTGTTTTCAAAATGCAGCGGGTAATGAGTATTGGGATTGTGCTATGGATGAAGAAATGCATGTGCTTATGGATAATGACACATATGAGTTAGTGCCTTTACCTATAGGAAAGAAAGCTATTAGTTGCAAATGGGTTTATAAGATCAAGTGTAAGTTTGATGGATCTATTAGGCATTATAAGGCATGAATAGTTGCCAAAGGGTATGTGTAGACTCATGTATTAATTATGAGGAGATATTTTCTCCAATGGCTAAAATGGCCACTATAAGGGCTGCCATAGCACTAGTTGCACCAAAATGTTGGATCATGCATTAAATGGATGTTAAGAATGCCTTCTTACAGAGAGAGTTGCAAGAGGAAGTTTATGTGGAGGATCCACCTAGTTATTTGGATGAGAATCATCTAGATTATACATGTAGGCCTTATAAGACCTTGTATGGGTTGAATTAAGCACCCAAGGCATGGCATAGCAAGATTATAGAATACCTTATCAACATTGCATTTTGTAGAGCATATACTAATCACTCACACTATGTTTATGAGAGTGATGTAGGTAGTATGGTTATTACTATATATATGGATGAATTGATCATTGTGGATGATAGTGAGACAAAGATTGACCAAGTTAAGGGTCTTCTCAAGACTAAATTTGAGATGAAGGATTTGGGAGAGCTATGCTATTTTCTCAACATGGAGATAATCAGGACTCTAGAGGATATATGTTTGTCACAAAGATAATATGCATTGGATATGTTGAAGAAGTATAGTATGGTTGATTTCTATACCTTTGGATGTTAATGCTAAGCTTAGTGCCCATGAGGGTGACTTGATTGAGGTTGTCACTACGTATCGGAAGATTCTATGTAACCTTATCTATTTGATGATCACTATACTACGTAGTTAGTTTGGAGAGTCAATTTATGCAACTTCCATGGAAGCCACATTTGGATGTTGCTAGGCACACTTTGTGCTGTATCAAGTCTATATTGTATTATGCCTTATTCTATGGTGCAAGTGTACCATTAGACTTTCATGGTTACACAAATGTAGATTAGGCTTGTAGTATTTTAGACAAGAGTTCTACCATTGGTTTTATGTTTTCCTTTGGTAGTGTTTCTATTACTTGGAGCAATAAGAAAAAGTCGACAGTTGTCTTGTCTACTACACAGGTAGAGGACAAAGGTGCTACAATTGTAGCATGTGAGGTAGCCTAGTTATGCAAGCTACTTGGTGATTTGGGGATACAAGTTAACAAGAATGTTATCATCTACTATGATAACCTTAGTAGCATTCAATTGGTTAGGAACCCAATGTATTATGTGCGGCCCAAACACATAGAGGTCCATTATCATTTCATTTTGCAGTGGGTTTTGGTAGTGATATTGACTTGATTTATGTTAGAATATAGGATCAAGCTGCTAACATTTTAACCAAGGCCTTAGGAGCTAAGATGCTTGAGTTCACAAGCTCATGCTGAGCTCGAGGGGGAGCACTGAGATATCAAGCCCTACATGAGTTGGCAGCCACTACATGTATTGGTGATGTGGCAAGTTATTATTCACTAGCATGAATATGCCACCTCTTCTTTCTTTAGTAGGTCTACACTTAGTGATCGCATGTACATATATTGTGGTACTTTCATATTAGTCTTTCATCATGTTGTAGACTTAATTCTTTTGTGTGGAAGAGAAAAAAGAAGAATAAGAATTTATCCCTATCTCTCTGTGTGCTCAAGTCTCCATGGCTTTTGTGTGAGTGCTCTTGGTCTCTTCACCTCTCTCCCTTCTTGTCCATTTTCATCATTAACTCTATGGTACTTGATTTAGAGTAAAGAGTGACCATCGAGCATTCAAGTACTTCCTAGCTCAATCTACTTTGACTCTTAAGTAGAGGAGGTGGGTAGTAACCCTCCAGAACTGTGATTTTGACATCTCTCACATTAGAGAAAAAGATAATGTAGTGGCTAATTCACTCCCATGGATGTGGGCATGTAGAGTATCATCCATGTTTGAATTGCATAGTGATTGGATTGAGGACCTCCATGAAGAAGACTACTTACTGAATAAAGAATTTAGCTATATATTTTAGAAATTATAGAATGGGATCATGGAAGAAAACTCCCAATATCAGCTTAAGGTTGGTCTCATATGGTCCTATGGCAAAATTTTCATTCCTCACACTTCTCCCTTCACACAAAATGTCATGCAAGTGATGCATTCTTGCCCCACTATTGGTCACTTGGGTGTTTTCAAGACATATGATTAAATTACTAAGAGTAATTATTGGAAGGGCCTATGGAGTGATGTTAAGGACTTGTCTCTTGCTACATTATGCCTACACCTTTAAGGATTTGCCATTTCACTTTTGCCCATCTCCAAGGAAAACATATTTCCAAGAAATAGAACCATAGAAACTCATCAAATTCATAATCTACATTAATCTCTTCCAAATTGAGTTGACCACAATACAATCCCAAAATAGATACTTAATTGAATTATCTCTCTCCTATAAATATGAAGGGGAGAAATTTGCACATGTTTGCCAACACAATCCTTGATAGGCAACTTCTCAATCACTAGTCTTTAAAACATGATGTTGTATCTAAAGGAAGGCATAGCATCTTTAACCTCTTCTTCCAAGTCTTTAAAGAAACTCTTGGATCCAGGGTTCTCTACTTCTTTATCACTTTCAAAATATAAAAATTACTTCAACTTTAGAATTCATCCCTTTTGCTATTTTCCCTAAATGTTGCTTCCTCATGTTCCTCCAAGGCATAGAGTGGTTATGACCAAAAGTCATAATGAAGGCAGCCCCATTGTCTTTCTTTTTGGAAATTACCTCTACCAAACATTGAGATTCAAAGGCATCCATATAGTATCTCTTTTTAAAAACATCAATCTCCATAAGTTGCATGGTGCTATAATCTCAAATATCATTGCACCTATGAATACCTTTGATAAAGCTTATGAGAAAATTTTGGCTTAAACTGGGGTGAGAGTAAAATCAATGTCAAATCCCTCACTTTCGAAGATAGACGACATGATGCTACAATGAATCCCTACCTAAAGTATCATACCAATTGTGAGGATAAATTACCTTCTTCTAGCAATCAACCAATTTCTAAGTTATAAAAGACCACTTTACCCTCAATCCCACATATTTACAAAAAATTGCATCCTCCCAACTTGAACGAAGCCATGTAGCCCCTAAATTAATTGAGGGAGATATATAGTCTCTAGCAATAGTAGACCATGATTGTATTGAGATCCTTCATTTCAACACCCCTAATGCTAAGAATAAGCCTTTTATATAGCAGTTCCAATCTAGATCCATCATCCTCCTTAGTTGTAGTCAAATGACCAAGATAGCATGCCATTGTGATATGTCCCTAGAGGACCAAAATGGATCAAAAGCTTCCGCAATCGGTCCCAAGATATTGTGCTAAAGAGAAAAATGTTCCAACAGGCACCATTAGGGAGTCAAAACATGCTTAACCATTGTAAGTTTCCCTATGAGTTCAACCTCAAAGCTATTCCACTTCTTAAATTTCTATTTAGATTTTTCAAGCAATCAATCAAAACTTTGCCTCATTGGCACAGTAAGCCTAAGGGGACATCATGAATATCTAAAGATGGCCCTCTTCTTAATTTCCTAATAGCCAACTTTACTAATCAAATCTAGAGTATCTTCTCTATAACATTCCTAGTGTGTCATCAATAGAATCCAACCAATGCTATTTTAAGGGGATGGAGCTAAGACTTTACCCTATGGATAGAGGGGTTGATGCTTATCATTTCCCCCTTGTTTCTCACTTTTGTTGAACCAAGTGTGGCAATTGCTCGCTTCAGTCTGAGGTATGATAGGAATGCTATCATCGTGGAAGCCAATGCTAGATGGCTAATAGGAGACTTTAGCATTAAAATTAGGTTCATATTTTAGGTTGGTCCTTTTTGGGTTGAGACAAAGCTTCCCCTACAGGATAGACTCAAGTAGCTCAAGATTGCAAATGTCTAGTTATTCAAACAAATTCTAAATAGCAATAGTCCTTATTACTTCTTGATGGATGACAAAAATAAGTGCTATCTATGTCTGTTTTGGGTACACATATTACACCTAGTGTTTGAGAAAAAATAAATTTTGAATGAATATAGATATTATTACAAAGTTGTTAAAATAAAGCAATATTCAAGCTCAAAATAAATTTGTTATGCCAGTAATACGTAATGAATTTTGATCAAAGTGATGCAGCATGGCAAAGATTCTTAGTATTTTGGGCTAGTTCACATCAGCCATGCACTATCTAAACTTTGATAGGAGAGATCAATTCACATTTATTTTGGATTGAATTCATAATACATCTTCATTGTATGGTGGAAGACACTAGTGTGAAAGATATTGGACGTGTGAAGGTATATACTATGAGATCAACCCTGATCATCTTACTTATATCCAAACAAACCTAAAACAAAATTAGTGGATGGAAAGTCTTAAGGTTATCTACTCATTCATTCTCAAAGAATTGAAATCAAACTCTACCCTTCATATAGATGGACAAGAGATTCAACAAAATTGCTATGTCTATGAACAAGTGATTCAAGTTATTCCAACTGATAGAGTTGCTATCCTAAGTTGCTCTTGCTATGAAAACTATTATAAAGAAGGCTACCCAAACCTTCCTTCCAAGTATTCAATCTTAAATGTATTTTACAAACCCCCATCTTATACCATTGATGTATCAGACTTCCATGGGTAAATCTTCATAATAGAACCCTTGTCATGATGTAATGCCTTTGACTATTTGAAATAATACAAGTAAAGGGTGGCTTTCTCTCTAATATGTGTATAAAAACTATAATCCTTAAAGAAAATCCTAAGTTAAAACGTGAAAAAGCTTCATGAAAGATATTAAACTAGTTCCTTATTTATAGAAAACTCGGGATATTCCAACCATCATTGATCCTATCGAACTGCAAGAGAAGAAATCTCTTCTCAAGAAAATCAGACCTCCAAAAGTCAATGGGAAAGAGAAAGACATAGAAACTAATGTGAAAGTTTGGATTGAGTCTATGAATTACTATTTCCAAGATACATGGATGCATACCCTTTACCAAGCCATGATATCCAAATTAAAGCTTAATAGGGGAAGTGCATCTCTGGTGGAAACAATGGTGCAAGGACAATGGAGTCTCTTAAATTGTTGCTACATGTTGGGAACTCATAAAAGAAGCTGAGCATGGGAGATATCCTCCACCTTCCTATCACAACTTGAAGAGGTGAATGAGTTATTTAAGCTTTGCTTTGACCGTAGAGGCATATTACTCCTAATTGGTAATCCTCCAGAAATATGCTCTGGCCATGGATATCACCCAAAAAGTAGTTGAGTCTTACTTAGGGGGGTCAAATCCTACCTTATATACTCAGTTTTGCAGTCTATGCGACCCAAGGATCTTCAAGATGCTCTCCTGAGTGTGCCAAAGCCTTGATTGGTTTAAATAAAAACCAATTTCTTGAAGATAAATAACTCTCAATGTACTCCAATGAAGGCTCTAATGATCCAAAGAACCATGGAAAGAGATGCCAAAAATGCAAAGAGTTAGGACATGCCCTGAGAAGATGCCCTAAACTAGCAAAGAAGCAAAGTCGTACAAGTTCAACCCTTCAATATTCTTTGAGGAGAAGATAATGATGAAGATCTAGAGTGTATTCTACCCTCTAAATATGAGTAGAAGCCCTAGAAAAGTGTAATAAGCCTTATTCTCGGAATGCATCCTTTCGTTCATATATATATATATATATATATCATAATATCACTTTTAAATTTAAAGGCATGTATTAGAGTAGCATAGCAAAAGCATGGCAGGTCCTAACCCATAGAACTTATGACCAAACTTACCATGGAAATAGTGTTAACCCTAGTTTCTCTCAAGGTGACAACATATCGATTACTCTAAGGGGGAGAGGATATAATATTATAACATTTTTAACAATGTCATTTAAAACATAAAGGAAAAAGAGAAGGCCAATGCATGTATATCATCATTGTATTTGTCACAGCAATCTAAACGTCATCATCTCCATCTCATCCTCATCGACATCATTGAAAAAGGCCGTAGCATGATCATCAACAATCTCGAGATCAGCAAAGCTTGTATCACAATCAGGCAAATTTTGGACTCGCCACCTCAAAGCTCATTGGATGGAGAGTGGGTAAGTGCATGCTATATAAAGCCTAGCACATGCTAACAAAACTACTATTAATTTACTAAGGAGACACTAGTAGAGACGGAGAGAGAGAAGAAGGAGGAGGAGGAGGAGGAGGAGGAGGAGGAGGAGGAGGAGAAAATAGGGACAGAAGAGATAGATAATAGGGAGAGAGAAGATAGCAAGAGAGTAGGGAGAGAGTAAGGAAGAAGGAGAAGAAGAGGAGGAAGGGGAGAATAGAGGGAGAGAAGGAAAAAGGAGCAGACAATAGTTAGAGAGAGAGAGAGAGAGAGAGAGAGAGAGAGAGAGAGAATTAAGAAGAAGAGAGTGTGAGATAGAGTAAGAAGAGAATTTAGAGGGACAGAGAGAGGGGATAGATAGGGACTTGTGAAAGGATCGTAAGGACTATCCATTAGCCCAAAATTCATTGCATGGAGACTCTCTACCACAGCTGAAGGACCTCATCATTCTCTTCACCCTGTTCACCCACCTCGATCAATCTATCTATCATTTCTCTTCCTCCCTTGATATCATCACCTTGCTCTTTCCATACTTCCTACTTGTGGAATTATGCCACAAAATCCTCCAAAGATTTTGTCTTAATCTCATTAATCAACCCACCTCTCTAAAGCAAATTTATTGATCTCTTAAAACCCACTCACACTTCCCTTTCACATATTTCCCTACTAGAGGTGAAGAAGGAGAAATCAAAAAAGCACTGACAACGAAAGCCCCAAAGCGATGAAGACTTGGAGCAAGACAAGAGGTTGCATATGTGAATGAGGTCCCATCTACACCAACTTCTATTCAGGTACCTTTGGATGATGTTGTCACTCTCACAAGCACACTACCAAGACCCATAGATCGCTTATTGCTTCAAGTGTTTCACGTCAACAACTATGGCTACCTCTCACATAGCCATGTGCACTCTCTCTCACACAAGTGTAGTGAGCTTACCTTTGAATCTAATCGAGTTGCCTCCTCCCACAAATCTATCGATAGCTCAATGATCCAAGATAGGCTTTTAAGCAAGCTCCATCCCCAAGCTTCAAGCTCCGTAGCCATACGCATGAGAAAAGAGAAGAAAAAAAGGAGAAGAAGAGCTTCTCCACGATCTCTCACTCTCTTACACACACACTCTTCCTCTCTCACACTCCCTCTCTCATACACAAGAATGAAGTAAGAAGCAAGAAGCAAGAAGAGAGCAAGTTTAACCACACACCAAGGATGAGCTTCTTCATTTACTTTTTTACTGTTATAAATATCCTACCTCCTCCTTGGGCGGCCATCCCCTTTTTGGTCCGATTTTTCCTCCTCGTGTCCTATTAGCATGGCCTTAATCCATGCATCTTATTCTTTTCAAAGTGCATGGGAGAGAGCTCGACACTCTTTTACAAAATAAATTACGAGCATGGTGGTCTTTTTGCAAAGATATTAAGGTGCGCTTATTCTTGTGCATCTCCCTCTTACATTGAGATTTTTTCCTTTGCTTTGTGTATTCAAATTTTCCTTAGTGCACCTTCCCACTTACCTTGGGATTGTTTTCCACTTTCAATTTTCTAGATTTTCTATCTTGGTCTTCAAAGGGTTAACATTACCCCTCTCCTAGCTGAGTGACACTCCCATGACACTTGATAGTATAGGCTAAAGATATCGAGGGTTGGTGTGGAATTGTTCTTGGAGCCTTTGGGGAGGTTGGTTAAGTTGGACATTCTCTATGAAGCAGGTTTTAAGATTGTTGATGTCAAAGATAGATTGGTGGTTGAAGAAAGCCTCCACAACAATTGTTGGCTTGCTACACCACTGCACAACGTACCTGAAAAGAACAACGAGTGCACTTCCTAGGGGCATGTGTCTACCTTACCGTGTAGTGCACTGTGCAAGTGATTGTGGAACTGGAAGATGGGTCAAGAACCATAGGCAACAAGCCTAAGATATTGTCCCACAGTTGAGGACCTAGTTTGCACATTGCATTGTGCAAGTGATAGTGGAACTGGGAGATGGGTTGAGGCAAGCCTAAGATGTTGTCCCACACTTGAGGACCCAATTCATGTAAAGGAAGGTGTTGTGTATAACTTATGGAGACATGTCTATCAAAATTTCATGCCCTTAATATGCCTAACTTGTGAAGTGGGGGAGGGGCTAGGGTGGTCCCAAGGTGGAGTGGTTGTAACACTCATAGAGTACAAATGGAGGGATTTCATTTTTCTTTTCTTTTTGTTTTCACTTCTTTTCTTTTATTTTTTTATTTTTTTTTAATAGTGACAAGGGAGTACGTTAAGTGGCATCTTGTTCATGGGTAGGGGCCAAGCTATGGCAGGGAGGCTTGAGGGATTTTCTTAGGAAAGATCAAGTTTGCATATAGCCCTTTAAGTTGATTCTTACATTTAGGGCTATGGTAGACAAAAATGGGTGGTTGCACCCAGTAAACCTAATATCACTCATATCTTCTAATAAGCTCGTACAAAATGTTGGCAAGAGGATGGCTCTCATCATGAGGTGGGTCATTGCACAACTATCTATCCTGCATAAATGTCAAAAAAGAGGGGCAGTAGCCGCTCTTCCTCTGCAATAGGCTTTTGTTTTAGTAAGATTCTCAAGAGACAAAGAAAATTACAAGTGGTGATGAAGGTAGGATCTAGGCAAGAAGAGAATTCCTTTGAGAAAATGTGCTATGGATGGGTGGAGGTCCCTCTCTGTTAAAGGTTAAGCACTCCTCCAAAGATGTGGCATTCACATTGTAGATCTTAGGGAAATCATACCTACCATGCATCTCCTCATTGAAGTCAACTCCAATTCTCCACGAGTAGGGCATGTAGGTAGGATTATTCCTATTGTATGGTAGTGTATTACAAAAGGCCATCCATGCATCTAAGTTAGAGTCCCCAATATTTCTTCGCCACTGTGGTTGTGCTTCACACCCCTCCACTATCCTGGGCATCTCCATCACACTATTCTCCCAATAGTCTATAGGCTCCTATTGCCACTTTGTGGGGTGTCTAATTCTCTCCGCCGACCATTACTTCCCCAACCTTACCAAGAACTTTATCACTTCCTCCACTACCCTAGGAGACAACACTCTATCCAATGTTTGAGGGAAGGTTAAGGTGAATTCAAAGGGTCAGCTTCAATTCTCCCATTACTCCCATACTGCAAGTTCCTGGTTCCAGTTCATAGGATTGCACTCCTCTCCTTAAGGAATGGCCTTATTAGGAATTTGTCGCAACTTGGGCTACAGTTTTCTTTGTGCTAGTTCTACCTATTATCTTCACTTGTGCCTCATTTCCACCATTCTCTCAAGGGGGTATGGTTTTCTCACCTTGCTCTTCTATTTGGTGTTTACAAAGGGGGGCTTGGTTTGTGTGGCTAGTCTTCCTCAACGTGGTCATACACAAAGTCTGATCCCTCTTCATATATTAGCTCTCTTGGCTCCTTAGGGGGAGGCTGTGATTACTATCTATGCTCCCAAACCTCTAGCAATTCAAATTCCTACATGGATAATCCAGCCATGATCAAATGAGCTATTTGTTCCTCCACTCCTAAGCTAGTGCTAGGTTTGGGCACCTTGGCATGGAGTCCATGTTTAAGTGCTCTCCTTGCCAGCTCCAATTATCTTTTGAATTCATCAATTGTCTCTTCTTCTCTTTTCTGAGTGACATTTAGTACCGTGTTCAAGAAGGCCTTTTTATGCTCAAGCATCCCTATCTTCATAGATTCAGCTTTGCTTTATGCCATAATACGTTCACTTCTCTGAATATGCCAAGTGGTAAGCTAAGTCTTTAATCCTATCCTCATTGTTAGCCACCCATTCTTCTGCCTTCCCTTTCATTTGCTCCAATCCTTGATTCTGGTATTAGGCTAGGGTAGTGATTACTTGCTCTTGCTCTCGCCATAATGTTTTCATCTATTCCTTCTCTCGGTTTCGATGCTCTATCTATTCCCTTAGGATGGCTTGCTCATGGAGAGTTGCTTGAAGTTTATTATGTAGTTCCGCCATCTTTCTCCTTGCTTCTTGCTCACCTTCTACCTTTTCCTCTTGTAGTTCTTTGGATAGATGTTCTCTTTGTTTCTTCAAGCTATTGACCTCTTCCTCAAGGTGTTGCATATCCTAAGATGTGAGAGTGCATTGTGCCTCTAGAGCAATGCAACTCTCCCTTTCTTCATCATATAGGTCTTTTAAACTTTCTTTGCCATGCCTTGTCTTTAATGCCTCTTTTAATGCCATCACTTCCTTGGTTATTATGGTCATTCGCCTCGTTCTTTCTAGTCATTAGGTTGCAAAGGCATTCCTTTCTTTGTCTAGCTTAGCAATTGCAACCTTTCTTTCTTCATTCATCTTGTCATGTTGACTTTGAAGTTCTTTCACTAGCTCGTCATACTCTTCTATGTTGTGCATTCTGAGGGTACCAAAGTAGTAGATACTTCAAGGCCAAATACCTTCGGTCCTTGGCAAGATTTTTCATTAGCTATTGATGGTCTTTTGCTTCCTAGGAGTGGATCCTTTGCTTGGTGTGCAAGTGCAAACTCTTGCACTTTGCTTATGAGATACTGCACCCAAGCCATGACGTTACTCTCATTGATTTCCCCTTCTGTGGTTCTTTGCATCGAAGTGGTCGTGGGGACCATGACTTGTGGAGGTTGGTGCAGGGGAGCCTTTTCCTTACCTTCCACCACTGGTTTTTGTACGGCCTCTTCTGGAGCAACACTCGTGCTAGGCACATCCTCACAAATAGGGCTCATCATGGCTAACTCCTAAGATCAAGAGGGTTGCTCCACTAATCTTCTAATGGCAAGAGCTATCTACTCCTCCTCCTCCCATCTTAGCCTTTCTTCCTCTTCCTCTTGTCTCTTTTTGCACTCCTCTTTGAGTTTCTTAGATTCTTCTTCAACTCTCTACAATTCTCTGATTTATTCAATATGGTGGATCTGGTTCTCCTGATAGGAATCTTTAGCATGATTCTTCTTCTTTCTCCTTAGCTTTATGGCACTAAGTCCCCCTACTTGCTAACCGTCCTCTCACTTGAGGTTTCCTGTTGGTGGTGGCTGCTGAGTTGGGCGATCAGCTTCTCTCTTCTTAGTGGCTTGTTCTATCTCCTCCTGCTGAACTCTATTAAATTCTTCCTTCTCCAAATTCCCTATTGAGAATGAAGTGGGAGGGCTCATTGGAGCTAGAGAGAAATGCTCTTCTTGGGTTTGTGATCATTTAGGGGTTTCCTCCACTACTTCTTCTCTTTTCACCTCCCCCATAGCTTCTTGAATTATGGCTATTAGCACCCCTCCAAACTCTACAATCGATGCCTTGGATGCTGGTTTTTTTCTCTCTGGCTCTCTTGGTGTAACCGAGGACTCTCCTCCTATTGCCTTGGAGTCATTGATAGCACCTCTGCCAATGTCTGGATTGTTTTTTGGACATAAGCATTCCGATTCACCTCATCCAGTGCATTTGCTACAAGGCTTTCAAGTAAGGGCACTCCTATTTTGTTCATAAGGGCATTATATATTTGACTCAAGAAGAGAGTGTGGACCATCTTTGCCTACAGTCTGATGGTGGGCTTAGGAATAATAACCAAGCTGATTCCATCATTCATGTAAACTTTCTTCTTATCCATTCCTAATATCCCATAGACATCTCTCTTCGTCCTCTTCTCTGGCTTGTCCACCACTAACCCCAAGGCCTTCTCCCACGATCTATAGACTAAGTTTGACTTCCACCCTCCTAGTGGCATCTCCCTATATGATTGTCACTATATCACTATTCTTCTGGACATCAAAAGTTTTCATAAATTTAGTGCATTTGCTATGATCTATGTCCTGGCCCACCTTCTCTAAGTACTTAGCAAGATTGCACTATTCTATTATCTATATGACTACCTCTTCCGATGTCACCAACTCCTCCAAGTTATGGATACTGTAGTATTTCAATTGATTGAAGACGTGCATCTCAGTGGCTAAGCTATATTTGTTGTGTTCTTCCTTCGAGATTGTTGATTCTATCCTATTGCCCAACCATTTTGGTTCTTGTCACCACACAATGGCCCATAATGAGTTCTTTTTGAAGGACATTTCTTGCATAAAAGGTAAAGTGATTAGAAAGAAACACTATTAGATGGTGAAGTGTATAAACTAAGAAAAAATAATTCCACATCAATCAATCAATACATTCCACGCAAGAACTTCATGGAGAATTTTTACTAAAAGAAAAAAAAAATTCAATTCATCTTTTTCTTTTGAAGTTAAACTCTTATTTTGATTTTTCATTCATCTTCCATTCACCTTCCACTTTACCCCCTCCCCCTTGGAAATGATAAAAATTATTCCTAGGATCATGGAAGTAAAGGTGTAAGGGCCTTCAGTGCGTCCCTGGTGTACCTCATTATTTCAAGAGCAAGTCATAAAAAGTTGGGTTATACTCTAATGTCACATGACAGTCTATATCCTATGGACAAGGCATCAACTCCACCCAGGGCGACACCCTCGTCTCCATCAACCTCTCCCACGCCTCCCCCCACACCTCCCGTCTCGGAGCTACCATCACCATCTTTGCCATCTGTGCCTATGTCGCCTCCTTCTCCATCGGCCTCAGCCCCATGTCATGGGTCTTCGTTTCAAAGATCTTCTGCCTCCGTGCCCAGGCCATGGGCCTCGCCGTCTTCGTCAACTGCCTCATCAGTGGCATCGTCGCCATTACCTTCCTCAGCATTGTCAAGGTCTCCTGTTAGCATTCTAGTGTCGGGTATTGGACATCCTACTTTACGCAGAGATACCCAACCCGAAGCAGATCTATGCCGCACTTGGTTCAAAGAGAATGGGAAACGAGAGGGATGCGTTGCTCAACCTCTCTGCCCATAGGGCATAGTCCCATTCCGGTCCCCTAAAACGGCATGAATCGGGTTCTAACCTGTCAATACCTAAAGGTCGAATGATGATAAAAACTTGTGAGAAGCCTCCCAGTTCTCTGGGACCACCCTACCATAGGATGGACCCGTCGGGGGTTCCGCCCACCCGCTTCCCTTAATAGCTTTAGTTTTCTAATTAGGTCCTACCACATTTATGTGTGACACTTAAAATCATCTTCATTAATTAAGCCTTTTAGGGAACAAGGTTCGTTCGCGTAAATTATAGCACAGACACGAAAACAGAGCAAAGCAATCTGTTGACAAACAAGATCAAACAAGTTCCTTAACTTATCTTCAAGTTAATCTTTGTCTCCCGCCCATACAGGAGAAATTATGTTTCGCTTCTATCCAACAGAAGTATCCCTTCTGCCCTGCAAAAGTAACTGGTCCAATTCACATGGCACCAAAAACTCAATCCTTTATCTAGAATAGGATCTCCCAACATGCCCAGATGTTGGGGCCCACGGAGGTCTTCAACTCCATTCTAGACCTAGCAAGGGGTGTCCAGAGCTCCAACTGACCCGCAAGCTGTCTAGAAGCGAAACATCATTTCCGTGGTTGGCCTTTTCACCACTCGACCTTCGGCCCATGAATCGAGCAGTGCCCTCTCGGGTTAATACGCGGTGCGACCATGGAGGTGATCCACCCGTACAATATATCCTTCCTTAATTAAATCCTTTAAGAATCAAGCACAAACAAGGCATTCAGCCTAATATCATTTTCTAAGAAAACATTCCTTTATTCCCATGGCAACTTGTCATCACAGACCCTTGCCATGCATTTACCATAAATCACAAGCACTTGGAATAATCATCCAAACAACAACTAACAACCAGTTGAATATAAAAGCATTTAGGATATTGTTTGATCAACTAACAAAACCAATTGCATTCTTTCCAAAACAATGCAAGAGTAGATGAAATAATATTTCCCATTGCATAATTGCTCTTCCCCTTGGGATCTAAGAGCAATATTATGCAAAAATGTTCTTAACACTTCCTTCCTTCGGCTAGGGTATATGTTAAGGGTTCAAACACTATTCATGATGTAAGCTCTATAGGTCACTTACCTTGATTGATAACCCAACCCTGAGTTTGGATTAGCAAAAGTCATCGTTATCCGACGGATCTCAAGATATCTTAGTTTTAACCCTTATGATTAATTTCTTGTACTAGCTCTTAGTCAAGTCATGAGGTAACTAGAAAATTATCCTCATATATCAAACATGTCATAGGCATAACGTATAAATACTTGATAAGATAAGTGCGAGATGATCTCAAGTAATTAGACTCCAATAGGCCTTGCATTGACCTAGAATCTAGTTTTTCTTAATATTTGGCCTCTTAGGCTAAGTACTTTTGAAGTATCTAAACTTTAAACTATTACTTCTCCATTCAAGCATTTGTATACCCAATCTTTTAATGTCGTTCTTTTGACGACTATGCCATACCCAATCTTTTAATGTCGTTCTTTTGACGACTATGCCATTCATAACGCTTGACTAATTCTTCCTTGTAATTGCTCTACTAGCAAATAAGTTATATGTAACTAGGTGCAATTATCTTTCCTTGATATATGCACTTCACAAACTCCATCTTCTGAGTAAGCGAGGTGAAATTTATCCTTTCCCATGACCTATACTTGTGCAATAGTATGGGCTTAACGTATCTCATATGAGAATCAAAGCAAGCATTGATCAACTTGAAAATACATTACTTACAACCGGAACTATAGTTGGATTGACAGTGATGCCTTTGCTCGAAGCCTTGTTGTTGGTTGCGGGATTGTCATCCGCACGCGACATTCTTCGCTTGGAGGCCATTGTCCGCAGCTAGACTCAAGAGATTAAGGAGGTGGAATAGATTCAAGATGGGAGAGCGTAAGAGAAGATGGTTAAGTCGAGGATCGAGATAGAGGGAATTGAGCCAATTCTCTTCCTTGCAGCCTCTCGGGGTGACTCTTCTCTCTCTCTCTCTCTCTCTCTCTCTCTCTCTCTCTCTCTCTCTCTCTCTCTCTCTCTCTCTCTCTCTCTCTCTCTCTCTCTCTCTCTCTCTCTCTCTCTCTCAAGCTCTCTTTCAAGCTCTTCCTCACAATCTCTTGGAGGAGTGTCCTCCTCTCTACCTCTCTCTTGCAGCCTCTCGGGGTCTCCTTCTGCTTTCTATGCCTCTCCCATGCCTCATATTTATAGTGAATTAGAGAAGAGGGCTTGTGGTTGAGAAGTAGAGCTCTTTATGGAGGGGGATCTTAGAAAGATCAGTGATCTGATGCTCAGATCATAAATCTGATGGTTCCATTGGCTCCGAAAGGGGGGGTAAAACCCCAAGATACTTGTTTAGAAAGCTCTCAATTCACTCCTTCTTCTTTTCTCTGTTCGAAGTGCTGTCTACTGCCTGTAAACTGCGATCGCGGCGCGCGCGATTTCACCAGTCACTGCTCTTTATTTTTCTTTTTATAAAATCTTCAAACTAACTAAAATATCACTTGTCTTTTCTTTTAAATGACATCTAGTTCTAAAAATCTCCATATCTTTTTTTAAAGGATAATATCTAAAATATACTAGCTTTGCCCAAAATCTAATATTTTTGGACCTTCCAAACTATACACATGAACTTAGTGATTAATATAACTCATAAGTCTCGTTCACGTTGTAATTTACGTGAAGGGTAGCTACGGTCTTTGCCAATTCGAGAAAAATATCGAATTTACGACTCTTGATTTTTCTAAATAAAATATTTTAAATTAAATAAAAATTATCAATAATTAATGTTAGTTAGTTTTTACCTTAGTTAGTCTTTAGTTAGTAATCTTACTAACTTATTAATTGACTAACTAACTTACGAACCAACCAACTAACTTTTATTATGCGGAGATATTACAATGGAATAATAGAAAGTAACTTATAGTTGCTTTATTGAATGTATAGAGGCTAAGTACAAAGGTACTGCTATGGCAGCATGTGAGGTGGTATGGATCCAAAAGCTATTGGGTGATTTGGATATGCAGGGAGATGGTCCAATGTTATCATTCACTATGATAACATAAGTAGCATACAGTTAGCTAAGAACCCAGTGTTCGTGCTAGGAAAAAATACATTGAGGTGCACTACCATTTTGTGAGAGAGGAGGTGCTTATAGGAGATATTGACTTGGTATACATTAATACACAATATCAGATAGTTGATATTTTCACAAAGGCATTGGGTGCAGAGAAGCTTCAAAAATTTTTAAGCTTGCTTGGAGTTGCAAAGATACATTTAAGCTTGAGGGGGAGTGTTGAGATAGCAAGCTCAACACATACGAATATTGATGATGGACCACCCAATTAGATGAGTCCACATGTCTACACTTAGCACATCAGTGGTCATTATGATCCTCACATAGCCACTGGCTTATTACTTGTTACATTTGGCTTGTTGCACCTACCTATAGCTGGTACAATTATAGTGCTAGTCGATTAGTATAGATAGTTATGCACTGTTTGACTTAGTAGGCCGCTTTCCTTTATGTTATATCTTATCTATACTTTGTGTGAAAGAAGAAGAAACCAACAAGTAAACATTTTGGCCTCCATCTCTCTTCTTGTGTTCTTGAGTGAGTTTCCACTTATGTGTATGGGTGTGTGTTTGGTGCAATAGCTCAAGCAAGTCCCCCCACCACACGATTCATGACATAAGGGATAGAATGCCAACACAACATTATGTGTACATAAATATAATACTCGTGATTGTTTGCACAGGATTGTTTAAAATTGTATTTATGTATGTGCATAATTTACGTGAAGGAACTTCGTTTTAAAAGGGTTAATTAAGGAAGTTGATTACTATACGTCAATTAAATCATGCTAGAACTAATTAGCAAACTAAAGAAAACCCTAAAAGAAAGTAGGTGGCTAGATCCCCAATGGGTCTTGCCAAAGATAGGGTGATATTGGTTCACCAAGAGGCATCCATCACAATTTAAGGGTTAGTTTTAGGCAATCTAGGAAGAGCCAAATAATGATTGTCCTAGCATGTTGTTAGCGATCAGAGCCAGGCAGTCCAGTCGGACTGTACAGTTGGACTACCACGTGGCAGTCCGACCTAGTACAGTACAGTCGGCTGCATTTAATGCAACCGACCTGCAGTTATTTTGCGCCCAGTTTTTGGCTATTTATAGCCAGGATTTCCAGCAGTCTCCTACACTCTTCTGCTCACAGATTACAGGCTAGAGGCTCGCGTAGATTCTGTCTCTGTTTGCAGATTTCAGACAGGAGATCGTGCAGACTGCAGCGGACTTCGAGGTGAACAGCAGGTTGCATCGTCGAGGTGGAGACACGCAGTCCAGCGCACTGCGCTCGTGTACATATCTGCATATCTTTGTATACATCACACTTTATACAGCAGATCTTCATCTTCCACTGTCTCTTTCTCTCTCTTCTCTTTGCGTTCTCTCTCTCTCTCAGTCCTACGCTTCCGCACCGCTGCACTCTGACATGGTATCAGAGCAGTGTAGAAGGGCTGACTGAGTGAAGAACCAACCTGAAGAGGAGTTTCCATCGCGACACAAGGCTGTGTTTTCAGCTTTTAAGGGCAAGCAGGAGGGCTGCGCCTCGGAACAAGGCTGAAGCGAGCGTGGGCGCGCGGGAAAGGAGTCCAGGTGGTGGATTTGCTGTTGTTCACTGCTGTTTGACGAGGAGGAAGTTTGAGTTTTCTGCTTTCAAGTGCAGGTTTTGCTTTTTCATCACCTCCAGCGGGTGAAGAAGTTTCGGGACGCGGAAGAGCCCTAGCAGACTGCGTTTTCTCAGTCAGAGGGGGCTGCTTTTGCATTTGTAAAGGCATTACAGGTGAAGATGTCTACAGAGATTGACTTGGAGTTCCAGACGATCATGGACCGGAAGGTGCCTGTCTTACTAGCTCTTCCCGCAGATCAGAAGCTTGATGGCAACAATTACCGCATTTGGCGCGTGATGATGTTGGCCATCCTTGAGTCCTACGATTTGGCGGAGCTTGTACAGGAGGAGATCGACCGGCCCTCGGTGAGAGATGAGTCCAAACTCTCTTCTGATGCTCGTGCGGAGTTGGCCAAGGCACAGTCTCACTGGGACAAACTGAATGCCCGGATTCGTTCCTTTCTTTTTCTGTCTTGTACTACAGCCGTGATAGCTCACATCGAGCACTTGACGGTGGCTCGGGAGATATGGCTGGAGCTTGATCATATGTATAACCGGATGACCCTTATGAAGAGGGTTTCTTTGGAGGTGCAGATGCGGACCTTGTCCGTGAACAAGTCTTCTTCATTGCGGGAGCACATCAACAAGCTTAGACAGCTTCAGATGCAAGTTCAGAATGCGGGGAAGCCGATTTCCTCTGAAGACATGGCGATCACACTCTTGTCCCAGTTGCCGCCACGATTCGGTGCTTTCTACTCCGCCCTTATTGCTTCGGGGCGAGAATCCACTCTTCAATGGGAAGAGTTGGTTCCTATGGTTTTGGACCAAGAGGAACAATTGAAGGGACAAAATGCTTCCAAGTCGGAAGCACTGATAGGTCAAGCCTCTCAGAAGAAGAAGGACCAAAAGAAGAAGAAGGGGGATAACAAGTCAAAGAAGGACAAGGACAAGGACAAAGAATCCACATGCCATATTTGTGGAAAGACCGGCCATTGGAAGAAGGATTGCCCTGACAAAGACAAGAAGGACACCAACAAGAAGGACACGAAGGATTCTAGAGCAGTGGCTGCACCCTCATCACCTATGTTTCTTCATCTAGCTGTCATTGAGGACTCTACACCGAATGCTTCTGATGCTGCGATGACAACTCCCCAGGCTCGAGAGTGAATCGTAGACAGTGGTGCCTCCCGGCACATGACTCCTTCATCAGATGGTGTTGCCCAGTTACGACCTTCGCGTGGGCAGATTCTCATTGGAGATAGCTACCAGGTTTAGGGTATCATCTACTGTCAGTTCATAAGATTTGTTCTCTTGGCCTTATGGTGGAGTTTGACAGTGATTCGGTGTGAGTCCTTGATCGTGGGTCAAGGAAGGTTCTCTCATCAGGATATGAGGAGAATGGCATCTACAAATTGAAGTTTTCTACCGCCCTCTCTACTCTTCTTCTTACCTCTCAAACACAGTTAGAGCTATGGCATGCTCGTTTTGGTCACCTCAACTATGATTATCTTCAGAAGGCGTCAGGTGGACAGCTTGTTCGAGGGTTGCCGGACATAGTGGTGAGCCAGCAGCCATGCATCTCCTGCATTCGTGGGAAACAGCATAGGGATAAGATTTCCAACAAAGCTTCACGGCGGTCTACTTCACCGATGGAGCTTGTATCTACGGATCTTTGTGGCCCTATGCGAAATGAGTCCTTGAGAGGGAGCTCGTACTTCATGTTGATCGTAGATGACTATAGCAGGATGACATGGCCCTATTTCTTGGCGTTGAAGTCGAGGCTTTCTCCCACTTCAAAGATTGGCTTCTCTTTGAGGAGAACTGATCGGGCCGACGATTGAAGACCTTGCGATCCGACAAGGGTGGTGAATTTGTTTCTAATGAGTTTGCTCGTTTTTGTGCAGATAAAGGTATTCACCAGGAGTTTGCTAATACCAACACTCCTCAAGAAAATGGCATTCTTGAACGGAAGAACCGAAGTGTGATCGAGATGGCGCACACCATAATGGAGCACCGACAGACACCTCAGTTTCTGTGGGCCGAGGCTGTGGCTACTGCAGTCCACATCCTTAACCAATCCCCCACTTCGGCCGTTGATGGGATGACACCTTTTGAGGCTTACTTTGGGACTAAGCCCGATGTTTCTTATTTTAGGGTTTTTGGGTGTGATGCCTATGTTCACATTCCCAAGGCTCATCATGATAAATTTGAAGCAGCTTCCCGAAGACAGATATTTGTTGGCTACAGCTCTCAATCCCAAGGCTATCGTTTGTATGTTCCCGTCAAGCGGGATGTGTACACCAATCGAGATGTGCGGTTCATGGAGGTTCCGGCCATAGCCGCGAGTGAGGAGCATCCCGTTCTTGGGGATCCAGGGGAGAGTTGGGCTTCCGAGACAATTCCTTTGGAGCCTGCGCCTTTTGATTCTGATTCTGTTTCCGATACAGAGTCTACTATTCCACCGATCCCCCCCAAGGAGTTACCACCAGTGGATATTCCAGAGTATTCTGCTGATGGAGATAGACGAGGAGAGGTCTGGCCTCCTCCTCGTTGGGCCCGTGACACCCTCCGTGATTCAGGGATTGAGGGGGTCCCTGAGGAGTGGGGACCGCAAGATGGTCCGTGGCGGTCATGGCAGCACCAAGCACATTCTACGAAGCTTGTTTGCTCTAACTATTGTTTGATGACCCGTGTTATGCAGGATCGAGAGCCCACCTTCGTGAAGGAGACTTTACAGTCCGCACCATGGAAGAAAGCTATGGAAGTCGAGTTGGAGGCTATTGAGAGGAATGGCACTTGGTAACTCGTGCCTCGCCCCCCGAATAAGAAGGTGATTGGCGTCAAATGGGTCTTCAAGACCAAGTACCTTAGTGATGGTTCTTTGGACAAGCACAAGGCTCGCCTTGTTGCTAAAGGTTTTGCACAGCGCCCAGGGATTGATTGTCATGACACTTTTGCCCCCACTGCTCGTATGGCGACTATTCGAGCTGTTCTTGCCTTGGCTGGCCATAGGAGATGGCCTGTCTACCAATTGGATGTGAAGTCGGCCTTCCTCAATGGTGATTTGAAGGAGGAGATATATGTTGAGCAGCCTCCTGGCTTTGGATCTTCAGATGGGAAAGTCTACAGGTTGAAGAAGCCTCGTATGGCCTCAAGCAGGCTCCGCGTGCATGGAACGAGAAGATTGATTCGTTCCTTCAGTCACAGTTGGGATATCGGCATTCCAAGGCCGATCGGCAGCTTTATGTACACATTTCCGAGGCTGGTTGTGTGCTTTTTGTGTTGTATGTTGATGATTTGATTGTCACAGGTATGCACAGAAGGTCCAAGAGATGAAGGCAGCTTTACATCAGACGTTTGAGATGACGGATTTGGGTCTACTCCATTTCTTCTTGGGCCATGAGATTTATCAATCTCAGAGGGGGATTTTCATTTCTCAGCAGAGATATGTACAGGAGCTCTTGGTTTCTTTTGCGATGGAGGATTGTTGGACCATTTCTACTCCTATGGATCCGAACTGGAAGGCCACTTCCCATTCAGCTTCTCCCATGGCGGATGCTTCCCGCTATCGTCGGTTGATTGGATCATTGATTTGGCTCCTCAACACTCGTGTTGATCTTTGTTTTGTTGTTGGGCTTTTGGCAGGGTTCATGAGTGAATCTCAGACGGTGCATTGGCAGGCTGCCCAGAGGATACTTTGGTATTTGAGGGGGACATCTGATTTAGGGATTCATTATCCAGCAGGCACAGGTGGTTCAGATCTTGTACTTGCATGTTGGAGCGACTCGGATTGGGCTGGTGATGTGGACCACAGGCGGTCTACAACAGGTTACTATTTTACCTTGGGTGCAGGTGTTATCTCATGGAGTAGCAAGAAGCAGCCCACGGTAGCCCTTTCGTCTACTGAGGCGGAGTATCGGGCCGCGTCTTCCACCACATGTGAGGCTATGTGGCTTCGGAGATTGTTGGAGGAGCTTCGTTGCTCCCAGACTCATTCTACTTTGCTGCAATGTGACAATGAGAGTTGCATTGCCTTGGCACGGAATCCTGTTTTTCATGCTCGGACGAAGCACATAGAGATCCAATACCACTTCATCCGAGAGAAGCTTCTGGATGAGACCATCACCGTAGAGTACTGCAAGACGGAGGACAATCTTGCATATTTGTTTATGAAGGCGCTTCCCCAGGCTCTACTTCGGAGACATGCCAGATCCCTTAGGCTTCTGCCCCGCCTAGGCTCTGAGAGGGGGTGTTAGCGATTAGAGCTAGGCAATCCAGTTGGACTGTACAGTCGGACTGCCACGTGGCAGTCCGACATGGTACAGTATAGTCGGTTGCATTTAATGCAGCTGACCTGCAGTTATTTTGCACCCAGTTTTTGGCTATTTATAGCCGGGATTTCCAACAGTCTCCTACACTCTTCTGCTCGCAGATTACAGCCTGGAGGCTCGCGTAGATTCCATCTCTGTTCGCAGATTTCAGACAGGAGATCATGCAGACTGCAGTGGACTTCGAGGTAAACAGCAGGTTGCATCGTCGAGGTGGAGACACGCAGTCCAGCGCATTGCGCCCGTGTACATATCTGCATATCTTTGTATACAGCACACTTTATACAGCAAATCTTCATCTTCCACTGTCTCTTTCTCTCTCTTCTCTTTGCATTCTCTCTCTCTCAGTCCTACACTTCCACACTGCTGCACTCTCACACATGTCGTCAATAGAATCCAACCAATGCCCTTTTAGGGAGACAGACCTAAGACTTTACCCTATGGGTAGAGGGGTTGACATGCATCACTTCTCCCTCGTTTCTCACTCTTTGAACCAAGTGTGGTAATGGTTTGCTTCAGTCTAGGGGATGACAGCAAGGTTGTCACCCCAAAAGCCAGTGCTAGATGGCTTATAGGAGACTCTAGCATTTAAATTAGGTTCTTGTTTCATGTCGATCCTTGTGGGATTGAGGCAAAGCTTCCCTTGCGAGGTAAACTCAAGTAGGTCAAGATTACAAATGTTCGACCATTCAAACAAGATGGTAATAGTCTTGATTACTTCTTGATGGACTACAAAAATACGTGCTATTGATGTTTGTTTTGGATATGCATATTACATCAATCAAGCATAAGAATATCTCTTCTCCCTACTCAGCAAAGAACTTGAAACCTCAGTAAAGCTATTATATACGTACAATATTTATATAATCTATTTCAAATTAGCAACAACAATATTAAAGTTGTCATTTGCAAATAGCTAAGTACAGAAACTGCTCTCATTAGGTATAGATAGCCCTAACAATCTATCCATTAATTCACTATTACACATTATCACCATCCAACACAATCAAAGGAGCATAGACATTAAAGGACTACAATCTTTTGGCCAATTTCTTGATAGGTGGTCTCTCTCTCTCTCTCTCTCTCTCTCTCTCTCTCTCTCTCTCTCTCTCTCTCTCTCTCTCTCTCTCTCTCTCTCTCTCTCTCTCTCTCTCTCTCTCTCTCTCTCTCTCTCTCTCTCTCTCTCTCTCTCTCTCTCTCTCTCTCTCTCTCTCTCTCTCTCTCTCTCTCTCTCTCTCTCTCTCTCTCTCTCTCTCTCTCTCTCAAATCTTCTTATTTGAATTAGAAGATAAAGGCATGGCATTTCTTTATAACTTTACAATGCACCGACTACTACTTCTTGGCCCATTGGAGACTTACCTTACTCTCTATGCTAGCAAAACATATTGGCAATCCTCCAAAGCAAGAGAAATGCCAAAGTTGGAACTATTCTTCTCTTCACACTCATTATTGAGGCAATGCCTTGCAAAATTGATATTTTCATGACATGCATAGCATGCATTAAGAAATGGGAGAAATTGAATGTCAAATACAATTTCAAATCCCATTTCATCTCTTATCTCAGTATTTTAATAAGGGGCATAGAAAAGGCATTCCCAATTATAGCAATAGACTCTTTCACATTTGCTTTCAAGGGTGCATGTAGCCCTAAAAATGAAATCCACATTACACACTCCAATATCAGCACCACATTTAGAGGAACCAAACTCATCATGGCAAAATTAATACACTAGATTCCCCCTAAAGCCAACAAAACAATATAAAATATTAGCACTATTTGCAAACACACTTATCTAGTGACTTGCAATAATGTAGACCTCTATGTGCTTGATAAGCGATATTAAACCACCTCAAAACTCATCATCAATGGTGGCAGCTTCCCCATAAAGTACATAAACAATCCACAAGAAGCAAAGTCGTAATATCTCATGTGCATAGATTCCATAAGGAGACCAATACTAGCTTTGTGTACATGTTTTGCAGATGGTCAATGGCTTCTCGCTTTGCAAACGATGGCTTTTACATATCTTAAGCCATGGTTTGGGCATTACAACATGTGCATCAAAGCACTAACTATCTTTGACATGTGCAAGCTAGGAATGGAACTCCATGTGTCCGTTAGTGTGGAAGACCTAGAAACTTTGGCCTTGCTACGCTTTACAGGGTTCACCTCTCCAAAACATCTGCCCTACATGCACGCCTGGATAACACGCCTCAGTAGAGGCACACCATACTTCCCACTAGAATAGTTTGTTGGAAATAGAAGAATGTACATGGTACACATCTCACATGTCACTCCCCTTGCTCACTCTATCCACATAGAAAGCTTGAAACTAAGGTAGTGCCACACCTTACTAGATATTCCTAAAATCTAGCAAGTAAAGCGAGTGCGAGATTTATAAAATGAATGAAAGTTGAAGAATGTGCAAGAGGAGGTTGACTTTACTTACAACCTACAAGACTTTAAGAAAAGTCTAGGAAGACCCTGGCATGCACTACAGTTACATCATGGGCCATGTCTCTGAAAGCATGAGTTTGTGGGGGACATATCTCTAAAAGTATGCTTTCTTTAAAGGTTGCAAACTTCTGGAATCTTCAAGGTGGATTATGGCTTCAAATTTCCAAAATATTGCTCAGACAGGCATAAGACTTTTAGCCTTTAAAGGTACGTTTCGTTTCAAAGGTTTTAGACAAAGAAATACTTGTATTAATGGATAAGTGCGCCTCTGCGGGGCCCGCTGGAAAGGAAAAACTTCCAAAGTTCGTTTTTGAATTTCGAAATTCGAACAATTTTAAAATTTTGGTCGTAATAATCACGGGGAACCTTTTTTTGCCGGGGGGGGGCCAATCCAACGGCCAGATTAAAAAGAAGCGGGCGAAAGAAAAGAAGAAACGGCTGCAGGCTTTGGAGGGCACGGACGGCCAGGATGATGCCACGAGTGGAGTACCAACTACCAGCCAACTGTCAACGACTACGCCTCGGAGGGAGGGAAAAACAGAGCAACGACTTTTCTTACGGAGCGAGGGCGGGAAAGCAAGGAAACCGCTTCACCACGACTCAGTGAACCACGGTTTCGGTTAGAAACCGCCTCCGAAGCCGGATGGCCGTTTTGGTACGGGAAGTGGGCGGGCGGGCGGTTTTAAAAGCGGGCTGCGGCACCTCGAGATTGGCCATTGATTGGGCCGTAACTTCCCAATGGAGTGAGTGCAATTAAAAGAAGCCACTCATTAAATAGGCCCTTGTGAGTCACAAGAAGAGATGTCCTTGGAAGTTGGCAGTTGCCCCTCTCCTCTCCTCATCAAACCGTTGGTTCAAGGCCGGCTTTTGTCAAGATTTCAATTTTCGTGACTTGTTTCTTTAACATGACGATGCCTCCCCCACTCCTCCACAGTTGCTCTGCCTCCCCCCCCTCTGCTAACTTGTAAGTGCCTCATCGCCCCCCGCGTTAGCTTGCAAAGTGAAATGCCACTGTAGCCAAAGGGGGTTGTAACTCAAGTGGTTCGAGAGTTTGGGTGTGTACATGGGTGCATGAATGACACTGCCTCCCTTAGGGTAAGGGCCCTATCACACTAGGGCTAATGCATGTAGAGAGTGAAATCCCACTCCCCCCCACTAACCCTGCTATCGCTCTATCGCACTAGGGCTAATGCATGCACAAAGTGAAATGCTACTCCCTCCACTAACCCTGCTATTGCACCCTATGAGGTGGGGTGAAGAGGGTTATCTTAACTTGTCTACCACCCCCTCGCAAGGGGGTGCCAACACTCTGCTTGTGGGGCTAAAGCCGTGGGGATGCAAGCTCATTGGTTGTTGAAAGTTGTTGCAAATTAGACACCAACACCAATACTTGTCCAACCAATCAAGCGCTAGAACTCTAATTGTCCCCTCTCATCTTGCACCAAATGCCTTGCGTGCATTGTTGTTTTTGTGGGGGGAGGGTTACTTTAACCTTTACCTTATTAACGTTGTAAGTGTTGGGCATAAAGGGTAAGGAGGTCAATACTAGAATAGCCAAGCTTTTGCTTGGTGGATTCTTCACTAGAAACACAAACATTGGTTTTAGCTCATCAATTGGTGAACACAAATGAGGAGAGGCTTAAAAAGAAGCATCATGGATTGCATGCCTTATCGATTGAGATCAAGGACACAAAGCAAAATCCATGGAAAAAGTTAGGCATCTTAAATGTGACCGTTGAATATCATAAAAATTCCACATGCTAGCACCAATAATAGAAGTGCATGAGTGAAAACAACTAGCAACCACCACAACAATCTTCTGAAGCTGTTACACGAGTGCAATCAATCAATAATTGGATCACCACAACAATCTTCTGAAACAGTTACACGAGTGCAATCAATCAATGATTGGATCACCATAGCTTTTCATAAAGCCCTCGACAATGTTTAAAATGTGTTTTACAAGAAACTTGATCCACCTAGATCCTCCTCCTCGTTAACCGTACCAAGGGAAGAGAAGCTATTAAGTGTTGGAGTGGGCAACAACCTAACATTACATGAATGCACCATGTGAACATAGTGTGATGGACACATGTAAGCCCCACAACCTCATAGTTATGGACCCCTAGCTTAATTGCAAGGACATCAAGCTTAACATGGTTGTGATGTGCACAACCAACAATTATGATATCTCAACTTAAAGGACCTATTTTGGCAGTCTTTGTACATACCATGTGAAAAGCCCAAGTGTACATACTATGATAATAATGCATATTTGTACATAGTGTGTGGAAAACCAAATGTACATACTATACTAAAAAGACTTTTTTGTGCATACCATGTGAAAAACCTAGATGATAAGCTTATTAGAAAGAGTGAATTAAACTATTTACACATACTAATTAGACTATCAAATTAGAAACAAAATAGTACGGAAGCAATGAGTACTTGGACTACTTAATATAACATAGTATGTTGAAGCATATAGGAAATTGTTAGCCAACTTGAAGTATTAACGGTTTGATTAGGAGATGACACCAAACATCCAAGAATGTGCTTAATAAAAATGATTGTGGGAGATAGAGTTTTGCATGTGGAGAATTAAAAATGCAATACAAAAAATGAATGTTAGAAAAGTCAAGAAAGACTAAGGCGCTTCATCACTTAAGGGGCATGCATAGATCTCGCATGAACACACACACACACACACACTTTTTTTTTGTAATATCACACACACACACACACACACACAAGGAATTAGTTCTCACTTGAAAATTGTGCCTGCACAACCTAATTATTATGTGATGCAAGTGCAATGCGTTAGCATGCAATAAGCTCTCTATGGCTTTTTAATTAATGGAACTTATGTTGGTTTTGCTTTTATTTTCTCTCAAGCACACACCCAAACACCCATAGGAGGGCACCCCTTGCCAAATATTAATAAAAAATGTGGACAATGTCACAATGTGTTAGCCTATGCTTTTAAGTTTTTACAATCCTTTGATTTCATATTCTAGATAAAGGGAATGCACCTTTTTCATACTATAGGTTAGCTTATTTGTTGACAAATGTAAGTTCATAATATTGGGTTATCTTATTAAGGATTTCACCAAATGCACTTTTGATCATCACTTTATGTGTATCTTCATTTAAAGGCACCGTTATGTTAAATACTTTAGTTTGCACAGTAAGGAACTTTAGTTGATTTGATTGTCTACGGTGTAATAAAGGTGTTCAGGGGCTTGAGTGTTATGTAAATTGCTAAGTTCTTTTCAATATGCAAGTTAAGTTTTCTATTTGATGGCCTTGTAACTCTTTTAGCCTGTACATAGGTAGGATACCTTGCACACTAACAGAATAGTGAAGCATGATTACAGTAGGACTATCCTCCTCACCAAGAGCCTATCAAAAGGTGGATCATGATTGAATCGAGCAAGATAGAGGACTTACACAAACACACCATTTGAATGTAGGTTGTTGCCAACCAAGTGACATGTCCACTTGAACCCAACTTCATGACTACGAGCCAAGTTTTTACAATTGTATCATCATCTTTGGGATGTTGGTTAGATTGTCTCAAGTACATGTCCCCAACCATGAAAGGGTCTCAAAACTTTTCCTAATTTAGCAAAAAATGTTGCTTATTTTAATGCAACCTTTGATTATTAAGATAGCCACTATGACATATATAGATGGCATCCATTCAAAGCTTTGATTACTTCAATATCTATATGGCTACATTTCCATAATGAGGAGTGCCAATCATAACTTTTTTTGCTAGTCTTGGTGGTTGTAATGTTAATAAATGTCAATCATCTATTTAAAGTCTAAAGCTTTGTAGCCATCTTCTTATGATTGTGATGGTAGGTTGATCTGTGATAGTTGTGCTCCATTCTTGCTCACATTTTAACTTAATAAATGTCATTTTGCATTCTTATTATCTTTCACTGGATTGGGTAAATTTATCATCTATCATGCATACATAAGACCATCTAGATTTGTACTTATAGATCTAAGAGACCTTATTTCCATTCACCTTTGGTTATAAAATTCATGAAAAAGCATTGAGGTGCTTTCATTACTTTCTTATTTCCATAGTGTGGTGATATTGCACCTGTAAGTGACTTTCAACCTAAGTTGGAGGGTAACTAGATAAGAGGAGAGGAGGGAACAAATAGTTGATTGTGTGAATAAACTTTAAAAACATTTATTTATCAATCCATTCTCATGCAACATAATGCATACAATTAACACATGCTACATTAGTTTACTAAATGAGCATGGGAAACTAGCTAGCAATACATATGCAATATATGTGCATATGTGTGTGTATGCATATTCATGCGTGGTTGAAAATTCATTTCCTCATGGCATGGGGGTTGCATTGGATAGGATTTTTTTTAAAAGCTTCATCTTGTTATTTTTGGCACTTGTATTATACTCCATGGTGACACTATTATTTTTGTACTATATGTGATGAGAGCCAAGCTCGCTCCTATGCAATTTGTGATATTTCCCATAGATGGATTAGATAACCTAACCACAACAAATGTGAGGGTCGCTACCGTGTATTCTATTCATTTTAGCCTGGATTAGGTTTATTAGGTCCAATTAGTCTAAGGTGGAAGCATTAATCGAGAGAAGGACTAGTCATGACCACAAGAATGGGTAGGGTTCGTAACTTAGTTAGGTGGAGACCCTAACTCGAATTGAGAGGGGTACAAATCCTAACTCTAGCCCTATTTTGTTTGGAAACCCTAACCTAATTTTCATGTATAAAATGCAAAAAGCGAATGGAGCACGCTCTTCATACATGTGAAAACTTTGAGCAACTGGTTATCTTGCTTTTGTTCGTCTATCTTGTGTAACCATTACTCAAGATTGAGGGAGAGAGTGTGTGTCCATGAGTGAGGGACTCGACAAGCAAAGGTTTACACCCCCTCTTACTTCCCCTATCTTCTTCCATATTGGTAAGAGGTTGAGTTTGGAGTTGTGCGTTACAAAGAGTTTGTGAAAGAGTGAGGGACTTGATGAGGTGAAGCTTTCTACTTCTTTTTCTCTCAATAGTGGGAGTGCTTGATGTAGATGCAAATGAGTTGACACATTTGCTTATGGAGAGCATATCACTTGGATCGTGGAACCAACTTCAAGCCTTTGAAGGGTTCGACTACAACATAAGAAGGTAAGTTGGTGAGTTCACTATGTCTCGAATCTAGTCTTGTGTGCTTTGATTTCTTGAGGTCGAGAGAAAGGATGCATGGTTGGTTTAGAGTCAAAATGCAAGACAACTAGGTGAGAGATTGTTGATCCACAGAGGCAGAAACTCTTGAAATAATAAGAGTTATGTGTAATGTCTTCTTCTCAAACGTCGAGGCCAATGCTCCTAGTAATCCATTTGGCTTGGAATATGTAGTTATTATGGTGTGATACCTTATACCTTTAGCATGCATGCATAGCCTAATTTAAAAGCATTGTAAACAAGGAGGGATGTAGAAGAAGAAAGAGGGGTAAGAAGATGGAGAGGAAAGGACCTAACTTAGTAGGAAAAACACACGAGGAAGGTTGGATGGAGAGGATTTGAAGAAAGTAAAGAAGGATATAAGAAGCAAGAAGGGAAAGGAGGAGGAAGGTATAAGGAAAATAAAGGAAGGAAGAATATAGAAAGCAAGAAGAGAAAGGAGGAGGAAGGAATAAGGAAAAAAATAAACTAGAAGGCTAGAGTGCAAGAGAGGAGTGAGGCAAGGCTATAGGATTAGTTATAGTGAGGAGAGGAGGTTCTAAAGCCACATGAGCATGTGATGGATATGATGTGAGAAAACACATACAATTGTAGGTAGTGTGTGAAGAAGTGTCTTCAATACAAGTGTTAAGAGGGTGCATGAGCAATGGCAAGCATGTAGCAAGAAAGAAAGAAATTGGAAGGCTATAGTACAAGAGAGGGTATAAGGAAAATAGAGAAATTGGAAGGCGAGAGTGCAAGAGAGGGATAAGGAAAAGAAAGAAAATAGAAGGCTATAGTGCAAGAGAGTAAGGTATAAGGAAAATAAAGAAATTGGAAGGCTAGAGAGCAAGAGAGGAGTGAGGCAAGGCTATAGGCTTAGGTGTGATGAGGAGAGGAGGTTCTACATGCTCATGAGCATGCAATGGTTATGACGTGAGAAATTTGAAAAAGTTGTAGATAAGGTATGAAGAAGTGTCTCCATTAAAAATACAAGTGTTAAGAGGGTGCATGAGTAATGGCAAGCATGTAGCAAGAAGCAATGTGAGTGATAGGTTTGAAGCTCATACATAAAAACTAGATTAAGTAAATGGGGCATCCTTTGACAACTCTCCCTAATTATTTATTGAGGATTCCATACAACCCAATGAATCATCTATAGGCATCACTATTAATTGAACCATTTAACACTTGTCCCTTATAGAAAAATAAATTACTTGCACTAGCCTTTATCACAACATATATATTTGAGCTAGTAGTAGGCTAATTAAGGTACTTATGGAAATACTCTTCCATATATTGAATGAGATATTTGATGAATCTAGTATCTCACCCCACTTAAGTTGTCTAACTTTATTTACGAAACACTTTTGGTACATTACAACATGTCCTTTATGGTAGCCTAGGTCCATAATACAAAAATTTTGGGCACATTAGTTCTTTTATTAATGCATTGCCATATGGCATTTATTTTGTTTGTGGCACATCCCCCAAGCAGCATCGAGAGGGATGTGCAAGTGCCACAGAGCATACAAGCCATTGAAGGAACCTTTTTGAGTAAAAATTCTCAACAGGAAGGCATTGCAAATAAGACAAAAGCTTATTCTCCATATACTTGACTTATGTGAGCATATTGAACTCAAGAATTCGATAAAGGTACTTAAACTTGTAATTACGCTTTTGAGTTGTGCATAGTTCTCCCACAATTGGTTAAGGCATCACGAGGGCATCATGCATTGCCTTTGCTTTGAAAATAAGATGCAATAAAGTGGGTGTAGTGCAAATCTCCAAAGGTTGATCAAAGAGTTTAGAAGGCTAGTGCTATTGTCTTTCTACACATCAATATAGGTCTATTTTAGCTCAATATTGTCTATGTGAGGTAGGTCAAAACTAGAGACTTCACACATCTTATCTTGGCATATGTAGAGGAAGATTACCAAGAAAGAGTGATTGAATGAGAACATATAATGAAAACAAGGTACATGCCATATAATATGTGGGTACCATCAAATGTGTGATGTCCAAGTTATTGCACCAATAAAATTGAGAGTGGAAGAGAGAGAGAGAGAGAGAGAGAGAGAGAGAGAGAGAGAGAGAGAGAGAGAGAGAGAGAGAGAGAGAGAGAGAGAGAGAGAGAGAGAGAGAGAGAGAGGGTTTTGGAAACATATGGTGATGTCAATGGAGGATACAACTAGACTTGATTATAAGAGAAAAATGTGACCCATTTGGAAGCAAGAAAAAATGTTACAATTAAGCTAAAAGATAGTGCTCCCTCTCTTAAATAACTTGTCTCCCACTTGAATAGGCAAGAATAGGTTCTAGTTTCCTAGGTGGTTTAGAGGTTGGTTTTGGAAAGGTGAAGCCATTGCCTTATGTAAAATCTCCCTTAGCTAGAGCTATTGGAGTAGGCTTTAGTTTTTGTGTTGTGTTCTTTGAGCCAAAGCTATATGATTTTGGGATTGTGAAACTATCATCTTGTATTGATTTTGAGCCTAGGAAGAGCTGAGTTTATGTGCTTGTGTCCTTTAGACCCAAGGCAACCATTAATACATACAAGTTTGCTAATACAACCTTTAAAATAACTTAGTGTATTCTAATTGAGCTAGTGTGTCATGACTATGATAGTTCGTGCTTAAGATAACCGTGAGTTGTAGGATGTGACATGGTGTAGGCAATCATGCATTGATGTGTTGCAGGATGTGCTTCTATGTGTGATAAATGGTGAGATTCTACAACTTGACATAATCAACTACAAAACTTTGTCACTAAACTTCAATCATGGAACTTCTCACAAATGACCAAAATATGGTCAAAGCAAGTCTTTATTGCAAAAAATTTAATGAGCCTTCGACACATAAATTTCCTAACAATAATTCTTATTTTTCTACACAATGGTTGTGGTTTGAAAGACAACTCTTGAGATTTGCATTGCCTTGATTGGAATATAAAGTCGTCATCAATTGTGATGATTAATTATCTAACAATTGGATGAAGGAGGCATGCTTTGGCCAGAGCTTTTCTCAAAAAATCAATTTTATGGGATAAGTTAGCATCAATGAGTTCATTTGATCAATTGGACACATAGTGCAAAAGGAGAAGGCTTTAGATCATGCAAGTACATTTGACAACACACACTAGAGTGAAGTATAAGGTCTTAAATAATGCATTATTAACATGGCAATGTCTAATCTCCAAATACAAATGACTTATCCACAAATTAGCAAGTAAGCACATGAAGTACAAGAGATCCTATACATGACCTATTCACATATTTCAAAATTTTTGTTTTGCAATTTTGATGTGATGCACAATGCCCATATAAATCACAAGAATGTTGGGTTTTCTTATCAAGTTTTCTATGGTAACTTTCTACCTCTTCTTGAACATAGTACCTTTTCAAAAACATGTTTGAGTATAATGTGGATAGGGGTGTTAGTCTAAGTAGAGTGGAGTACACCCTTTTCGTAAGAAGCACATTTGAAGACCCAAAATAGGGCAACATTAGATGAGAGCTGTTAGGGATCTTAAGTATTGTAGCTTTCTTGGGTGTTTTGACTTCATGAAGCATAGGTTGAAGAAATTACTGAGCTTGAATTTGACAATGAGCTATTACAAGCTATGTTTGAAGTTGGAAGATAAAATTTATAATTATTATTTCTTTTCTTGCATGGAAAAAGTAAGGATTAGTAAGATTAGCATATGGTTGGGTAGTTACACACCGAAATGGGCACAACCATCCTAATACTTGTCTTTCAATGGAGACCTTTATTCGTTACACACCAAACATGCTTGTCATTTTTTCATATACACAAGTGAGTAGCCTATTAGTAAGGTGGGACCTCCATAGAACTTTGAAGTTTGAATATTGGCATTTTCTCCATATTTTCAAAATGGGTTGGGCTTTTAAAATTGGGATGGTAAGAATCTGTGTTCCATTTCCAAAATTAGAATCCAACCTCCCTCCTCTAGACAAAAAAAGAAAAAGAGAAAAGAGGGCTCAAATGTGACTTTACATGTCGGAGGACACCCCCTACTTTTCAACAAATGGGCTATGCCCATTTTAGTTCTTAACAACACACAGTAGGGTCTAAGTCTACATGGAGCTTTTCAAGGCTTGATTATAGTAATCTATCAGAAACATTTGTGGTAATGCAACATGTTAGAGATTGAGACTCAATAAAGAGGGCCATCTCAAAATTTTACATGAGGAGCCATTTAGAGAGGATCACTGAGATAACGTTGGTTAAAATGGAATCAATAACAATATGCAACCAATCTTTTGTGGCACAATTCCAAGCAACTAGATGCTTGTGGGTACATTGTACTAAGTTTCTTAGTTGATTGCTACATTTAGGCTTAGGTTTGAGGTCTTAATTAGCTACTTGTCTAATTCCTACTTTTTTGAAATTTTTAGAGGGAGAGTGATTAGAGAATGATATTTCCTAATCATATATGTTAGGACTAATTGTGTGCCTAGTTCCCACTTTTAGGATATTTGGAGGGATCATGATCAACACAAAGGATTTATCTGATCATGTGTTTGCATTCCTAAAGTTTTTACTCGATATACATGCTATGAGTTTGAAAAACACAATCAAAACTAATCATAAGAGAACAATATGTTTGGATTAGTAACATAAGAGCAGATTCAAGCAATAAAAAACCTTGATGATTTATTACATTGATAAGGTCCCTCTTATGTAGGTGAATGTATAAGAGCACACTTGAAGTTTTAGCCTTGAGGACATCTCTTACACTGAAAAAGATAGAAGATGGTACATAAGTGGTGGCTCAAGTTTTCAGTAGACAAAACCCATAGTTAGAATGTCATTGCCCTTAATTAAAGCTGGGGAAACGAGGCATTGTTTCATGTGCTTGTGCGCTTTAGGCCCTAAATACACTATATACGAGTGTATGATTCACTATGAAAAAGGTATTGGTACATTTTTTGAATGCGCCAATCTTAGATGCATTTTATTTAGGATACTTGTGGTCACCACGCTCCAACAATGAGGCATATATGCAAGAGTAGTGATGTTGCATGGAAAGTTATTGGGATGAAAGGCGTTCACAATGGTGGTTCTTTCAAGTGTGATGTTTTGATTTTTGCATGCAAAGCTAATAGAATGACAATATGGTAAGTTGATTGCTTGGATGGCTTCTTAGAGGATTTGCATGGGATTGAAGCTTTAGGTTTACTTCAATTCTTGTAAGATGGCCATCACATTTAAACCGAGACCTCAACATGCAATTTTTTGCAACTTGTACCCTCTATTAATTGTGCAAATGCACAAAATTGGCAAGTATGCAATGCATCACAATTGCTAGTACAAACACCTACATAGATTTCCATTGTTCGTGAAAAAAGCTTTGGTAGAAGATAGAAAAATTAATATTGCAAAGTTGCAGAGGGACATATTGGACTCATGTTTAGGTGGCTTTTAGCACTAAAATTTTCACCTATTCCCATTAGAATGATAGTGGTTTCAAACCAATTTGAGCATTGGTTGGGAGCCTGTAAAGACTTGATTGCATGTGTGAGGTAAATTGCAATATGAAATATAATGAAAACCTTGCATGATTGTGATCTCTTTTGGGGCATGCCCTCACCCATGGTTTGGAAGGTTTGCAATTTGAAATGAATTACAAACCAATAGTTCATGGGAACTTGGAAAACTCACCCTTGGTTCATATATAGGTTGCAATCCACACCCTAGTGGGAACATGTCAAGGGTTAAAAACTTCTCCTTTCCAATTTGAAGGTTTTATTTGTTGGCATTGTAGGTAAGGGCATGCTATAGTAATGGTTAAATGAATCTTGCCTATTCTTGACAAGAAAATTACCCCTAGTTAACTAGTCCTTTGTAGGTATATTGCTTTTCTTTTAAAGGTTGGATTCTTTCCCTTGTTGACCATCGTGCAGAGAGAGAGAGAGAGAGAGAGAGAGAGAGAGAGAGAGAGAGAGAGAGAGAGAGAGAGAGAGAGAGAGAGAGAGAGAGAGAGATGGATGCTTTGATGCATGATGTGCACTCATATTTATACCTTGCACACATGAGCAATGCACTAATGTAAAAGGATTTTTAGTGAACCATTATGAAGGAGATGTTTGGTGCACAAGTAACAAGTCACCTTTCTTTTGCAAACTCCCACAGTTCATATCTATTCGCTTGGAGCCACATGAAGCACAATTCAATTTGACTTGCATGAGTTCATGGAGTGAAGTTTAGGCTTGTGTGGCCAATCTCATCAACTTGGACTTCGAAAAAAAGGGTACTTTGGTTGGTCAATTGAGTGCTCACTAAAAATGAGGGTTATCAAGGTTTGCTTAGTTCACTTGAAGGGACCCATGCTGATGTGTTCAGCGAACATTGGTAGCTCCTCCATTCTAAGCTTCGAAACTCGCCTCATTTAGCCTATTTCTAAGATCATATTCTCAGAAAGTTAGAAGCTTTGACTAGTGCATTGGCTAGAGACACACCGAGTTGATGGTCCCTTCACTCCAAGTCTATCGAAGTGTGCATGGTTGGGCTCTTAACCATAAAATGAGTACCAGGTGGCCAACACCTTTGACTACTACTGGAAATGACCCTTTTTCTCCACTATATTGTAAGCTTCCATGGTAACCCAAAAGCGGGTGCCACGTTGGATTATTGTTCCAGAGTTCCACCATAAGTAGGCTCAAGAGCACAGCTTACTTGGAAAATTTGCTGGAGATGTTAATCTGAACCTCTTTCGTTTCATGAGCATGGAGACTTCGAAGAGCGAAGATGTGCATGTGAAGGCACCCCTCCTACACCTAAACCTAAACCGTCAACAGGCAACTTTTGTTGATTGAAGAGAGTACACAATCACAACTGTCAAAAGACATTATTTCTGGAATATTTATAAATTGACCAAAATATTTCAGCTTTTTTGATTGAAGGAAAGAGTACACAATCACAACTGCCAGAGGGCAGAAACACTAGGCTGGATTTAATAGGTAATTTCAAAAAACCACTATTGCGGATTTTAATATATTTAAAAAAGGCACTATTCAAATTTTAGTCCCCCGAAGAAATAAAATTAAAAGAAAAGGGGTCAAGGGAGGGGTCACGCGCGGGTGCGGGGCCCACGACCCAGGGTGGCGGCGCGTCTATAAAGAAGAGGGGGATCCGACGGGCTGGTGGTCGGAAGTGGCTCTCTCTCTCTCTCTCTCTCTTGTCGCTGTGTCTGCCCTGTTTCTCTTTGCTCTTCTCTGTTCGGCAGCCATGGCCAAGCTCCCCCTCTCCACCCTGCTCCTCTCTCTTCTGGCCGCCATCGCCTCCAGAGGGCATGCCAGGCCCTCTAATGGCGGTTCCACTGCTGCTGGTGGCTGGAGCTCTGCTCATGCTACCTTCTATGGCGGCAGCGATGCTTCTGGGACTATGGGTAAGCCCCCGAGCTGCAGAATTTCTCATTCTTTCACCATAAGTTCATTTTGTTCCTCGTTGTTAGACAGTCGACCTGCGTGGCCGGTTGTTAGGCACAAGATGCTCAACATTGTCCATCAATCCCTTAAAATTTGTAGAGGGTAACCTGCATTGCAGGCTATAAGGCCTGAGGTGCTCATTTTCATCATCATAATCTCCATTAGTCTTTCATTGTTAGGACTGTTCAACCTGTAATGCCGGTTATTAGACGGAGGGTGCACAGCTTCATGATCGCAGTCTCCATCAGTTCTCCATTATTAGACACTTCAACCTGCATTGCACACATTCTAGCTCATCCTTCTGTTGATTGTCCATCTTTTGCTGCTGTAGCCTGTTTTGTCTTTAAGCACAATCTTCATCATTTTCTAGCTTATGCATACATTTGTGGTAGCAAGCTCACAGAAGAACATGGAGGCTTCTCAAAAGGCACGGATTTCTCTCTAGTAACCCCCCATTTTAAGAGGAAAGATGCCTTAACTTTCCAGTAATTCACATTTGATGCATGCTCATCTTATGCACCGAAGTCAGGACAAGCAACATTTTTCTGTAGACTGTCTTGATGTTCTCTACTGTAAATGTATCTTCATATCCATCGTGGTCATCTTCCTGTCCATGTTCAATCTTCTTGTCTGTCTGCTGTAAATGCTGTGAATTCATCTATACGCTTATCATTATCTAACTTCTGTGACTTGCTTCTCTGTTGCAAACTTGCTCAACCACCACATCAGGCGGAGCCTGTGGCTATGGAAACCTGTACAGCTCTGGTTACGGGTCCAACACCGCGGCGCTGAGCACGTCCCTGTTCAATGGCGGCATGTCCTGCGGTGCCTGCTTCGAGCTGCGCTGTGACGACGACCCGCAGTGGTGCCTGCCGGGCACGGTGGTTGTAACGGCCACCAACTTCTGCCCGCCTAACAGCGCTCTCCCCAGCAACAATGGCGGCTGGTGCAACCCCCCCTTGGAGCACTTCGACATGGCGGAGCCCGCCTTCCAGCAGATTGCAGTCTACCGTGGTGGCATTGTCCCGGTGGCCTACAGGAGGTAGTCCCCCCTCTCCCTAGCATCTCTGACATTCAATGCTGTCTCAATTCCCCGGTTGGTTACTTGTATAGCCGCAAGCTCAGTGGCTTTGTCTCCCTAAGCATGTGTTTAGAATTCTTCACCTGCATTGCTGTGTTGTCTGATGGCCTGTTACGGGTCTTCAGCTGCGTTTAATCTCCCCTAAAGCCTGTTAGCTCTGTTACAGAATATCAACCTGTTATGTGTGTAGGTCCTCAACCCTTCCCTGCATTTAGACCCCTTAGAGTCTTTAGCTCTTCAGCGTTACACCCTCTTTGGTCATCTGGCTTTTAAGACATGGCTTGATCAGTGGAACTCTTCCTACATGATAAATGTGTGAGTTTTTCTTTGATTTCCATCAGTGCTCTAGGTGGGGGGATGCCCTTACTAAGCTCATGTCCTGTTAGTCCACTCTTCATGCATTTTTTGTTGCTATGTTCTCGTGGAGCAATTACATCATCCCTAATTTGATATTCTGTGAATCCATGCAGGGTCCCGTGTCAGAAGAAAGGTGGGATCCACTTCACCATCAATGGCCACTCGTACTTCAACCTTGTGCTGATAACCAATGTGGGTGGTGCGGGTGACATCCATGCAGTCTCCATGAAGGGCTCAAGGACTGGCTGGCACCCAATGACCAGGAATTGGGGTCAAAACTGGCAATGCAATGCCAACATGGATGGGCAGAGCCTGTCGTTCATGGTTACTACAAGTGATGGGAAGACCGTGACATCATACGATGTGGTGCCGGAGGGCTGGCAGTTTGGCCAAACCTTCAGTGGTGATCAATTCTGACAACGTAACAGAGCCTTTGAGAGGGCTGGAACCAGGCCTTTTGCTATTATGCTGGTGTAGTAATGCCCTATATTCCTAGTAGAAGTAAAAACTGCATCCACTGGGAGATGAGGTGGGGGGAGATTAGGAGGAACCACCCTCTCCCTGCAATAGCGTTAGAGGTTTAAGCATTATAGATAGTGGACAGTATAATATGTCACAACCAAGGTTAGCTTAGGGATTGAAGTCCTAGAGAGTCTTTTTTAAGGTTCCGAGTATAGAGATGGGCCTTTCTGTAACTCTGCCTATATGTAGCAGAGGTGGTCAATCTATCAGCCACCCGCTGCAATTGGCAGGTGTTTGAGGGAGGAAATGTGTGGCATGGTATCATGTATATGGCATGCCCTCTTTATTTTTTGTAGAGGGCAGACAGAATCAGAGTGAGAGAGGCTGTACACATGCTATCTGCCCCTGCCCCCCTGCCATCCATCATCGTCTGTCTTTTTGAAAAGTCATGTGAGCACGGTTGTACCTCTTTTTCCCCATAATGCAAGTTGGCCATTGGCCTTTCTGTCATGTCCCGGCTCTCTGTCTTTTTCTGATCTTAACAGACTGCTGCCTGTTAGCTTTTTTTTAAATATCACGGGTCCTTTTGTACACAAATTTTCCATGCTCTCCTTGCATGCCCTGCAGGTAATAACAACATACGTCGTGTGATTTGGCTCTGCCCATCTCTCCCATTATGACTGTTCACAAGCGAATTTCATGTTCTTGCACATATCCTGCAGCTCATAACAACATGAACCATGTGTAATTAGTCCTTAATCAATGTGTAATGGCTAATTAGCCGCGTCTCTCTGTCATGGTGACTGATATAACCTGCAGATACGATAACATGAATCATGTGTAATTTAGTCATTAATCAATATGTTATTGGCCTAAATGGCCGTGTCCATCCATCTCACGACGACTGATAACTGGCATAGCTTTTGTGGAATTGGTCATTAATCGTGTGTGTAATTATCAAGTAATGGGCCATGGCTACTCAATTCTGTTGGTGACAAGTTCTCTCGGGTTGCCAAAATAGCTGTGAAGCTTGCCACAACGGAAGATCTTTCCTCTTTTTATGTGACATGCAGAAGATCTGTTTTGTTATGTTGTAGCATGGCCGGCCAGACTACTCCCATCTGAGTGTGTCTGGTCTATTTTCAAAATCCCACTTTGCTGCAGTACGCATACTCGTCAGCTTCGGCGGACTTTTTCCCGTTCTCGATAATTGAATGGATTAGAGAGAGAGAGAGAGAGAGAGAGAGAGAGAGAGAGAGAGAGAGGCTTAAGAGAAGACCTTTATTTCACACTACATGAGAGAGTACGCTTGTAAAGGGCAAGCCTTATATATATTTCATTTCATATAATATATTTCATATAATATAATGTGAGGAATGCATTTAATTTCCCAAGCAATTCTCGTTTTATGAATTTCTTTTTCAGTTCACATAATGCGAGCCATGCATTTTAATGCTCTTTTCCTTGGAGATGGGTTCGAGTGTTGGGTTGAATCATATAGGTGTGTTTACTGTGTTGTAAGTTTCTTTCATAAGCAACGGACCCAATGGGGTCATGGGATTGTGTATGGTTTTGAATGTGGTTTAAATTATTGAGGTGGTGCAAGTGGTTTTTGAGTGTGGGTTTGAGACATAAGGGTGTATTTAACAATGTGTTATAAGGATTTTTCATAGGCAACATTAGCAATGAGTCATATGGGTGTGCTTAACAATGGATTGTAAGGTGTTTTTGTAGGCAACATTAGCAATGAGCCAATGGGTTGAGGTCATGATCTAGTGGTTTGAGCATGGCTTAGTCATGGGTCTCATAGGTCAAATCCTTGTGTGCTAGAGATTTGAACTAAGTTTTGAGTATGGCTTGGTTGTGGGAGTTGTAGGTCAAAGATTTGAGCCAAGATTTGAGCAATGAGTTTTGAACTATCCTATCTATTGCGCCATCCTTCTCTATAGGGATGAGCATAATTACATGTTTATGACTCCTAACACTTTTATTAGAGCTCAATGATTTGTTAAGGTGAGGAAACTACTTTAGTTTGTTTGGGTGTACCTTGATGTATGTGTCCATGAAAAGCTGGATTGATGTGAGGTTAAGTAACTACATAATATCGATAGGTCTTTTATCAAGTTAAAAATTTGTATTTTAAAGAGCCATGCACACAATTTTTGTTCTCAACTTGTATAACTAAAGACAAGTTTTCAAATCACTAGTTTTAGTGTTTTCAAATCTACATTGAAGGCTAGTTTTACAACTAGAATACATGGAAAAACCATCGGTACTCTCAATGATGCAAAAAAATTACAACTTGTATTTTAGAATTGCAAGAAGGCTAGTTTTACAACTAGAATACATGGAAAAACCATTGGTACTCTCAAGGATGCAAAAAATTTACAACTTGTCTTTTAGAATTGCAACCAATATAAATGCACCAAGGAATTTTGCAACATGCATTGGCTAAAAAGGTTCCTTACGTCTCCATTTATCAACTTGTCTTCATTAGGCCCAAGATTCACGATCAGTTCGTGCATTGGTGGGAAGTCCATGAATACTATTCCACATGTAAGAATCTCCATAATAATAACTTATGGTTTTGAGAGCTTGAAATGTGTATTGGCCAATGAAAAGCCTTGCATGTGTCGAGTTGGAAGCAAACTTTTTTGAACAATGTGAAATTCTCGGGTGGCTAGAAAGAGTTCGTAGTTTGTAGTCCAGTGCTAAGTTGCAAATTTGTGAGGGGGTTGCAAGCTTGATAGCAAATGGTAGCATGGTGGAGATAGGTTCTACTTAAATGCTTGAGCATGTAACAAAATATTACAAGGACAAGTAATGCACATCCAAATAAATATATAGTTGTTGTGAACTCCCCAAAAAGTTGTCATTTTTGAGTTTGCATTGCTTTTAGCATCTCTCATTAGACTATCATGAGTCATGGTATATTGGCACAAGAGTAGATATGGAAAGTGATTTGAACATTGGACATACCTATATAATTGGATCCTATAACATAGGTTTGCATATGACAAGTTCTAGGTGTGTTCACATTAGAGTTTTCTTCTAAGTTTAAAAATGATGTCTTTAAGGCGTGTCCTTGATTGCTTTTGGAAACTTTGCTTTTATGCGAAATGCTAGGTCGCTTTGCGGCATCTTCGTTGCGAAACGCTAGGTCGCTTTGCCGCATCTTCGTTGCCTAGAAGTGGCAAGCAGTTGTATCACACGGCAACTTTGCTCAATAATCCATTTCTTATCTTTCTCTCTCTTTTTTCTTTTTGTTTCTAAATTTTTTATTTACTCTCTTTTTCTCTCTTTTTCCCTCCAAATTTTCTATGTCTAATTTTCCCTCTTTCTCTGCCTTTTATTTTAGTTTATTTTTTCTCCTCTCTTGGTTCTCTCTCTCTCCTTTTATTCTCCCCTCTCTTCTCTCTTTTCCTTCTCTCCCTCTTTTCTTTTTTCTTTTTTTTTCTTCTATGATCTGTTCATTCTCTTTTTAAATTTTTTCTATGTACTTTTCTTCTCTCTCTCTCTCTCTTTTCCTTTTTTACTTCTCTATTTTTATTCTCTTTTTAAATTTAATTTTCTCTACATGTTCCCTCTCTCTCTTCTTCTTTCTTTCCCTCCCCCAGTCTCTCTTAAAGTATGTAAATTTTATATTTTTCTATATATAATTCTCTATTTATGTTTATATTCTCTTTCTTCTCTCTCTACGCCTTTTTCTTCTACTCTTTCTCCTAATTTTTCTTTTTTTTCTTCTTCCTTTCTCTTTTAAATTTTATCTTCTCTCTTTCTCTCCCCCCTCTCCTCTTCCTTCCTCTTTCTCAAAAAATATTTAAATTTAAAAGACTTTTCTTTTCTCTTTTTCCCCATCTCTCTTCCTCTTTTCCTCTTTCTTATTCTTCTTCTTTTCTCTTTGTTTCTCTCTCTCTCTCTCTCTCTCTCTCTCTCTCTCTCTCTCTCTCCTCTCTTTTTCTTCTTTCTTTTTTTTTCTCTTTAAGTTTTTTCCTTTTCTCATTCTTTTAAAATTTATCTTTCTTTTATAATTCTCTCTCCGTTCAAATTCTATTTTCTTTTCTCTCCTTTTCTTCTCCCCCTCTCTCTTTCTTTTTTCCTCTTAAATTTTATATTTTTTCTCTATAATTCTCTCTCTCCCTCCCTCTCCTCTTCTTACTTTTTTACTCTTTGTATATTTCTAGTTTCTCTCTCTCTCTCTCTCTCTCTCTCTCTCCCCTTATTTTTCCTTTCCTCTTTCTCTTTCAAGCCTTTTTCTCACTCTCTTTTCTCTATAATTTTTTCTCTCTCTATTTTTTGCTTTTATCTATTTTTCTTTCTCTCCCCTTATTTTCTCTTTTAAATTATATATTTCCTTTGTCTCTCTAAGTTAAAAACTATATTAAAAAATATTTAATTAAAAAAACTTCTCCCTCTTAAAGTGTGTGAAAAACTATGTCAAAAAAACTTTAAATTAAAAAAAGCTTTTAAAAATACTTAAATTAAAAAGTTTAGTCTAACTTTGAGAGAGAGAGAGAGAGAGAGAGAGAGAGAGAGAGAACCTAGGCCCTACACATGAGAGAGAAGGGGGGAGAAATTTAATTAAAAAGGGGAAGGGGAAAAGAAAGAGAGAGATTATAAGTGAGAGAGAGGAAAGAGGGTTTTAATTTAAAAGGGGGGAGGGGAAGCTTTTAATGAAAAAAGGGAGGGGGAAGAGAAAATGAGAGATTACACGTGAGAAAGAGGGGAGGGGGTTTTGATTGAAAAAGAGAGGTTTGGAAAAGGGGGTAGGTTCGGGAAGCCCTTTGGAGATTCGAGGCTTTTTGAATCTACAATGAAAATAATATAGCAGTAAGATATAATGTGTTAGAAAAGTTTAGACATGATGTGGAAATCATACTTTTGGAGATTGTTAGTCATTTTTATTAGTTGAACTTTGAAAACCCATATTCTTAAGGTGTTTGCAAGGCTTTTGACATGATGAAAATCTTATTGCTAAAAAGTAATTTGAAGGAGCTTTTTCTAAGCTACATTAACCTTGCGCATGCCAATTAATTTGCTAATGTATGTTTTGGATGGCTAAGGCAACTCTCAGAGAGGGTTTGACGTCTCAAAAGGCTACAATAATGGAAAAGATGGCTCCAAAGGGGAAGCAGGAGGTTAAGGAGGATATGCAAGCTAACAAGGAGAATCTCAAGCTAGGTATGGGTGTATGCAAATAATATTAAGAATGACAATGAAAATATAAATCATAAGAGAGCATTTGACTTAAAAAACTTCTCTCAAGAAATTAATGAAGATGTGGAGTTGTACCATCATCTATGCATGTTACCAAGCCAATGATAGATCTTTCGGAAGGATCACCTTGATAAGTTGGAACATTTGCAACCTCTATTGAGAAAGGAGGCAAAGGAAGCCTAGGAGCTTGCAAAAGATGAGAACACTTGATAATCTATGTTTGAAAATGGGGACTGAAGATGAAATTAATTTTGAGGATCCTAGGTATACATGCTTTGTCAACACAATAACATAGGAAGAGGGGGTGCTCTTATTGTTGTCAAACTTCTCTTAAATATAAGGTGTTACGTGGAGATGAGTAGAATTGCATTGTTGTAGAAAGTGTGCCGATAGATGATAAAAAGTTGGATGCCTTCTCAATTTATGCTCATAATGCCTCAAGCAACAAAACCCATTGTTGGGAATGGCTTGCAAGCATGTTGTGTTGTTGTAGAAAGTGTGGGGATAGATGATAAAAAGTTGGATGTCTTTTCAATCTATACTCATAATGCCTCGCGCAACAAAACCCATTGTTGGGAATGGCTTGCAAGCATAGTTAACAAGCAAGAAACAATAGTTTGCAAAGAGTGGAACATGATTGAGGACCTAAGTGATAAGTCTTATGGTTCTAATTGCATGATAGAGAGTGAAAGGGTTAAGTGGTAGCTATTGTCGGATAGACTGGGATTAGTAGATGTTTTGAACCTAACTAGAAGTAACACCAAAGGTGTTACATGGTATAATAGGCATGAGGATCACATGTGGCATAGAGCTAAACTTGATCACTTCTATACACATGGGAGGGGAGAGTGGTTATACCTTGAAATTAGATTCTCAATCCTTGGAGGTTTTATGGATTTGTACAATGGCCTTGTACTGATGATATGTGAGCTAGTGTGTGTGAGGAAGACATAAAGTCTCATTGCTGTTTGAGTTTAACACATTATTTTTAAAAGACAAAAGCTTTCTTTATACTATTAAGAGTGTCTACGAGAGTTTATCACCATCCAAGCTGGCTTTAGAAAACAGTTGGAGTCATTGCATTCAAGTAGTGTATTGAATTGGAAAAGATTGGGATCACCAAGTATTGTGGTAGACATAGATAACACTTCATAGAAGAGAAAGTGGGTTGACACTAGAGTTATCACACTTTGGCAGTATGTTTACATAGCATATCAAGGAATCTCTCAACAGCCCACCTACCCCACCTTCACAAAACCAAAGTCCTATCTTTATAGGAGAAAAAATGAAAACTTTGTCAAGAGAGCTAAGAATGCGATAGAGGACTAATCAACAAAAGACTTACATCGAGAAAGTCCAACATAACAAATTTTTAGATTCTAGAAAGAAGGAGAAACTTAAAAAGAAGGATTAAGATAAACCAAATACATATAGAAAGAAGCATGATAATATCAATTGATAAGAAGAAGCCAACTCACTAAGCTATCATTGGAGGAATCTAGGAAGGAAAAATAAGTTGCCATTGGAGGAATCTAGGAAGGAAAAATAAGTTGCCTAAGTTCAGAGAGCAAAAGGGCAAGAAGGCTATGAGAGAACCATCCGAATATCTTACAAATAAAAGATGAGAGAAGAAAGAGCTTCCATGCATTAGGATTTTGTATACCTCCACATGCAATTCTCTTAGAGAAAATGTTAAGACTATAAAAATCACCACTAAGTCACAAAAATATTAAGTAGGCCCAGTAAATCCTTCACAATTAGAGCAAAGCCTTCAAGGGGCTCCAAGCGACTATCAAGGAGTCTCTACTACACAACACAAAGACCTTGGAGGCAAAGAGTAGGCAAGTACAAGAAAGAGAAAGGCATTGGTATAGAAGGTAGTCTTAAAACTCAATTAAGTGACTTTAGACAGATATGTTCTAAAGGAGTAAGTGGTTGTAACCAACCACCTCATGTTCTGTAAAAATTACATGGCGCAACGAATATTATCTGAGAAAGAGATAGAGAGTACAAGATAGATAAGAGGAGAATAATAAAATTCTTTAGCTCCAAACATATGATATAAAGATGGCTCTGTCCACTTGTGTGCTTCCACTGTGAAGCTTAGATGGTGATCTAGACAGAAGATAGGTGAATAGCTTAAGGCTAGCTGGAACAACTCTGATTGGGTGAAAGATAGATGATGGATGGTTGTGAAGGGGTTTAGCTTTTATAGCTCGCATAGGTGGTTAGGTTGGCCTGAAAGACCTACCATATGAGCCTTCACTAGTCGGCCAGGGAATATTCCCTTTACTGTCGGGTCGAGGGCACTGCCCCTAGACCCTTGCTAGGAGGGCCAACAGCCCCCCTGGGACCCCCCTAGCTAGGAGCCACTTCCATGGCCCTCGGACCCCAAAATAGGGGCCCCTGTCATTTCAAACTCAGAACTCAAAGCCTTTTGAGTTTGGTTGATCATATCTTCATTGTCACCTATAATAAGAAGGTCATCCACATATAGGACAATCACTATAGACTTTTCACCATCTCGATAGATATATAAGTTAGCATATGAGGTACATCTTTTGAAGTTTAAGCTTAAAAAGAACTTATCTATCTATTGGTACCATACTCTGGGGGCTTGTTTTAGCCCATACAATGCCTTCTTTAGCTTACACACTTTGTTCTTAGAATGGGGGGCCTCAAACCCTTGTGGCCGAGCCACGTACATCTCCTCCTTGAGGTCACCATTTAAGAATGCCGACTTAACATCCATTTGGTAAACTGGCCATTGCTTGTGGGCGGCCACTACAAGTACTGTGCGAATAGTGGTCATTCTGGCAGTTGGAGCAAATGACTCTTGAAAATCAAACCCTTCAACCTATGAAAATCCTCGAGCAACTAGTCTAGTTTTGTACTTTTCTAAGGTACCATCAGCCTTGTACTTTACCTTCCAGATCCACTTGGTGCTAATAACCTTCCGCTTTGTTGGCTGATCCACTAGCTTCCAAGTATCATTCTTCATTATGCTATCATACTTGGCTTGCATAGTTGCCTTCCATGCTGGATCTGCAAGTGCTTCTTCTAAGCCAGTTGGCTCCTTTACATCTCTCATAATCTCAACCATCAAGGCCATATTGACTATGTGAGCAGAAGCCCTCCTTTGCTCCTCTATTCTCTGAGACCTCCTTGGTCTCGTCTACCTTCTCCTTAACAGATGTACGCATAGGATTATTGTGGTCATAGAGCTGCTTCACCCAACGTAGCAATGGCTTTTTTGGTGGGGTGATGTTAGGTCGGTGAACTTTTTCCTCATCATTTGAAGATGATGCTTCCTCCTCCTTAATAAGGATAGGGGTAGCTCTCGGGATAGGTTCATAGTGGACTACTTCACTTGATGATAAAGTGGAAGAACTTACCTTCTCCTCCTCCACTATATGCAGCTGCTCCTTGAACAACACATCACAGCTCGGGATGATGATCTTCTTTGCCTTTTGATCATATAATTTGTAAGCCTTCTACTCATCACTACAACCCAAGAAGATACATTTTCTGCTTTTTGGTTTTAACTTGCTTCTCTTCTCATCTGAAACATGTGCATACCATTCACATCCAAAAATTTTAAAATGTGAGATAGATGATTTCTCGCCAGTGTAAGCCTCATGAGGTGTTTTTCCCTTAAGAGCCTTTCTGTAGCTTCGATTTAGAATGTAGACTATAGTATTAACAACTTCAGCCTAAAAATGGTTAAGCAATCCCTTGCCCTTTAGCATGCATCTTGTCATCTCCACAATGGTGCAATTCTTGACTTCCACAACACCACCGTTCTACTGAGGTGTGTGAGGCGTCGTCAATTGATGCTTAATTCCTTTGCTCTTGCAAAAGTCTTCAAACTCCTTTGAGTTGAACTCACCACCACCATTTGTTCTAAATTTCTTCACACTTTTCCCAGTTTCATTCTCAACAAGTTTTAGCCATTCATTAAACTTACCAAAAGCTTGAGCCTTATCACGAAGGAAGTACACCCACATCTTCCTACTGTAGTCGTCAACAATCAACATAAAATAAGAAGATCCCCCCAAGGCCTCTATAGGCATCTTATTGCACAAGTCAGCATACACCAACTCTAGGGGAGCCTATGCTCTATTGTTGCTTTCTTGTGGAAACGCCTTTCTCTATTGCTTGCCCATCATACAAGCTTCATATGGTTCCTTCAATTTAGTCATCACTGCAGGTAGGTGAGCAACCATACCTTGCTTATGCATCTCCTTCAACACTTCAAATTCGATGTGTCCAAACCTTTCATGACAAAGCTTACTTATGCCCACTCTCGCGGTGGCTATAAGACCACTTAGCTCATACATGTTGTTTCTTCTTTCTCCTTTGCCAACAACTTTACTACCACTGTCGAGAATTTCTGCACATGTCTTCTTAAGCCTCACTTCATGACCAAGATCAATTATGACAGTAATTGATAATAGATTTCTCCTAATTTTGAGAACATACAACACATTTGAAAGCTTTATGACTTCACCATTTGCAGCAACAAAAGAAATAGTACTTGTGCTTGTAGCATGGCATTTTGCATCATTTTCAACCATCATAGTGATGGATTCTTATAGAGGTTGCATAGAACTGTATAGACCTTTCTTATTGGTCATGTGACAGGAGGCTCCACTATCCAACACCTATGAGTCAGTGGTAGATTCTTCTTGTGCCACGAGGAGCACATTTCCTCAATGGTTGCCATGAATAACTCCAACTTTGCTTTAGCCGTATTGGTTGTCTCTTTTCCTTTACTTTTAAGGGTATCATTCTTTTCATCTGCCTTCTTAACACGACAATTTGCGATTGCATGTCCTTTCTTCTTGTAGTAGAAGCACTCTCCTTGAAACTTCTTCTTACCGCCCTTCTTTTTTTTGTCATCATCATTTTTGGTGGAGGAACCACGTTTACCTTTAGTATTGGCAGAGAATGTAGCATCTCCATTGTTGCTTCCTTCTCGGGCTTTCAGCCTCAACTCCTCCTCCATCAATAATGCACAAAAATCCTCAAAAGTCAAAGCTTGAGGTCTCACATGAGTATTAAGGGCAGTTATTAGTCCATCAAACTTTTGTGGAAAAATCCAAAGACACCTTCGAGCTAGCTTCTCTCTAATCTTTTGTATCCCAATGCCAACCATGTGGTTGCACAAATTCTTAATCCGAGAGTGATGAATGCTTCAGCTGTCTCTTCTTTAGCAAACTTCTCTGCTGCTAGTTGATTATCCAAGTTTTGAATCCTTGTTTGGTTTCGTGTTTCATACTGACTCCTCAATACATTCCAAGCCTTTGATTCTTTGGTTGTATGCTGAATCAAAGTCAGAACACTGTCAAAACAACTTGTAACTAAGGCACACAATGCATTTGCATTTCTTTGTTTTCAAGCTCATAGAAGATCCGCATTCAGAGGAATCATCACACTAGAATTTGATGGGTCGGGGGTAGTAGGCTGTGGTTCTACATCAGTCCCCCTAGCACACTCTCCAAAAGCTCATAAGAATCAATGATAGTTGTAATTTTGAACTTCCACAAGGTGTAGTTTGTACCATCTAACTTGCCTTTGTGGAAGGTTGGTGGACGAATCCTCAGTGTTTGAATAGCCGATACAACAACACCACCTCATGCACTACTTCAAGAAGACGACATCGTTTCTCTTTGCTGTTGAAGCCTTTGCCTCTTGCGTACTCTTCGATCCCTAGAGCCCCTTGGGCTTTGATACCATGTAAAAATTACATGGCGTAGCGAACAGAATCTAAGAAAGAGATAAAGAGTACACAACAGATAAGAGGAGAATAAAAAAATTCTTTAGCTCCAAACAAGTGATATAAAGATGGCTCTATCCACCCGTGTGCTTCCACTATGAAGCTTAGATGGTGATCTAGACAAAAGATAGGTGAAGAGCTTAAGACTAGTTGGAACAACTCTGATTGGGTGAAAGATAGATGATAGATAGCTGTAAAGGGGTTTAGCTTTTATAGCCTGCGAAGGCAGTTAGGTTGGCTTGAACGATCTACCATATGAGCCTCCACTAGTCGGAGAGGGAATATTCCAAGGAATATTTCCTTTACTATCAGGCCAAGGGTGCTGCCCCCAGATCCCCACCAAGGGGGCTACTAGCCCCCTTGGGACTCCCCAGCCAGGGGCTGCTTCCGTGACCGCGGGATCCCAAAATGGGGGCCCCTGATAACTCCCTTGCCCTGCAAGTCGATGCAATGTGCCTCAAGTTGCTACCAGCTTAACTACTCTGCTGAACTCAAAGATTACACCCACAACAGTCACCTTTTTGACATGTGATCACATAGACCTTATCTGACATACAAGTTAGGACTCAACCAATATCTGGGCTCACATATGGCTTCTCCTCATAATGGGGGCCTTACAACTTTGAGCACCATGGATCATTGGTGGCATCTTATGAGGGTGGGGCATTGAGCATATTTAACATGTTCATGTAGCAAGTCATGTACCTAAGGGCAATATATGCTACCATCAAGTCAACTAAAGAGGAGGATGTAGAAAGCTTAAAGAAGAAACTAGCCACAATAGAAGCACCTCTCTAATACAATTGTGGCAATGTGTTAACAAAGCCAAAAGAAGATTATGCCAAATGAAATATGATAAAAATCTATAGGGACACTAGTACACTGACTAGGAGATTAAGGATGTGAACTTTTATAGCCACATTAAGATCTACTGCTACAAGAGCCAAGAAAAGAACTAATTATGACATTAGAGCCACCTAGAATAGCTTCTCTACCACTAGCTTATGATGATTAGTGGGAGATGGAGTGGAAGATCTGTCCCAAGTGTAGAGGTAGAAGCACTCTTGTGGAGAGCCCATTATAGTAGTACCATCGTAAACCTGGTGGTAGTCAATAGGATGATCATGACTTTCAAATCCACTATCCAACATGTGTATAAGATACATGAGGGTCATAGCAACTAACCTAGCTAGAATCCAAAAAACAATGTAAACCTAGTGGTAATAATGATCCCCCAAGGAATAAAATAGTCATAGGTGTGGAGTAATACTCAAATAGTGAAAGATACATTGCAGTTCCTACCAATGCCTAGTGCTGCCTGAAGGGCTGTGCATAAACCTACTCATCTGTGAGTCTATGAATTGAATGTTAAGCCTCATACTATATATACAAATCAAGCATGCAATAGGCCATTTGGCATAGGAAGACATCAAAGCATTCTCTAGTATCATGAAGGCTCAAATTCAAACTTGTCTCCATAGGACTAGCAATAGGCTTTCAGTCTTCAAGACCAAATATATGCAATAAACATACTTCGTTTGGCACAAAGAAATATCTTCATCACACTACTTAAATTGAATACCCAATATTTGCATCACACTACTTAAAGTCAAAGCAATATCTCCATCACACTACTTAAATAGGATGCCCAAATAATGATGCAATATGCCCAAATTTAACATTATTAAAAGTTATATTCAACTTATCCTTATGATTAGCAATATGTGTCTCATTGGGACCAATGGAGCAACATGTCATCAACATAAACCACAATGATTAGAGAGGCATCACCCTCATTCTTGACAAATAAAGTGCTCTCAATTGGACTATTTGGAAATCCATGTGCAATCAAGTATGTATGTATCTTCTCATACCAAGGTCCAGGTACTTTGTTTTCAAACCATGCAATGCATTTAACCTACACAAATTTTTTCCTTATCCCTTCTACCCAAAACCGTGAGACTAAAAAATAGGCACTTCCTCATGTAAATCACCATTCAAACATGTAATTCTGATGTCCGACTAATATATATTCCAACCGTTATGAGTTGCTAATACACAAATGCTTTGAATTGTTATTGTACAACAAGTGGGAGAAAATGTCATATCAAAGTCAATATCCTTCTATGAGCATAACCCTTTGCCAAAAGTCAAGACTTATACTGATCAACTGTTCCACTTGGCTTACACCTCAACTTGTAGACCCATTTAGTACCGAAGTCCTTTTTGCTAGCAGTAGGCAAGTCATATAATCACCAAGTACCATCGCTAATAAAGCTAACCCATGGCTAAAAGTGGTCTAACTTTAGCAAGATCTTCTTGTAGACAATCAAGCAAGGTACAATCAAGAATGCAAAGTGAAGGTGTCTAAGTTCATAAGGCATCCATCGACCTCTCCATTTACAAGGTTCAGCACCGCTATGGGCTAGACATCTACCACTAATCGGTTGATAGTTCAATTCCACATATCAAGGGAAGGCAACACTCTTGCAATTCAGATTTGTTGATAAAGGATTCCATTTAGTTCTTCTTGCATTTGAGTTAGAAAGAGACTAGCTCCTCGCCTTTGCGGTTGGATATAAGGGCAACCTTGTCTATGCCCTGCCATGGCACTTCACTTTCTCACCTGATGGTGTGCTCCTCCATGAGTGTCTTGTTTGGATCACCTTTGTCCACCTTCCTCTATGGGCTAGATGATGAAGCTACAAGGGTTGTAGCTGTGGGATGGATGATGAAGTTGCAAGCATTGCTACAACCCTTGGGAAGGTGTTGTAGGCTCCCTCAGTCACTATTCCATGGAGATTAGCAAAAAGCAATCTGGTATGGTCTCACTCAAGCATCTTGCTCGCACTCCCATGGTTGATTGGAACAACTTTTCCCCTATTAGTGATCATGAACTCTTGGATCAAGTAGCTTAATTGCTTTGAAAGGAGCATCCTTTCCCCAAAGCTCAAGGTTTGCTCATGGAGTGTTTGCTACATGTCCATCTAGTGATTTGAGAAAACAAGTCTATTTTGGGCTCATCAGATGTGGCTGCATGCAACCCTCTCCAATTGCATGGCTACACTCAAGCCTGTCTTTTCCCTTTGAGCAAGAGATAGAAGTTGTGTCGCTACCACCATCAATGTGAGCAGGGAAGTAATATTGGCATGCTCGGTTTATGCTTAAAACACATCCACTATCAGAGCCAAACAAGGGGAATCCTTGCCCATCACACAACTTTAATGGTTGGTGATTGGAACATGCCCCTTAGTAGGTAGGACGATCACTCTCATGTTGGCAGAACCATGCTATCTTGCAAGCCAAGTAGTGGGAATTCTTGTACGAAAACTTGCCGATAACACAAGTTACTTGAATGGTTTGCGATTGGAACATGTTCCTTAGGCAGGACGATCACTCTCACGGTGGCAGAACCATTCTGTCTTGCGAGCTAGAGCAAGAGAAAGAGAGAGTGCATCTATGTGAATGAGTCTTAAAGTTTAAGCACTATGTAAGAGGGTTTCACTTTCTATCTTATTCATTGAGATTTCAAGTCTCTTGTTGAGTAGGAAAGATGGCTAGGTCTAAGGTAGTTGCTAAGAAGCTTCCCCTCAGAGCCCCATATCATATTTAGCTTCATGGAGTATTTGAGTGATGAATTGTTATTTTGGAAGTGCTTGAAAGTGTTTTGAATGAGATTGATTATATTTTGGAAGCTCATGATGATTTTCAATAGAGATATGAGGCTATGTGATGTTCTGTTGAGGTTCTGATTGGTTCTGATAGCTTTTGTTTAGCTTCTATTGTGTTTTGTTTTTCTTCTGTATGAAGCATGGAGTAATGATTGATGGAAGTTGAGAATGTTTGAAATCTCATTGAATGGTTTTTCATAGTTTGGAATGGTTTTAGTATGAGTTATGAGGTTCTGATGCCTTCTGTTGACCTTCTGTAAACCTTCTGTAGAGCCTCTGTTCCTGCTCTGTTTCTGTTCTGTTCTGTATGCCTCTATAAGTGTTCTATGGAATATATGTGTGACTTTGGAGAATTTTTATAGCCTTGGAAAGAGGTGAATGTAAGTTTAAAAGAGCTCAAGGAAGTGGAAGAAGTAGCTATTGAAGACTTAAGAAAAGACTAGAGTGAAGTGACAGTGATGGGCTATGAAGAGTCAATGTAGTGGCCCTAGTGACCTTTCATATCAAAAACACCTTTTGGAAGGGGAATCCATGACCAAAGAAGGATTATTATGAGTGGTTATTGAGTATTTTAGTGAGGATATGATGTACTATTGATGGAGAGAGAAAGAGAGAAAGTCAGAGATAGCCAATTCTATGCTAAACAATGTATCTTTCTGGTTGGCCCTAATGAGTTCTTTTTTAAGGCTTGAAGGTCAAAAAACAAAGAGAATCTATTGCCTACATTGAGTACACCAATGGAAAATTAGTGAAGGGTGAAAGAAGTATTGATGTGGTTTTTGAGAATCATAGACTTGCCTTTATTGTAGGATTCTAGTTGCCCTCTATAGAAGATTATGATGTGCACCACAAGGCTTTCTTTGAGGATGTTTGCTATCTTATCCCACTAAATGAATCATTTCTATTGGAGAGACCATTTATATCAAGATGAAATCAAGATAGTTGTGATGAATATGAAAGATGGCAAAGCTCCAGGACCTGATGGGCTTCTTATTGAGTTATTGGAGAATTTCTAGGATTCTTGTGTGACAACTTGGTTTCTTTCCTTAATTACATTAGGAAATTTGGTTCCATGCTCTTTTTGTCTTGCCGACACCTAAAATCCTTTAAAGTTGCACTCCTTCAATATAGGAATGATTAAGTTAATCGTGAAGACTCCTATCAAGACAAAGGTATCTAATTGGAGAGCTAAAGCTTTGGCCATGAGATTCAAGATCATATTTTCCAAGATAATTTATGAGAAGAAATTAAAATTTATATTTGGTAGGAAGATACAAGATGATATACCTAAACTTGTGTGTGCTATCTATGGATTATGCTCTTGCTTTGAGATCAGACTTTGTTCTTGACAACATGGACGTGGAGAAAGCGTACGATCATGTTAATTTGTTCTTATGATGAGTATAATGGTTGTTCTTAAATTTTTTCTTGTGTTTGTCTCTATGGTTGGTAGTTTATTTCAGAATGCTTTTGTAGTGATAAACATCAATGGTTTCCTATCCAACATGGACAACATGGACGTGGAGAAAGCGTATGATCATGTTAATTTGTCCTTGTGATGAGTATAATGGTTGTTCTTAAATTTTTTCTTGTGTTTGTCTCTATGGTTGGTAGTTTATTTCAGAATGCTTTTGTAGTGATAAACATTAATGGTTTCCTATCCAACATGGACAACATGGACGTGGAGAAAGCGTATGATCATGTTAATTTGTCCTTGTGATGAGTATAATGGTTGTTCTTAAATTTTTTCTTGTGTTTGTCTCTATGGTTGGTAGTTTATTTCAGAATGCTTTTGTAGTGATAAACATCAATGGTTTCCTATCCAACCCATTGTCGGGAGTTGGAAAGGTGTGTAGGCTTGAATCTGCTAGGGATTAAAAAAAGAGAGAATACAAATGGAAGAAAGAAATACTGGAATGAGAATGGTTGAATATACTATAGAACACAAGAAACATATAAACCCAACAAGTAATTATATTCCTCTTGGAAACTTTGTACTGCTACAATAAATCCCTTCAAGGTGAATACACTACACCTAAGATGATAGCTTAGGCAAAATTTGTGTGAGACAATAGCTTAGTACCATATTTGAGTCAAATTACAACAAGTACAAAAGAAAACCTTTAGTCCTCACCTACGGAAAAAGCTAAAGAAATCTTTAGATTTGTCCTAAAAATAACCTCTTATAGGTAGGTCTTTTTGGGCTAAAGGCACTACTTGTAAAGAGATTGAATCACTTGTCTTTTGCTTTAGCCTTGGTAATCACAATAATAAATTGCTTGTCTATTTGCCCATAACATCTCTGCCATAATTTCTTGTAAAGCCCTAGTAACAGCCTCTTCATATTTAATCAATTCATAACTCCAAATGAAATGTCTAATATCTATTGTCTTGGCAATGACTTCATATTCAACAGGTTTTCCCATCTTGTAGACTCTGAGGTAGGCCTTTCATGTCGAGTATTAGGGTTTAGAAAGATCTAGGCCTAAATCTGCTAGGGATCATAAGGAAAAGAAAAAATAGATGGAAAAATTAAATATTGGAATAAGAACTCTTGAATATACTATAGAACACAAGAAACATATAAATCCAATGAGCATTTATATTTCTTTTGGAAACTTTGTACTATTGCAATAAACCCCTTCAAGCTAAATACATTGCATCTAAAACGACAACTTACGCAAAATCTATGTGAGATGATAGCTTAGTACCACTCTTTTGTCCCTAAAGAAATTACAATATTAAGTACAAGTGAAAACTTTTCTCCTAACCTATAGCAATAAGTAAAGAAATCTTCAGATGTGTCTCAAAAATATCCTCTTATAGGCATGCTTTTTGGGCTAGAGGCACTCGTAAGGTAGATTCACTTGTCTTTTACTTCAACCTTGTTAATTACAACAACAAATCACTTGTTTATTTACCTAGATACATAACAATGTCTTAGACCTCTATTTATAACCATTTATAGTAGTTCATGCTTGCTTTTTACTATTGCTTTTCATAAAATTTGCCTTCCAAAATCTTGTTATTTGGTTTTTATATATTTGTTTTTTTTGTGCTTGTTGTAACTTGTTTCAACCATAATTTTTCTATATGAACTCAAAATAGGATCATTTGGGTACTCAAATCGAAGTGAATAGAGCTTCAACAAGCTAACATAGACATAATTGCAAAAATCCCTTTATTGGAGAATTTATACTATTCAAAATAAGCCATGGCACACTGATAATGGTCTTTGATAATTTAATTTTGGTTACTTACATATCTGGCATATGAAGTGGTACTTTACACTACATCATTCATTGACTTACTTTTGATATGTCTCATAAATCACTGAATAATGCATCCCATTGGCACACATTGAAATCTTGTAACATTGAGGAATCTATTTGTTTTTACACATTAGACACATACTGTCTTGACATTGTTTACCCTAAAACAGTCAATTCGTAGGGATGTCCACTTGCTCCCTTGCTCTTTGGTTTGGTTACATATCTTTTGCTAAGAAAAATTGATCTCAAAATAAGGGATGGAATTATCAAAGCTCTTCCCTTATTGGATGTAAGTAGTGCATCCATCCAATTCTTCATCGATGAGATAAAACTACAATGGTAGCTGCTATAGAAAAAGAGTCCTTAGACACCCTAATGGTTCCATATAGGGAGTTTCTTGACTTATCTACTTTCAAGGTTTCTCTCTCTTGGAAGAAACCTAGGGAGTGGTTGCTTGAGTATGGCTTTAAACTCATTAAGCCTAGTGAAGTGGTAAGATATCTCGGTGCTCCTATAGGACTTGGTATTACTTACAAGTAGTGATTTACATGGTACCTTGATAAATTCTCTATTAAGGTGAATAAATGGACAAGTCTCCCACTTTCTCTTGCAGGGAGGGTAACAATGTTAAAAACCTTTTTGACCTTTGTTATAGTGTACTCTTCTTCCCTCCTTGGTTTAAGCAAAAGTTCTTACAAGCAAACGGAACAAATCTTTAGGAAGTTCCTTTATCATTGGAAGGGTGCCAAAATGAATTCATAGATAGCATGGGACATTATCAGGTCAGACATGTCTACAGGAGAGGCAAGCATAGAACCTTTAGTTGCCAAAGCCTAAGGACTCTTGTTTGGCTTTACGAGAAGAATTAATTCTAATAAGCTATGATCTATCCTTCTAACGCATTGTATTATTTCCTCACCTATCAAGGGTAGTATTTGGCTAGGTATTGATTGGCAGGACTACTTATGCTATAGTGCTTTTAAGATCGATATCTCATTGTTGAGTGTCACCCAATCATTGGTGTAGAGCTGGTAGCAGATCTTGGCGGAACTCTAGTTGGTCATCTACAATTGTTATGGATGGAGGCTCTTCTCTCAATAGAATTCCTTGGATCTGTCCATTTGCTTATGATCCTCCTATGACTCTAGTTGAGTGAGATCTTCGGATGGCCTACTTACTTCATTTTAGAGGCGTGGACCAACTTTTGGGATAGTGAAACTACTACTAGAAAGTCCTTTTGTCTATAGTAGATGAATCCCACTTATGTAGAGCGTGGCTTGATGGAATTTGTTTTGATGGATTTGAGGGATGACTGGCCCATTGTAGTGGCAGCCAGCTCTACTATTGTCTTGGGTTCTCTTGAAGGACCAATGGGAAAAGTCTCTGGAATAGTAAGATGAGGGACTTCATAGTTGCATCACCATCATTCCTATGAAAGTCCAAAGATAAGTGTTAGAAGGATTACCCTTTTGCTTCTACAACCACATGGAAAAAAGATCAAACATGTATGGAAATGTATATATTCTTAAAGGCTCAAGCTATTTAGGTGAATAATTATGTTAAAATCATTGGCTTTGCATTCTCAAGCACAATAATCTTGGTTTGCAAGAGAATGGAGGAGAGTGAAAACACCTCTTCTGGGATTGCATGTACTAAGCTATGGTATGGAAAAAAGTTAGACACCAGCTCAAGTAAGCTAACTTCAAAGATTGACTCTAGTATGTTAGTGGCCTTTTTCCGAGATGGGTGAGAGGTGTCCACATGGGCTCGTCTTATCTTGTGTCTCACATACACACACCCTTTTTTTAAAAATGAAGATAAGAAAGACACCCGAACACACAAGCCAAGGGGGTGGGATTGCCTCCCCTACAAATATTAGCCAAGGGAGTGTGCAAGGGTCATGCTGGCATTCCTCCCCATGGCTCCCTTATGTGACAATACCTAGTAGCTAGTTTCCTTGGTATTTGTGGTGATTTTGAGGTTGATTTGGGAAAGAAATGATGTTTTATTTCATAGGAATGGCAAGAAGTAGCTCATGGAATGTATAGATTGCTCTACGAGGATCTATGGGCTGTACTTAACTTCTTGAAAAGCAAGCACTAGGTTTTCAAGCCTTTTGCTAAAAAACTAGTGACATTGGGTTAAGACCCTACCAAATCTTGTGATGTTGTACTCATTACTTATTCTTTTATCAATACGATCCACATTATTGAAAACTTAACAAGCTTTGTATTTGATATATTAGTTTTGCCCTGTGTTCAAAGAATAATCATGAATTATCCCCAATGCAAATCAAAGAGAATCATATCTCTACTCATTAGTGTACCATTAAGATCAACACCTACCCTTGCATTTGAAGAATTAACAACCTAACCTTTTGGTCTCCCAATGTAAAACCCCTTGTTGTAGCTAGAGATGAGTTCTTGTTATCTATTTGCATTTGGGTGCTCTATGCACTATAATTTAATGATTCTTTGCATGCAACACTTTTCAAATAATACATAAAACAAATAAAAGTATTTGAATAATGCATTGTTCTAGAATATGCTTAGCATATGGAATGCAATTTACTTCACATGCACACACACAAACATGTAAAATTTACATGTATAGATTTGTGTGTTTTTGCATATGCATTTATGTTATGTTTGTATATGTGTGTTTATAGACACACACATACCTATATGTAAATGTATAAATTGATTACTCTTTTCACCCCTTTTTGGCCAAAATTTCAAAACTTAGGTAGCTAAAGATTTTAGAGCTTAGAATGACACCTTTTTTGGCTTCATGCTTTAATGACTCCTTGCTTTAGCACTTCCAAAAAAGAGGCTAAAATAAAGATATTGCCTATGCTAATGTTGTGCATTTCCCCCATTCTCTATCTACTTCCAATACATTACCCCACATTCTCAACAACACTCAAGATCCAAGAGAATACAAGTTAAACAACAGAGGGATCTATATTGATCATATTTCTTCACATATGAAAGGTTGATGGAATTGAAAAGGGCTAACTATGAGTGTTTAGGCCTAACCCATACCTATCACTTGATAAGCCTATCCCTTTTTGCTTCTTCAGTTTCCTAAGCATTTATAGTTGTGTGGCATCCAACTATGTGGTATCTCTCATATACTTCTCATTGAGCTTAATGCTAATATTCTATATATTCTCAAAAAGAATACTTAGGAAGATTTTGGGATGGGGAGCCTTTTATATTTCTTTAGTCATGTTTAGATGTACTTTGTCACCACACATTCATGATATTGTTATCTAGTGTTGGCTTTACTGCTTCTCCTTAACATTGCCCCCTTGCTATTGAAGGCCAATGCATCCATGACACTTAAGGTGGAGTTTGAATGTTATGTATTATGTATAGGAGGAAGGTTGCAAAAAAGCAAGCTCAGGTTGAGGCAAATCATTCCTCAAAGTGGGGCTTTTCTAAGGATTGAAGAATAATAAAGGGCCCTATACTCAATAAGACATGGCAATGCTTGAACCAAATAATACAAAAATTCTCTATAAATAGAAGTGTGTTTGATGTAAATTCTCTACAAATAGAAGCAGGTTTGATTTGGCACATCATAGTATTTGAAAATGAAGAAATGCAAAGTTGACACTAGTTGGTCAACCGAGGTAAATCTAAACTTTACCTTCATAGTGGAGCAATAGAAAATTGAAGGGAAACTTTGGCTGTTGTCCATTGGAAAATCTATGTCAGATCAACAACATGATAAAGTCAAATCCACGAGCTAACTCTGAGTTTTTGTATTAGATCCACATGTATGATCATTGAAACCTTCCAAATAGCTTACATTATGAAAGTCTAAAGAGACTATAGATCATGATAGATTGTGGAATATTGATATGGTGAAAATTATTTTGAAGCAAGTCCAATTTTTCTTTATTATAAATGTGGTTGATTATCCAACTTGCATCGCTTTGAAAAATGTGATAGTTTGAATGACTATAATGTACACCAAAACTAGCTTAGAGAATTATGTGTTTTGTATAAGTTATAGTTAATAATAAATAAATTATATCGATCGATTATAAAACTAATAATATCACGATGCATACAGTCAAACTAGAATTGAAAACTTAAAGAAAACTATGCTCACTTAAAATTTCCAAGTTATGCTCACTTAAAATTTCCAAGTTTTTGAGCAATGACTCCAATAATACACCACTAGTTATCATACAACATTGTGGTCACCTTGAAGTTAGTGACCTTTGACTTAGCCTTTGAAGTTGTTATACACACAATATTGTGTTCACCTTGAAGTTACTGACCCTTGACTTAACCTTTGAAGTTGTTATACACATAGAAGGCTATGGTTAGAGATTCTTTAGTCAAATCTCTAAGTAAAGGTAAGAAATAGTATTGATCATACATCTTTAATAAAAAAATTCCATTTTTGTACCTTATAGTACAACTTTCCCACTTTCATCACAAGAAGGTACAAGAAAAAACATTTGACATTTATTACAAGAGTAAAAATTTGGAGGGTGTATCCTTAGAGTGTACGAAGAAGAGTTACTAGAATCATATGCTTGAGAAAAAGCATCCTCACCATGTGTACTAGACATAAATTGCTTACTTATAATTATCACAAGTTTGAAAAACAAGGACGTAGACTTGAAGCTTTAATGAAATTATTCTCCTTAGTCATATTGTAAGACTATGTTTCTACTGTAGGACTACACCATCCCCACATTCTTACAATTTGAATCAAGATACTCTACAAAGCTCAAATAGGCATTGTTTATCGTGGGTCCATTTAAAGTTTTTGCACACTAGAATTTACATTTGGCATTGTTAATTTCAATTTTTAAAAGCAAATTATTATGGACTGAGATTGGCTTAATAAGGAGCTCTTCCATGTCTTGGTGTTGATTGGACCATTTTATGATGTTTTCGACATTCCCTTGCCAAACTATGTTTAGAACAAGCCCATGCTTTGGGTTTTATAGTTGTATTCTAATATGTAGATGACCTTGATTGAAGTATGATATTTTCTCAAAATGTTTTGAATTTAACAAGAAAAGTTTATTTTAAGAAATTCAATGAACTACAGCACCATATATGTGGCATGTTGCTAATGACTAAGAAATGGTTTCCATTGAGCGTTAATATTATTTAAAGGACCAATTAAGGATAAAATAATTTAGCATAATGATTTGGTTGTCACTTGCATTATAGAGAAATGCGCCTAGTATATATATCAACAGTAAAGAGGGTTGATAGGGTGCAAGTACTAAGTGTTGGACTTGAGCAACCTAGAGGGATTTAGGCCATGTATAGCACCATGACCATGTGGAAAATTATACATGTTTGGAAATTAGACTTGAGGAAACACATGCAAGTATATTGGTACAAGAAGTTCTATATAGATGCCCATGTTGGAGGCTAAATCTAAACAATTGAAATTCTTATGTGGTGAGAATGTAGATAACACATGGTTACCTCATCAGCATCCATGCAATGTCCAAATATCTTATCAATCTCATTGAGTGGATTGATGGAAATGGATGTGGAGGATTAGCTAGACATAGAATTCGAGATGAGAGAGGTGGTTAAGAATGCAATGGCGACAATGTGTTCCAACTCAAATGTAGAGTTCTACTAACATGAAATTATGTGGCAAATGCAAAAAGAAATTGATTAGGACAATAAACTTGGGGAAATACAAGTCATTAGAGAAGTAAGGTTGGTGCATATTGGCATTAGGTAAAAATAGAAGTGGATAACCTTAATTTAACTTTGTTCAAATTTCCAAGAACATGAAAATCAAGCATCTAATTTGAGCTCCTATAATGGACAATTAGAGCTTAAGGGTTAATTTTTCAATGTACTTTCTTTGAGATCCTATAATGGACAGAGATTAAGGGATAAATTTTCAAGTTCAATGGAAGTATCCATGAGGGACATGATAGTATGATGCAATAATTAAAGACATGGAGACAAATGATTTATAGAAAGGATGGAATCAAGGTCTTTCATATGCATAATTTTTTACAGAAAGTCTATTTTAGCTAGCCAAAACTTCTAGACCATAAGATTGTTTGGTTATAAGGGTCATATGGACAAGTCAATTTTGTGGCATGAAAAGGTTCTTTATGATTATTTCTTCATTTTTTATGTACATTCAAAACAATATTTTTCTTTTATTGAAATGAACCTACTTCCTATTGTAAAAAATACAATGAAAGTTTCATGCTCTTTCCCTTGTGTACGAATGGATAAGGTACAAAGGGAAGTTGCAACTTTCAAACACTTTCAAGCTATAGAACCAATGTGGATAATTAGCATTCATTTGTCTTTCATCTTACTACTATATTATTTTCACTATAGGTTTGGAAAGCCTCGAACCTCTAGAGGGCTTCTCAACCTCCCTTTTTCAATCAAAACCCTCTCCCCTCCCCTCTTTCTCACGTGTAATCTCTCATTTTCTCTTCCCCCTCCCTTTTTTCATTAAAGCCTCCCCCCACCCCACCCCACCCCACCCCTCCCCCCCACCTCTCCCTTTTAAATTAAAACCCCCTCCCCCCCTCTCTCTCTCTCTCATGTGCAGGGCCTAGGTTTTTTTTTTCTCTCTCTCTCTCTCTCTCCTTTAATTAAATCAAACTTCTTTTAAAATCAAAATTTTCTCTCTCTCTCTCTCTCTCTCTTAGATTAAAATTCTTAATTAAATATTTTTAATTTTTTTGAATTTAAAGTTTTCCAAACATAGTTTTTCACACACTTTGAGAGAGAGAGAGAGAGAGAGAGAGAGAGAGAGAGAGAGAGAGAGAGAGAGAGAGAATAGTCTTTTTTAAATTCAACATTTTTCTTCTCCCCCTCTCCCTCTCTCGTGTGTAGGGCCTAGGTTTTCTCTCTTTCTCTCTCAGTAAAAAGATTAAACTTTTTAATTAAAAGAGAGAGAGAGAGAGAGAGAGAGAGAGAGAGAGAGAGAGAGAGAGAGAGAGAGAGAGAGAGAGAGAGAGAGAGAGAGAGAGAATAGTCTTTTTTAAATTCAACATTTTTCTTCTCCCCCTCTCCCTCTCTCGTGTGTAGGGCCTAGGTTAGAAATAGAGAGGAAAAAGAGGAGAGAGAAAGATGGGAAATGGATTGTTGATTGAAGTTACCATGCAATGCTTTGTGGCAGTGAAGTTGCCACGAAGCGGCCTAGCATTTCGTGCACGCGATGCTATATCTAATCCCATAACTAACATAAAGAGGCCATTATCATTGCCCTCCTTTTGCATGGTTGAAAAACTATAAGGTCACATATGCATATAAAAGCAAACAAGTCATAAATTTATCACATAAAACCTAGGTTAAACAAGGACTAAGTTTAAATAATAATCTATAAAAAAGAATTATGATGTTTAAGACATGAAATATGGTTATCTTCTTAATTTCATTGCTTAATTTAGATGTTTTTATAAATAGAGGCACATAGTAAATGACATAGCATGTATTAGATTTAGTTTGATGAGCCTTATGAGTGTAAGAGAGTTGTAAGGATGGAAAATATTATAGGCTATATGAGGAATAAAAAGGGTAAGCTAGGTTATGTTTTCTAGTAATAGACTTCAACTTCTTATATTTCTCAATTCAATGCTCAAAAGTGAGACTAGTGATTAACAAGTAAAATTTTTGACTTCTAATCAATAACATAGAAAATATTTCCATTTGATAATGTTTGAAAGTCGAGGACCTCCTTTGAAGTGGAACAAAAAATGTGCATGTTGCATAGAATGCTTGTGTGAAATATAACATCAAATTGCAAGTCTCACATTAAGATTTCAAGGATTTGATGTTATAGTAATGAATGACCATGATTATGCAATTGGAAGAATATAGATGGTCCATAGATTGGAGGCATATAGATGATCCATAAAATGGAGAGATTAAGTGATGAAATTGATGATGAACTCCATGACTATAACCAATGTTGTACAAGTGACATCAAGAAGTTATAACTCCAAGTGTAGTGAACCAAGGAGTAGAGGTCATTGGCCACCCCTAGAGACCCTCAATGATTTAGGACTAGAGCCAAGGTATTTTGTATTAGTTTTTAATACAAATTTGTCATTTGGCCTCACTTAATATAGCTTAGGCTTGAAGCTTGTGTGAGAGCTAGCCTACACCCCCATAGATTAGGACAATTGTGCCTCTTATTCAGACTTATTGGTTTATTAGAATGGATGCTAAAACTTGTGTTCTTGATCAATTGGAATGGCTAGCTTTAGGAGAAGCTTTGCCACTTTTAAAGCTCCTATCTATTAGATGAGGTTTCTTATTTGGGGCCATCTCCTTATGTAAATACTCCTCTGCTATTGTACGTTAGCCTCTCAAACATGCAAGATGGCTAAATTAGTCTATTACATGGAGGGCCTTGACATTTTGGCATATTGCATAGTAAGTTTCTAAAAAGTGACAAAGTGTTTGGCGATTTTGTTCATATCCTTCTCATTCCCTCATTTGGATGCTTCCCTAACTTACTAACATGGATTTTTCTCTCACTACAATAATTCCAAATCCATCTTTCTCATCAAAAAGCTTCATTTGAGGTAAGTCTTTTTCAAGTTTGGGGAAGAGTAGGCTTTTCACTTCTCTTTTTTTTTGCTATAAAAAATAAATCCACCATAGCCATGAAATTTGATAAATCTCCTTCCGCTTGCTACTAAACTTCACTCATATTCTCTAGTGAGATTAGGGAGAAGGAGCACCATGAAAGCTAGCAAGGATTGGTTGAAATTAGGAGAAGCATCAATTTATAACTCATAATTCTCAATGTATAGCAAGATTAACCAATATCCAGAGCTCTCCTTGTCTACTTGAATAAGGTTTCTCTTGGATCTAAGGCTTCAATGGAGCACCAAATAAGTCAATAATAGGAAGAGTGGTGTCCAAAAATATGGCTTGAAGTAATCCCCTTTTTCCATAGCCAGTAATAGCTAGGGATCAATGGCTACAACAAATTTCAAGTGTTAGTGTACAAAGAGGGTGAGATGAAAGAATTTGAGCAAGCATATAGTCATCTTTAGCCTTTCTCTTACATTTGTAAAGTTTTGTCTTATGCTTGAGGAGCCTTTATTTACTTGTGCAACAAGAATGGAAGATAGTACTTTCTTTCTTTTCTCTTCCTTGTCATTTTTCCATTGTATAAAGAGATTGTAGTTATAAGAGGAAAGAACATATATATGTAGTCATTAAAAAATGGATGGGTGCCTTTAACTATATATTTTCCATCAATCCTTTCAATTTATTTCTTATTTCCCCTTCTATGCTTGAGCGTATTCCCTTATCTATTTGCAATAACTCGATCTATTGTAATTTGGCATAATAGTACAATGACTTTGAGGTAGGATAGGGACAATAGTGGGGTGACCCCCCAAAATCTAAAGATTTCAATAAGGGTGCAACTATGAGTCTAGGGGAATAGATGTGCTAGCTACTCTAGCCATGCTTGTCATTTTTAAAATTAGTCTCTAAAAATTTTCAATCCTATTATATTATTCTTAGTTTATGAGACTTTCAATTAAATTAGTCAACAATGGGATGGGGGCTACTTCAAGGAAGAAATTTCCTTGGGAAGATAGTATCATGGCATATACTTTAGGTAATCAAATAGTAAATTCAATTTGGGTGGAGGAATATATATCTTATGAGCCCTTGTTCATCAATCAATAAACCCTTGTGTTTCTCTTGCATTTGATCATTTGTATGCCTCTTGCCTTATGTTACATGTAGGTGTCTTTTCCTTCTTGAGAGAAATTGGTGGAAGGGGTTCTCCTCCTTTATACTTCCAATTGTTAATAATATAACATGTGTCATGCACATACACACTGCATACAAGATATGGTGGAAGGGAGCTTCTTGGGTTCCGCTCTCTTTTATTATTTTGGTGTGCTATTTACTATTGAAAGGACTAAGTGTGTTTTGTATATGAACACCACAAATCCTACAACAACTGATAGTGCAAGAAGGTACCATAGTGCTACATATCATGCTTATTCACTATGTACATTACTCTACCAATCATGTATGAGTTGATGGATAGAGTTTGGCATCATGTGTGCCATATCTACTGACACTCCCCCTCAAGCTCATGCCTTGAGCTTGAGGAGAGTGAGTGCTTGAGCTTGCATCACTCTAAGTTATGTACTCCCATAGCTTGTTAGAAGTACTCTAGCTTCTCTTGGTAAAATGACTTGTTGAAATATTTGTAACCTATTGCTTAGCAGACACATGCTATAGGCCTACATCCTTGCGAATTATCTTCTCTTGAATGAAATGTTAGTGAACCTATATTTATTTTGCATGAGCATGAAACCTTGGGTTATTAGCTAGCATAATGTTTTTTTAATGTTATCACAATAAAGAGGTATAGGATACAGTATGTCATAACCAATCTACTCTAGCAAGCTGCATAACCATACAACCTCATATGCTACAATTTTTGCCCCTTTGTACTTCTTTGTAGAAGTTAGAGCAACAATAGGTTGCCTCGTTGACATCCATGAAACTCCTACAACAACTAAATCCAATCATCTGCACTATTTTCATAATTTGAATCCATTTAGGCATTAAGTGTAGGCTCAATGCTTGCTTTACAGTGTCCATAACCCAATGTAGACTTCATGTAGTGCATGATTCTGCATATTGCATCTAGATGTGGTTTCTTTGAATATGCATAGATTAACTCACAACACCAAATGTGTAATTGAAATCGATCCATGTAATGGTAAGCTAAATGAGACCTCCTACCTCCTACCATACACCTATACATGTTTGGGTCCATCTGATCGTCTCATGATGCATTGATAACTTTGCATTTAGATCAAGCAGTGTGCTCATGGATTTACATGATATCATGCCATGCTTTTCTAGCATGTGTAATGCACACCATCTCTATAACATCAATGTATCATCTCCTTCTTTCAATAGCTCAATACCAAGCAAATATCTAAGTATTCCAAGATCCTTTATTAAATTCTAGTTGTGATTGACCCTTGAGCGGAGCAATAAGATTCTCATTGTTGCTTACAAGAATGAGCTTATTAACACATATAATGATCAAGATCTTATCACTCCATTTGACTAACACAAACAAGGAAGAGTCTAATGGAGATTTGTGAAATCCCAACTATTGTAAGTATCCTATGATGCAAGCATGACATGCTTTTTGCACTTGTTTTAGCCTATACATTGCCTTATGCAAAAATTTGCATACCCTTTGCAGATACCTTTGATCCTCATATCTGGGGGCAGTTATTGCATATAGACTTCTTCAATCAACTCTTCATTCAAGAATACATTTTTTGTGTCCATATGATGCATTCCACCTCTTGGATATAGTGTGAATGGTAGCCATCTTAACCATTGCTATGAAAGTCTCATAATAATCAATACCATACTATTGAGCTTAGCCTTTGGCCACAAGTTTAGCCTTATAACTGTCACACTACCATTAGATTTATGTTTTTATCTTATATACCTGTTTGCATCAATAACATTCTTGCCATTGGGAAACTCAACATGCTCTTTCTCTTCCAACAATTCATGTATGCATGTTATATAACTACAAATCCATCATATATCAACCTTTCTACTAGGTATCTCACATGTGTAGCGTGATGGGGTAAGTTATCTTATGCTCCATCTCTCTATAGATCTATTTTTTGTTCAAAATCAGTTGTCTTAGAGGTCATTAATTGACCATTAACATCATTAGTATACAATTGAATATTAGTTTCCCCTTGAGCATGGGATTTCAAGTTATTTGGCATTGATCTAGAGCTTTTGAGATCATAAGTTTGGGGCTGATTTATGGTTGTAATATCGACAATACTTCGTGCATTTCTTACCATTCTAGAGCCACTTGTGCTCTCAGTCACACCCTGACCTTGGACTAGCTATCTCTACTATAGTAGTACTAGTACATGAAGTACTTGTATCCCCTAATTGTGCATGTCTTGCACTTGATTTCCATACATGTCAGTGAACATATCATGACTAAGTGTGCCAACTGCTCAAATATTGAAGACTACATCATGACTAATGTAGAACTCATAAGTGACTAGATTCTAGCACCTATAGCCTTTTTCTTCTCTAACATATCCAACAAAAACACATTTCTCTACCTTAGGATCCAGCTCCTTCCTCTTCTCATAAAAAATGTAAACATAGAAAATGCATCCAAAACCTTTAAAATGAGACACATTTGGCTTAAGCCTTGTGTAAATCTCCTTTGGAATCTTACTATGTACTATTATTGGAGGCATCCTATTCATAATATAGATTGCATATTGTACCATCTTTGGCCAAAAATGTCTAGCCACATGTTTTTCATTCAGTAGTGCTCAAAGAAACTTAGCAATACTCATGTTTTTCTATCTTTCCATGCCATTATCTAAATGGATGGTAATAATGCATTACTTAGTCTCACACCCAATCATGCCTTGAAGGAGCTTGAACTTCTCAGGTAGTTTAGATTTCTCCCATGAAAAAATAAACCTAGATCCCCTCAAACAATCATCAACAAAGAAGATGTAGTGTATCATCTTGCTCATGCTCAGCCTAGGATGTTGTCCATGTATTAGAGTTTACCAATTCTAGCACTATTCTTGTTGTTGTCTCCCCATTGGGAAATGGATTTTCTTGGAAAGTTGGCAAGTAACACAAATGCACGATGAGCTTGTATACTTGAACAATGCCTAATTTGTCCCTCTTCTCTTTTTAGGAATACTTACACTTAGCATGACCAACCTTCTTTCCTTTGGAAACCACATGCATATTGTTCTTTACATATAATACCATACAACCATGCTAGTTGAAGGGCACTTCTAGATCCCTCTTAGTCATTTGACTAATTAGCACAAGATTCATAACAATGCTAGGTACATACATGACCTCTCAAAGAGATTGCTTAACAACATCGTCACCTTGAATATGCACATTCTTGGTGTGTGTAATCTCACACTTTGTGCCATCCCCTATGTAGACATAAGACATTTGTGCTATAGGATGCATGGTATCAAATTACTCAACATGAAAAGTCATATGATTGGATGCATTAGAGTCCACATATTACTCATTTGTCATGTGCATAGCACCTAGGCCATGTTGCATCACTAGTAGGTCACTACCACTTGATTAATCTTTTGAATAATAGTTATTTTGGGGTATCTCCCTTTAGTGACCACATTAGTTGTAAGACATGGGTTTCCTTCCTTATACTTTCCCTCTATCATGACATTTGTTGGTCTTTACCACTTTTGTAGATCCACCTCTATTTTGATAGATTGGAATAGTTTTCTGCTAATTCCGTTATCACTAGTAGCCTCCATAACCTTGGCCTTGGCCTCAATCTATTGCATTGCCATAACAACCTCTACCATGACCACCTACAAGCAACGAATGCTCTTCCCTCTTACTATTATATTTTCCACTTTTGCTTTCAATGATTGCTAATCAATAGGAGAATGAGATCATTGAGGGTTGGGATATTTTGTATAATTGAGAATGAGGTAATAAATAACTAGTACTCATTGCCTAAGCCATTTAAGCATGTTGTAACCAAATCATCATCCTAAACTTTGACTCTAGTGCTAGCAAGGTCCATAATATGATGACGAACCTCCAAGACGTTATCCTAAATATTGTTTGTTTTTTTCTTGACATGATGTAGTTCATGCTTGAGTTGCAACCTTTAAGCCTTAATGCTTGTTTGAAACAACTTTGCTATCATGTCCCATACAATTTTTGTAGTAGTTTTGTCCTATATATGACTTGCTATACTGTCCTCAATGGTGTTTGATACATAGTGAATACTTGATGGGTTTTTTTTCCCATGCTTTCAGTGCTACATCATCTCTTATTGGCCTACCCTATGTGTGCAAGATCCACAAGTTCCTATCAATGAGGTAATTCTTAATAAAAATTTGCTATGCAAGTTAATTATTTTTTCCCTATGTGCCATCTATTATGTGCAATTTACTAGATCCCAAAAATCCTTATCAATGAGGAAAATCTTGATACAAAATTGCTATGCAAGTTAATTAAAATTTCCTAATTTTTCACATGTAATCATGCTTACATTTGTACTGTCTTCTCATATGTTTATCGCACAAGAAACCTAAACAAAATCTAGCAAAGTATGGCCAACAAAATAGGAAAAGTTTGACTGCATACTACTAATATCTATTGTGCATAGATTACATCAATAAATTCATTGATTAGAATTCAAGCACTTTCTCCCTCAAAATATTACAAAGCACTCACAAGTGCATCAAAGGAAAGGGCAAACATTGCTCAATTTGCAACCGAACTAAGATGTATAGTGCACATGCACAATGTCTTGATATATAACCTTCATAGAATCCATGGCAAACCAATAAACGCTTACAAGTTTCTTGCTTAGTAAGAGCTAAGAGCATGTATTCCACATATGTAATGTATGTCGTGCAAATGATGCATTTATGCATTTGCAAATCTCCCAATCTAATATAAATAAGAGATCAATAGCTCATTATCTTATTCCCTATTTTGTTGATTAGGCTTTGGAATAATACCTTAACTACCTCAAATCAATAGGTAATGCATTTGTAGTAAGAAAAATTTAAGTTGTTGTCCAAACTAGAATAGTTCTATCTTGTGCAAGATAGAGACATGCAAAATGTATTAAATGAAATTTGTGATTACACGGATGTGCATCTCTCATTGTACTCTTTTTTAAAAGCTATAAAGCTTTTCAATTCAAAATTGGATTTGAAAGTTATGACCAAAATACTAAAGAGTTGTCAAACTACTAGATGTGTTGATTTTTGTAGGATGCTTTAAATTCACTCAAATCGGATAGAATGGATCAAACTGAATGCTTGAAGGTATTCTCACTTTGTCATCTTTCACACATATATTTCTTATGGAGAAAAGTAGAAGAAAATATAGTTTCATTTTCTTTATCTGATAATTAGGATCTTCAGTAAAAGTGAGAAACTCACACATTTACTCAACCCCTAATGGGCCTTAATACCATGTCATGAATATAACATGTATCATCCATGCACACATGACCACACATAAGATACATGGTGGATGGGGAGCTTCTTGGGCTCTACTCTCTTCTATTATTGTAGCATGTTACTTATTGAATGACTAAGTCTACCTTATATATTGGTACCATACACATACGCTACAACTAATGGTGTGGGATAACATAGTGCTACATGTTCCACTTACTCATGCACATTACCTTGTCTATCATGAATGAGTTGGCGAATAGAGTTTGTTGGCATCATGTGCACCATATCTATTGAGACCATGACCATTAGGACTAGTACAATTAATTGCATGATGTATTTCCCTATAATGGTGTTATGTCAATGGTTCTATCCAACTAAAATTGGGGGTCACATTCTAGAAGCTCTCTCTAGTGTTATGAAAGTTGCCTAACTCATCAAGTCCACCCAATCATAGATAATAAATTATCAAGATTAAGGTCCCCTACTTCGATGGGGTTATTTTAGTTATCTAATTAGCAAGGTATACTATTGGAACTTATGAACATGTAAAAGCAAATCTCTTTTATTATCCCATCACATAGGGTACATTAACATGATCTTTAAGAACATGAATAAACACTTAAAAAAACAATAATATACTAATTACAATAGTTTACTATAAGATCATCAATCTTGTAAGAGTGTCCAAAATTGTCCCACCTAGGATGGGACCTTCCAATCCTACAAGGTCAGTAGGCCATAGGTGAATGCACTTCTTTTCATGATCACAAGATATTTTATATGTGCAGAGCCCCACTAAGCTCTTTTATGTCTCCACAATTATCCTGCATCATAGGGCACTTACCTTTGCCCTACTATGCACTTGAGTGGTTTAAAACAAACAAATACCTACCACTCTCGCAAGACTATATGACCCTCATCTTGCAAGATGCTCAAGGCTTCTTGGTGAAGGGACTGTAATGGTCCTTACCAATATATCCTCTTTTCTATTTGACTATTACAAGCATGGATTCATTGTAAGATAACATTAAGGATAACCAATCATACCACACACAAAATCATTAATTGATTATTATCAACTATGCCTTACATGAATCTACCCTTGCTTTTATACCTGCTTTTCATTCCTAAAAATAAAAATGGATTTAAATATTGATTATAAGAAAATTCTTCAATTGTTGAAGTGTTTATACAAGTTGTTTATCAAGTATCATTTGTAGGTTCCACTAGTTGATTGAAAGCTCTTTGTAACGTGCCCGCCTATCGACTATCCAAGCATGTTTTAGCGGTCCATCGAGAAATGATTCTAGGCATCGTCGCTCGGTACTCCCATGGAATGTTTCGGGGTTTGTCGCCTAGGGTCTCCCGAGTCCACCTCGCAACGGAACATTCATGGTCCGAACCCACTAGGATCGACATGAAATTTGGGTTCCTAGTAGACAAAGTCTCTTGACAGCATCCTAGCATCGGGTCTTGGACATCCTACTTTATGCAGAGATACCGAATCCGAAGCAGATCCATACCACACTTGGTTCAAAGAGAATGGGAAATGAGAGGGATGCACTACTCAACCTCTCTGCCGTAGGGCATAGTCCCATTCCAGTCCCCTAAAATGGCATGAACCGGGTTCTAACTTAACAATACCTAAAGTCATTCATTGGTAAAACCTTGTGAGAAGCCTCCCAATTCTCTAGGATCACCCAGCCATAGGACGGACTCGTCGAGGATTCCGTCCACCCGCTTCCCTTGATAGCTTTAGTTTTCTAATTAGGTCCTACCACATTTATGTGTGACATTTAAAATTAGCTTCATTAATTAAGCCTTTTAGGGAACAGGGTTCGTTTGCGTAATTTACAGCACAAACATGAAAACAAAACAAGTAGTCCTTTTGACAAACAAGTTCCTTAACTTATCTTCAAGTTAATCTTTGTCTCCTGCCCATATAGGAGAATTATGTATCCCTTCTGTCCAACAGAAGTACCTGGTCCAAATCACATGGTACCAAAAATTTCCATCCTTTATCTAGAATATGATCTTCCAAGGCCACAAATGTTGGGCTCACAGCAGTCTACAGCTCCGTTTCGGACTCGACAAGGGTGTCCAAAGCTCCACTGACCCTAAGTGACCTAGGAGTGAGACACAACTTTCGTGGTTGGCCTTTTCACCACTTGACCTTCAACCGTTGAATCGAGCAGTGCCCTCTTGGGGTAATCCATGGTGTGATCTTGGAGATGATCCACCTATGCAAATATCCTTCCTTAATTAACCAATTAATAATCAAGCATAATCAAGGTAAATAGCCCTAATATCATCTTCTACGAAAATATTCCTTTATTCCCATGGCAACTTGTCATTATAGACCCCTTCCATTCATTTGCCATCAACAAAAGCCTTGGAATATTTATCCAAATCATAATGCAACAATCAATTGATTGAAAGAAAAACATTTAGGGTGTTGTTCAATCAACCAACAAAACTAATTGTATTTTTCCCAAACAATACAAGAATAGACGCGATAATAAATCCATCACATATTCACTCTCCCCCTTGGGATCAAAGAGCGATTCTATGCAAAAATTTCTTAATACTTGTATCCACAATTCTTAATGTCATTCTTTTTACGATTATGCTATTCATAGCCCTTGACCGATTGCTCTATCAACGAATAAGCCATATGCAACTAAGTGCAATTAACATTCTTTAATACATGCACTTTGCAAACTCCATCTTTCAAACATGTGAGAAGAGGCTTATCCCTTCCTATGATCTATTCTCGTACATCATAGCATATGCCTAATGTATCTCATGCGAGAATCAAAGCAAGCATCTATCAATTTAGAAATCAATTACTTACGACCAGAACATTAGTTGGATTGACAGTGATGCCTTCTCCTGAAGCTTTATTACTGGTTGTAGGATTGCCATCCGCATGCGACATTCTTTGCTTGGATGCCATTGTCCGCAAGTAGACTCAAGAGATTAAGAAGGCAGAATAGATTCGAGATTGGAGAGGGTAAGAGAAGATGGCTAAGTCGAGGATTGAGATAGAGAGAATTGTGCAGCCTCTCGGGGTAACTCTTCTCTCTCTCTCTCTCTCTCTCTCTCAAGCTCTCTCTCACAATCTCTTGGAGGGGTATTCTTCTCTCTACCTCTCTCTTGTAGCCTCTCAGGGTCTCCTTATGCTCCCTTGTGCCTCCCCATACCTCATATTTATAATGAATTAGAGAGGAGGGGATAAGGCTGAGAACAAGAGTGGAGGGGCTCTTGGAAGACTCAGTGATTTGATGCTCAGATCATAAATCTAATGGTTGCATTGGCTACAAAAGGGGGGTAAAACTTCAAGACACTTGTTTAGAAAGCTCTTAGTTCACTCCTTCTTCTTTTCTTTGTTCGTAGACTGTGATCGTGGCACGCGCGATTTCGCCAGCCACTTTTCTTTATTTTTTTCTTTTTATAAAATCTCCAAAACTAACTAAAACATCACTTGTCTTTTCTTTTAAATGACTTTCAGTTCTATCTTTTTAGGATAATATCTAAAATATACTAGTTTTTTTGCCCAAAAATCTAATATTTTTGGACCATTCAAACTATACACATTAATACTAGTGATTAATATGGCCGATAAGTCTTGTTCACATTGTAACTTCTGTGAAGGGTGGCTATGGTCCTTGTCAATCCGAGAAACTGACTAACTAACTTTCGAACTAACCAACTAACTTTTATTGCGTGGAAATATTACACTCTTCTTATTAGTTGGATTTGATGTGCTTTGAAGGTCTTGTTCCTTAATAGACATTTTCCCACAATGTTAGGGTTTGTAACCACTCTTGCCTTGGTGTCTATTCTCCATGATTAGTTTAGTCAACATTGTCTATATGAAGATTGACTATCTTAGAGATTTCTCATTATACCTAAGAGTCCATAAAAACTTTTGATAGTGAAGGAATTATGAAATTCTATCCACATAGACTTTCTTATTAGCATCATCACAATCGTATTAAGGTACAATAATCAAATTTATCAAAATTTGGATGCAGAAGTTACAACCAAATGAAGATACAATAGATTTCTTGACCGGCATAGCTAGGAAGTCATGGGAATGTAGTCATGGACTACTTGGGTTCAGTCATGGGCTAATGTAGTCATGGGTAGTTGGATTAGTTGCTATGTTAGATCTTAGAAAAACTAGTCACTTAGTCAATTCCTTCCAACTAGTGTGAGTCTTGATCTTTGCAGTTATGTATAGTCTTAGCCCAACTTGAGTATGTGGGTGGGCAAGCTACTTTAGTTGTAGGCTAGGCAACTACCTTAGCTAGAGCCCATGTTATTTGACCAAGAGTGAATAGGTTGTATTGGGTAGGCAATAGAATCCTTCAATTGTGGGCTAGTCCAAGTGATTGGGTAAACTAATGATGTGGCAAGTAGGCTGTCCCTCAATGAGGTTAACTTGAGAGGAGGTAAGGAGGCTAGGTGATCTCATTTGGAGACTACCTTAGTTTGAGGATTAGTAGGAGGCTACCTCAATTGGAGGCTTCTTTGAAGACTCACCTGGAGTCTAAGCTAGAGGCCACCTCAATTGGAGGCTCAGTTCAAGCCCACATAAACGTGCTTGAAATTTTAATTCTACATGTAGATATATACATAATTTGTATGAGAGTGAGCTTGGAGCCTGGATTTTGTGATGACTATTCTTTTTGTGCCATTGGTATTCTAAAAATAACTCCAAACGATGATGGACTAGTCACAAAGCTGGAAAATGAATAGAGATAAACATTTAAGAGGTAACAAGGCCTTAAATATATTGAAAAAGTAGGCCATACCTTGATCTCAGTTTGCTATTTCTTGAAAAACTAAGCACCACCTTGATCTCTTCTTGCTATTTCTCATTGTTAAATTACCTACTATTTTTGGAAGTTATTATTGTGATGACAAGTGCTATTTTTGGTAGTTTTTGAATTATTTTAACAAATAATATTGAGAATTTGGAATAAGGAGTTTATTTCAAGTGATAACATCTTAGTCTCTATTAGCAATAGTACACAAGGTGATCAGACTCTAGTCCCAAACAAATTGCTACAAGTTCAAACGTTTTTGATGTTATCCCACATTTTCCACAACAACATGGGAACTTATATAAAATTTTTGAACCAACATATTTGGATATGTATCCTCAAGTCTAATATCCAAACATAGATTGCTTTTCACATGATCATGGTGCTATTTAGGGCCTAAATGCTCCATTTTTCTCAAGTCCAATAGCGAAGACTTACACCACACTAGCTCTTTAGACTTTTAATGTATATGGTAGGCACATTTCTCTCCAATTGAAAGGCCAAGTTAATCCCTAATTGTGGTTAATCAAATATCACCAATCAATAAGAACTCCTTTTTTCTAGTCACTAGTAGCATGCCACATGTGTCATTATTTGTAATTCATTGAAGTTGTACATAATACATTTCTTTTCAAATTTACAAGTTTTGATAATATTTTTGTCCTTTGGTTTAGACTTACCCATATATTAGAGTGTGACTATTATTTCCTTGAAGGATGCACTTACTATAAACATAGTTTGATAAGCGAGGGTTTTGAAATATCATAAAATGGTGCAATTGACACCAAGGCATGGAAGAGATCCTTTTTAAAACAATCTCAATGCTCACTATTGTGTTGTTATATACCAATGTTAACGACATGGGATATTGTAAAATTTTCAAAGTGACCCATGGTAAACCAATGTTTTTTTGAGCTTGGTAGAGTATGTTGATCTACATTTTTAAAATGTGAGGATTGTGGAGTCCTACAGTAGGAACTTAGTCTAAGAACGTGGCTAGAGAATAAAACGTCTATGTCCTTGTTTTGAGAAGTAGTGATAGCTACAAGTTGGTGATTTATGTCCTGTAGTTCACATCATGGTAAGATCACTTTTCTTTAGCATATGATTCTAGTAACTCTTCTTCTTCCGTACATGTCCTTCACACTTTACTCTTGCAATAAAAGTCAATGTTTTTTTCTTGTTGCTTGTGATAAAAGTAGGCAAGTTGTTCTATAAGCTACATAAAGTTTTATTTGTTTATTAGAGCTTTAAAGATGGATATTGTATCTTTCCCTCGTGTTAAGGTTTCACCTAACAAATCTCTAACATAACATCGTGTGTGTATGACAACTTTAAAATGCTATAGTCAAAGGCTACTGACTTAAAGGTGAATAGCATATTATATGACACTATTGATGTGTTATTGGCGTGATTGCTTAGAAACTTTAAAAGTTTAGGTAAGCTTCATTCCTTTGACATTTCAATTGAGATTAATTGTATGCAATATACTATAATTTGTACTTTAATTCATTGTGTCCAATGTTGCTATTTTTTTCAACCATAACTTTTAGAAAAACATCACATTTTTGAAACTAACCTTGACGTATAATTATTAATGCTTCTAGCTATCACTTTTTTCCAAATGACACACACTAATGCAAGTTGGATACAAAATCCATGTTTATCATTAAGTACATTGAAAGTTGAAACCACTTAAAAGAAATTTCATGTTAATCAAATTTGATTGGGATCTAAATCCTCTTCTTTCACACTCTAAGACATGCCTCCCTATGCCTTGATCATTCTCACTTGCACATCACAAGATGCTATGATTAAATGCATGCTATGTGGGTTCTAGCCAAAATAATTGGGCCTAGGTTTCACTTGTTGCATGGATTTTTTGGGCACCTTATAAAAATGTGGCAAAGCCAGTATTATTACCTTCCTCAATACAATAGTAAATCCGATTTCTCTTTTTGACAAAAATAGCATGCACAGGCACTAATTTAGACTTGGGATATGCAATGATTGATGCCCTTGGTGGGCAATTGGCTCCTTTTTAGTCCCTTAAGCCCTTCCTCTCATAAACTGTAGGGAATATTAATAGCAAGGCACACCTATAGGCATCACTACTCCCTAATCTCGACACCACCTCAAGTACCATGCAATTGGCCCTACAGTAGCAAGGAGACCATGCTAAGAATGTGCAACAAAGCTAGTAGCAAATGAAAGTAGCATAGATGCGAGGTGACAAAGTATGTCGAAGTTGATTGAAGAGGATTGAAGAACCCCATACTTGGCCACCATGAAAATATAAAGACTAGCAAACCTATGAATCATATTGGAAAAAGGATGTATTTTTGTAACCCCTAATTTTAAGATCTAGAAACCTATTTTTTGGAGGCCAATATGTGTCGAAGGACCTTAACTAATAAGTAGGGGATTATGGCTTATAAATATGCCTTTTCAATTTTTGAGACATCATACTTGTGAAAAAATGACACTGAATGTAGCTCTCTTTTGTGCACTTCATATATTCTTAGGACCTGAGTGAGAGAGCAAGGGAGGAAATGAGAGGATTGAGTGTGAGACTAAGTGAGGGAGTGAGTGGGAGGATTAGTAGAGTGTGTGGTTTACTACTACCATGACCACCCCCACCACCACCACCACCACTACCTTCTTCTTCTTCTTCTTCTTCTTCTTTGTACATCCATATTTGGGGCTTTGAGAAGCATGTACAAGTAGCTCACTTATGGAGATTCAATCAAGGAGCAAGACAAGGAGGTAGGATTCCTAGAAAAGATCTACTTGTAAGTAGTGGAGGCTACACATTAGTTTGTTGGTAAAATAGATAGATCAAGTAGCTAGCACATGGTGGGAGCAAAGTGGTTTGGCTGATTCATCTCTAGTCACATAGCATAGCAAGTTTCAATTGTATAACTTGATAAGGCTGCATGATAATGTGTGTTATTAGATCAACCTAGCATACTTGGGATTATAGAATAAGGCCATTTGTTAAATGAAGATGCTAGAGGAAAACTCTTCAATAAGCAAAAATTTGGATGGAAAGAATGCATCCTTTGTGTAATATTTTCGCACGAAATATTAATGATTTTTGATCCTACACACCCCACGCAAGAGCAGTTTAAAATAATCTCCCTGCGATTAGAAGAACCCTGGGCTAAATGCTCCACCCTCGCGCGTTAATAAACTCCAGCCACATTGTGCAAAAGAGGCCGAGGCTAAAAACCTGCAAGCCCACACACGAACACCCTCCATGGGAAAAAAAAGGGGAAAATGGTTAAAGTTGTGGCAAATTTTTTAATTAATAACCCCTCCCCCTCAGCCAATGCATGGCAGGGGAGAGGAGGGAGAGAGGGAGTGAAGCTAGAGTGGTGGAGTGCATGAGGGAGGGAGGAGGCATGTAGAGCCACGTGTGTGGCTATCCCCCCCCCCTTTCCTATAAGACCTCCCCCCTGGAGCTTGGGGAGGGAAGGGAGAAGAGAGAAGAGACGCGATTGTTGCCGCACATCACGGGCTGCCGCCGCCACGATCCGCCTCCATCGCTTGCTGTGCCACACCCTTGCCATCATCATCATCATCGTTAGCATCATTATCATCATCATCCTCATCATTAACATCATCCTCCTCTCCATTATTACCTTCTCTCTCCACGTAATCTTCTGTCATAGAAGCATTAGAAGCTTGTTTTGGAAGCTTCTAAATTAGAGCCTCCATAAGCACTGTTCTCCTGTGCATTGCAGGTTTTTCTTAAAACCACATTCTGTAAGGGCCGTACCCTGCGCAGAGGAGAAGAACTTAGTCGAAGAGGATTCGTAACACGTAAAGGACCCAAGAGGAAGTTGCTGAATCGGGATTTGATTTGTCAATGCCTCCCAAGAAAATGGTGAGAGGCGCACATGCGGGAGCTTCCACTCCGAGTTCACGTGTGGACAACACCTCGAACCTCAATACCCAGGTTTTTAAAATTGATTCTTGCATGAAAAGAATGCATTTAAGCATGTCATTAATTCACATAGTTGAGTTAAATACATTTGGAAATTTTAAATGCAATTATCCATTCGTTTTACAAAGTTTAGTGCATGCCCATTAATTGAAACTGCTCGTACTCGCGTCAACAAGGGTAGTTGCAATCTTCTTGAATGATAATGCATAAATTAGAAGAGGGTATCATGCTAAGAAGGATAGAGATTATGTCGCATGCTGCACTTATGATTTAAATTCATGGACGTGATTCGTATAAAGGATAATCTTAGACACCATTGAATGTTGTCCAAAGAATCGCAATGCATGGAAAGGAAACTATGAACTTCACCAGTTGCATGCGAAGATGCTTGCATTTTAAGTCGGGTTAAGTGCTAAAGGAAGGATAAATTAATTGTCAGACTCATGGTATTCGCTCATGCATGGTCTTCTTTTATCGAAGTTTGTATTTAGAAAAGGATGCATTTCATATTAAAGCTTGAATTCAATGCATTAAGCGAAGGGTTATGAGCATAGTTCTTGATAAAAAAAACAATGTAGGGTCTATTCGAGTTAGCCCTAAATTGTCAATCATTATAGTCGGCAAGGAAAGGAAATGGTCATTGTACCTCTTATAGTTGCATAGAAGGAAAAAGTCTATGAATCACATAATTGCGTGGAATGTTGTATCTTGAATTTATTTACTTACATCTCTTAGGAAAAGTATTTGCATCTCTTCTAAGGAAAGATCACCTCTTGTCGCAAGACAATTAGATCGATTTAGGTAAATCGCTTGTAATGGCATAACCCACATAGAATTCATAAAAGCATAAATAGTTTAGTATGATGAAAACCTCAAAGTGCTAGGTAGGGTTCAGTTACGGTAAAAATTCTGCCTAGTATCGCACTTGGGATGCCAAGTCAAGACTTTTGATCCCAAAGGCCCTACCCACATTCACGAAATTTTAGGGTTAGCTAAAAGCCCACGCAAGAACGATTTAGGGTTCTCACCCTAATGATCGGATGACCGAATGCTAGACTTCTGCAAGGAAGTTAGGAACCCTAAGAGCCAAACGTTGTTAGTCTAGTAGGGTTAGGGTTGGGTTGGGTCAAGAGGACTCCCAAACCCTACATCTTGACCAAAGATATTCTCAACTAAGGAATATCGTTTGATGAGTGAACTAATCCTGCAAGTCAGATGCGACTCCTATGCATCAAGTTGCAATGTCGCATGGTTTTATGTCTAAACCACAAAATAGTATTGCCTCTCCTCAGAACAAGGGTTGGCAGGTTCTAAGTACAAGTCAAATTTACAAGAGGATGAGTAGTCATCCTGCTACATCACCCTTCTTTGGGGGAACTTGCCAAGTCGCAACTGATCCCGGATCGAATGCTAGGTGCATTTAGAGAAAAGGAATTATACCTTAGCAGTTGGCCAAACAAACGACCATTGGATTGATTGTGTTTGTATAGTTAGGAGCACTGTTTGTACTTCTTTGCTCAAGGAACTAAAGCTGGAAAAATAATTAATGCTTCAGGTTGAAGGCCTGGAGGGAGAGGCAACATCAGTTACCCCCGACTGTCTGCCTGACCCTATCCAAGGGGGTTGTTAGCCGCGCCAGGTACGTGGACTGAACCCGCGCGAGAGGTCTCTCCATGGGTGCTGCTTGGAGCAAGAGGACGCTTAGGTGCCGGGGGGGGCTCTGGCCGTAAATCCCTTGCCTCCGGGTCCTGCACAAGAGGCCGACGTGACTCAAGATTTGGATCTCAAGGCCCGCATACTAGTCTATGGGTGGAAACTTGGAATAGTGATCCCTGAGGTTTGCTGGATTAGCCTTCGGGTGGATTATGGATTAGCCTTCGGGCTGGATTATGGAATAGCCTTCGGGATGGATTATATGATGTATTCCAAAGACTGATAAATAAGATCAAATGTTGAAAAGGAACTTGTTTGACATTGTTTTTCTATGTTAGTGCTTAAGTTACGTGGAGGAACCGGTGATTAATTGGCTAATTAAGGAAGCTGTTTTTGCGTGTCAAACTAAATGTGATAGGTAATTAGATAATTAAAGCAACCACAAAGAAAGTGCGGTGGATGTGACCATGGTTCCGTCCTACGGAAGGGTGGTCCTGGTTGGCCGGGAACTTTTCTCGAAGGAATTTGACAGCAAGGAACGATGACCTAGAATATAGAGTACTAGAGTCTCGATTTATGCTGTTTTAGGGGAACGGAATGGGACTATGCCTTACGGGCAGAGAGATCAAGCTTTGCATCCCTCTCGTTTCCCATTCTCCTTGAACCAAGTGCAGCATGAATCTGCTTCGACCCTGACATTTCTGCATAAAGTAGTTCTTTTGGGGCTCGATGCTAGTTACTTCTGACGAACTTCACCATTAGGGAAACCCTGATTCAGGTCGGTCCTAAGTGGGAACGGCCGGAATGCTTTCGCTTCGTGGTAGACTCGGGAAGACCTAGATCGCAAACCCCATGACATTTCGTGGGAGTGTCGGGCGGCACTTTCTGGACTCTCTTCCTGATGGGCTGCTAAGACGTGTCCCACAAGTGGACAGGGGGACACGTTACACTTTGTGCTTTGCTTGATGGTTGGATGACCACTTAAGCTACATGAGATATTCCACCATAAATTAGCATTCCAGTAAGATGAGTTAGAAAACATTTGCAACAATCTTCTTTACCAAATGATTTGTGTATAATTTATTATAAAATTTATTCTATTAAGATAGTAGGAAAAAAAACCCCTTGCACTACTACATCTAGGGAAAGTCAAAAGTTTTTAGCACACACTCCTCTTCATCTTATGCTTTAGCTTCTTTCTTTTGGCCATTTTCTTCTACTTGCATCTAATGTGGTTGCAATTAAAATTGCATCCAGGTGTGTATGCATACATGTATGCATGGGAGCAAAAAAAAAGTAAATATTTGGAAGGCCTTGTCTGCATAGACCTTGCTTGAAGAGTTTCACCTATGCCTACCGAACGGACATAGAATGGTCCTTGTAGTTTCACTCTCTTAGACTCTAAATTGAGCCAAAAACTTTATGTAAGTATTGAAAACCATTGAATAGGAAAGCAAAAAAAAAAAAAAAGAAATCAAATCACACAAAGACGAGAAGGTGTACAAAGGAGAGAGTACATAAATGCTCACCCAAAAGAAATGCCCTTGAATAGGAGTGGGTGTACAAAGGAGAGAGTACATAAATGCTCACCCAAAAGAAATACCCTTGAATAGGAGAAGGTGTACAAAAGGAGAGAGCACATAAATACCCTTGAATACAAAAGCAAAATAAAAACCAAATCACACAAAGAGGAGAAGGTGTACAAGGGAGAGAGTACATAAACGCTCACCCAAAGCACTAATGGTTAGAGTTTACTTATGATTTTACATGCTATATCATAATAATGAGAAAAATGCATGGAGAAAATTATATCATAATTTGGAGCTAAATGGAAAATAGAAATATGTGAAATAATCACATACAGCTTAATGATCTCTACTTCCACAAATAATTCATTAAGGATTATTTATCGATAATAAGGAATGTGGTGTTACCAACATGACCAACTTCACTTAGATAATTTATGCTTGATCTTAATCCTACACTAATCAAATGTAATGAAGGAGACCTAATTGTCCTAACTAAGAGGAAAGAGAGAGAGAAGGATTGCAGAAGAAGAGGGAGAGGAGAGAGAAAGGTAAGAAGAAGAGAGAGAAAGAGGGTGATGAGGAGAGAGAAAGACTAAAAGTAGAGAGAGAAAGGCAAGAAGAGGAGAGAGAAATGGCTAGCAGCCATGGAAGAACAGGGAAGAAGGTGAAGAAGGTGAAAGGACAAATGTGTATTCATCAAAATGGTGCCCATGCAGTGTCCCTTACACCTTTTACTTAGGTCAACTTGACCTAAGTATTTCCCCTCCATTACAATCCATCCCCACTCAAAATGAAGTTTTTGTCCTAAAAAACAAAGATCGGACTTATTGGTATAGCCAAGTAGTGGGCTGCAGAGTACTACTCTGTACAGCATTACAAGTGGCAAAAGGTAGTTGGGGGGGGTTTTCTTGGCATAGACCCAGTAAAAGATTGCCTAATATTCAAGAGTAGTACTAGTCTATGCAGAGGGTCAAGGTCAGCCTGTAGCCACCCGGGTCAAAAGGGAAAGTGGTATTGCTGCCATGCATTGGATCAGCTTTCATAAGGTCAAAGTTAAGTACAGCTGGAAGCATGATCAGCATGGTGGTATTCTCTAGCTCTTCCATAAGCCTCTCAGGCATCACCATGCTCTGTATGACTGAAGCATATGAGGCTGAAGTCACCATTGCATGGACTGCATCAACCCCTAAGTGCTACATATTCATGGACCCTGCATTCTTAGTGATGTCCAAGCATTTAAACTGCAGGTCTGTGGACTGAAGGGGCTCTCGCATGGGGTCATGATCATCCAAATCCACATGCTGCCCATGGTCTTTTTTCTTAAACTGAGGTTCTTGTTGTGGACCCATACCAAAATGGTCTTCAACAAGATCTTCTCCATCCTTTGCATCATAATAATCTAATACCAAGAGTATTTTGGCAATCTTTGCCTTGCATGTGGCTTGATGATTACAAGATATCGGCTTAGCACATCGATAGCATAAGACCGTAGCATGCAATTCCCGTATCGTATCACTAGTAAGATGTCTAATGCGTTTAGCCTTAGATAGCAATTTACACACCTACTCATCACCATTGGTCAACTCAGTAATAGTTTTGACATGCTGCTCATAGTCATCTTGCTGCTCATGTACAACAGATGGCTGTCCATGCTCATGACCATAATGCTCATCCTGTCCATATGGATGGTCATACCAATGTGGTTGCTGCTCATAATGGTATTCATGCTGTCCATACTGCATATGGTGATAATAACCCTGCTATGCATCAGAGGGACAATTTGGTCGAGCATATGCATTTTCTTCCACTGATGTTTGCTGCTCACGTACATAAGCATACTGCTCATATACAACAAATGGCTGTCCATTCTCATGACCATAACACTCATGCTGTCCATATGGATGGTCGTAGCAATGTGGCTACTACTCATAATGATACTCATGCTGTCCATACTGCATGTGGTGATAATAGCCCTGCTGCACATCACACGCATAACCGTCATAAGCATGCGGCCTTTGATCATTGATCCCATAGCATTGGTCATGCTGTACATAATCTCTACGAGAATGCATGTCACAAGAATGTTCATGCTGCTACCCAAATACATCTATTTGCTGTTGCCTACTACCAAAACTTTGGTCATATTGTTGCCCATAAACATGCTGCCCAAGATTGCATGATGACTGTCCAACATGACTACAATGGTGTCCTTGCATCCTAGGCTGACCATAAGTATGATGATTGACAAGTCCATGAGCATAGGTATCGGCATGATGTCGGTCAGAATCACTTGCTTGCCACTGCTGCATTGCATCAGGGTCTCCATGAGGCAGCTGCTCATATGGTTGCGTGGCATAAGAATCTCCATATGCATGCTACTGATAGGAACCATGTTGTTGTCCATAGGGACAATGTGATTGAGTATATGCATACATGCTGCCTACTAATGTTGCTCACTGTTGCTTTAAACTTCAGACCACGTAAGCAACTGTTGCCCACTATTGCTTCAAGCCTCAGAACTGCTGCTCACTGCTGCAGCAGATTTCAGACCACTTAAGCAACTGTTGCTCACTATTCAGGGCTCACAAACATATTCACCACTGATGCCAGAGTACTTTCAGGGTATACGCGTCAAGTTCAGCATCAAGATCAACAGTGGACTTGTCACAATAAATGCAAAGGGTGAGAATACTAGGTCCTCCTCCATTTATTCATGAGCCTAGGCCTTCAAACTGCAATGTGCTACAACTGAGGGACACCTAAGAGGCTCACTGCTGATCACTTGAGCTGCTTGCCTGCCAAGATAGGTGCATTTGCCTCAATCTCACCTTCAGTCCCTTCCGGGGTCATTAAGACTTTAACTTGGTGGCCATCTGTACCTGAAGTATCAGAAGTTGTAAAAGTTATGTCCCTAAAGCACCAGACAGTAGTAAACCCTCTGCCCCTAGATCTGACCAATGCTACTGTAGAAATCTTCTCTTGCTTGAGTGCATAGGTAGGGTTATCAACATCAGCTTGCTATTTGATGAAGCTAAGCATTCAGGCTCTTACTTGATGTTACCCCTAATTATTGTGTCAAAGGCCTTATCACTAGCTGGTGTGAGCTGCAGTACCTAAGGATTCTACCAAGTTGCTGATGTTAGTGACATACAAACTCATCATCTTGGAGTGGCAATGTATGGCAGGGATTCCAATATGAGCTCAGTACCCAGACTGGGCACTTGGTGTATGCATGGACCTAAATGGAGGACTTGTGGTTGTGGGCTTCTATGTTTCCAGGACTACAAAACAGGTTGAAGCCTTGAAGCTGAGTTGCAGCGATCTCATTCACTGCCCTACAGTTGAAGTCAGGACCCTTGTATTTGGCTCAGAGGCTTTGCGTCAGGCATAAATCAACCAAGCTGTTACAAGGCATCTAGTTTCAAACATTCTCTAGACTTACATGACTCTTGTTTACAAGGGGCATGAGATGAGTCGTTCAATCCATTCCGTGCTTCTATGACAAACACTCTCCTCTGTACTACCAAAATGTACAATTTGGTGCAATCTTCTAGCCAGCAGTACCTACATGTAAGGTTCTTGAGCAGAGCTTTGGGAATCTCTTTGTTGTCTACTTGGAAGAGAACTGAATGTGTATCAGTATTTTTGTTCATTACAAAACTTGCACAATTCAACACACCAAAAGTCTCAAATAGTGGTTCAACTGAAGTTATTTATGCATTGGCAGAAAATAACCTAGCACACTTTTATACACCTCTGACCATATAACTCTCAAGCATTGCAAAGCACCCCATATAAAATCCAATAAGCACAATAGGATGTCTCAAGGACCCCAAGCTTGCTCTTCCAATTACGAGAGCACCTGCTGAGACAATGGTGAGAATTATGCCCAGAATTATTTCAGTGACCTACTGATCTCAAAACTTGATGGTGAGCAAGTAGCTGCATTGCATCTCTGACCAACATGCCCAACACCACCAATTGTCATGAAAGGGTCTTCACACACCTTGCCCTGGAAATGCCTTACTGTTAGGCCTGTGCTTAATTATTCTTGCACCATGAAGGTGTGAGAAATGCGGGATCTAGAGCATGGCAAAGGCGGAAGCTATGGAGGATTGAAGGAGAAGTGTGGACTCATGATGGAAAAGACACTGTTTGTTACACAAGTGAATTAGGTTCCAAGATTGAGATTTGGACTCATAAACACAATCTTTGTATGTGGACAATGACATTGACACTTCACTAAAAAGAAAAGAGTACTATCATTGCATTAAGAAAAGGAAGCAAGTACAATGCTTTATAGGAAAGTAGGAAACTGCAGTAGGCACCATTGTGCATATAGGATAAGTTAGCCTGCATATCCTTGACCCTGAAGCTCCATACAAAGAGGCTGTTTGAGTGAGTGTGATTGCTGATTCTCAACACCCCTCCTCAATCACAACTAGAAAGGCACAAAGTGTGTAGAGGCTGTAATGAGAACCACCTGCAAAGTGTGGGCACACCACAAACATGGTAGACACCAGAGGCTATCGCAGAAAAGGCTAAGTGTGGGCACCAAAACATGATGGACATCCAGAGGCTGTAACAGGGGCCTCACAAAGTGTACAGGGACTGTAATGCCAAGTTACATGAGGAGTTTACAAAGCTTATGGCAAGAAGCATTAGGGCAAGGAAATACAAGGCTTTTAAAACAGTCTATCAGAGTTGTGAGAGTAGAAGGACTGATGAGTCTTGTCCTTCCGATCCTGGTGGTCTTCATCTTCATCTTCATATTCATCTTTTGGTCCATGGTCTTCTTCTTCTTTTACAGCTGCAAGATAGGCCTTTTGGGACCTCTTCCTAGCATGACAGAACTTTTCAGTATGTCCGGTCCTTTTGCAGAAGTCACAGAAGAGCGGTTCCTTTTTACCTTTGTATCTGTTGTTTACATATAACATTTGTTCATCCTTTGAAGTGCTAGGCTCTTCTTTGCTTTTAAGTTTCTTTTCTTCTTCTAACAGAGATGCCTGGATATCAACAAGTTCAGGATTTGGCATGTTGATTAAAGTTGTTGATACATTATTATATTCAGGAGGCAAACTCTTAAGTAGAACACCGATGCAAACATCTTCATCCATTTTAATGTTGATTCTTGCAAGTTGGGTTAGAAGTCCTTCCATGTAATTGAGATGTGTGGCAAGTGATGTGCTGGACTTCATTTCAAGCCTGAAGAACTCAATTAGGAGACCATACTTTGATGATTTAGATTGTGCACCGAACAGGGTGTCAAGTCTTTTCCATGTATCCTGTGAGGTCTCACAGTTATCCACATGGTGGATATAACTGTCGTCTAGCTCCAGTTTGATAATGGCCTGGGCTCTGTCATCATTCTTTTGCCAAGTAGTTGCAAGGTCCGCGTCCCGAGGTTTCTTCTCTTTGCCATTTGTGATGGCCCAGAGACCCTTTTTCATCAAGATGAGCTTGATGCGGGTTTGCCAGGTGTGAAATCCGACTCCTTTGAATCGAGCATTTGGAGAGTCTTTTCCCATGTTGAGGTTGCAAGATCAGTAGCAAATCAACACCAGAATTCTGAGAGGACAGGTTTCCGCGATTTCCGCAATGCTGGGGTCAGGGCGCAGCAATGTCGTCGATTTACATGCCAGGATGAAGTGCCTTGAGTAGAAGAACAACTCCCTAGAAGAAATCAAGAGCTGAAATGGCCTGGTTGAGAAGTTATTGAAGCTCCAAGTAAGGTAGGTCTTGTCTGGCCATGGCAGACACAGAGCAAAGATTTAGGATTTTCACAATGCTGAGCTTCAGATGATCAAATGTCCTGGATTGATGTGATATAGGGAAGCTTTGTGAGTTGGAGAATACTTTTCCAGAAGGAAGCTCCAAGAGATTTGACCTGTGGAGTGAGATATAAGCAGCTCAATCTGACAGGGTGCTGCTGGCTATGGCTGCCATGGAAGCTTCAGTGAGAGTAGAGTTGGGAGATGAAGTCATGAGCTGACATTGAGCTAGATTGAGGTTGAGAGGAATCAAGAGAGGCTGGAGAAGCAATGCCATGCCCAACTGGGCTCTGATACCATGTGAGAAATGCGGGATCTAGAGCATGGCAAAGGCGGAAGCTATGGAGGATTGAAGGAGAAGTGTGGACTCATGATGGAAAAGACACTATTTGTTACACAAGTGAATTAGGTTCCAAGATTGAGACTTGGACTCATAAACACAATCTTGTGTATGTGGACAATGACATTGACACTTCACTGAAAAGAAAAGAGCACTATCATTGCATTAAGAAAAGGAAGCAAGTACAATGCTTTATAGGAAAGTAGGAAACTGCAGTAGGCAACATTGTGCATATGGGATAAGTTAGCCTGCATATCCTTGACCCTGAAGCTCCATACAAAGAGGCTGTTTGAGTGAGTGTGATTGCTGATTCTCAACAGAAGGTCGAGCACCCTTTTGCTAAAGCTTCCACACAAGTCCAACCAAATAAGTAGGTTCTAACATTACTGAATCATAGGATGAGTGGCTCCACAAAGATTCAATAGGACCCTGGGATGGTCATAACAAGGAAGGCAATAATGATTGACACCTTGAACAAGTACAAATCTGATTTAAAAAAAAAAATCACCAAGCCACTAGGATAGTTTTAGAATGATGAAAACCTTGTCCATAGTAGCAAATCACTGGGCATCCACTATGGCTACTATATCTTCCACTGATACATCTTTGCAAGTTCTCTTTGACTGTGTTCATTACTCTAATGAACCTGTACTGCTTCACTTCTTGCATATCTTCAAAACTGATGTAACGCTGCTTCCCTTTTTGCATATCATCAAAACTGATGTAACCAGCACTGATCCACTGCCCTCAAAGCAATTATCATGGCATGAAACCTTGTCAAATGGTGCTTTTTGGACAATGAGCAAGATCTTTAGCACTGCTTCACTTGTTGCATATCTTCATAGCTGGTGTAACACTACTTGGTAAAGAGATCCCTTACCACCCTACAGTATACTGCACATTGTAAATCCTACCACAGTGCACACTGCAAATCCTTATGGGACTCCCAAGTCTGGCAGAAGTAGGACAAAGATGGGCTACTCAGAGAAGAAAGGGTGCAGATCAAGATCTAGAGATTCATCTCAACTGATTATTATTGCTGTCTTTATAACTTGCCCTCCATAGATGACGGAAGGGTTGCCATTGCAGAGGCTGAAGGAAGCATAGGCACCTTAGCTGAAGTGCTGGATAGTGGAACACAGAAAGAATAGGAGCTTGTGGCAGGGATTTTCTTTTTGTTGTGCACCAATAGTTCCGAGCATCTCCTCTTCGATATTCTGATACTTCATAAGCCGGACATCAAACACCTCTAAGCTTGACATCAAACACCTCTACTGTCCATTCTTCTTTGACCAGAGATTGGACCCATGTGCCTTACCAGGTTGGGGATATTGTGGAGTCTAGCATTAGCCATAGCTGCCCCTACTGACATGATAATTCCATTATTCTCTAATTCTTGCAAACGGTGCTGATCTATGTCATCACTCGACTCAGGCTCATCATTTTCTGGTGAATGTGTGTGCCCATTCCAGTTTACGCAATTCACCTCGGTCTCCAGACAAAGAGACAGAGGCGTGACATCCAGTAGTAGCAGGTCCTGCACCTTCTCGTTACCCTCACTGCTCTTCTGGAGTGAGCTTCCATGGCTCAGGAAAGCTGGAAGATGGACAAGGATGAGACTAGTTGCCAGCCGCCTGAAGGTCTTGTGTCACAGATCCTCAACTCGTAACCCTTGTCTGCGCCATCTGTCTACCCCCAGCCTCTTCTTCCCTCATCAATCCGTCCACCAATCCATCGTGCAAGATGCAGATCTTCATGAAGACCCTCACCGGCAAGACCATCACCCTCGAGGTTGAGAGCTCTGACACCATCGAAAATGTTAATGCAAAGATCCAGGACAAGGAGGGCATCCCTCCTGATCAGCAGAGGCTGATCTTTGCCGGCAAGCAGCTTGAGGATGGCCGCACCCTGCTTGACTATAACATTCAGAAGGAGAGTACTCTCCACCTCGTCCTGAGGCTCCGTGGTGGCATGCAGATCTTCGTCAAAACCCTAACTGGTAAGACCATCACCCTTGAAGTTGAGAGCTCTGACACTATTGATAATGTCAAAGCCAAGATTCAGGACAAAGAGAGCAGCCTAGATTTTGCTTTACTCCCTTTGTGATTTATCCTTCTGCTCGTCAGATGCAAAATTTGGCTCTCATGCTTCATCCTCTTCTATTCTCAAACTTGCCACGAGCACTGCGAGGAAGGACTTGATCTTCACCGGCTGGTGCTTGAACCACAGAGACAGAATGCGCAGGGGGTTGTGGGGACGATGGCCGAAAGCTATAGCTGCTCCTGATGCTCGGTGAAGGGAGGACACGAGAGCGACGAACTACTTGCCTGCCTGCAGGACTCAAGGAAACTGTTCTAAGCTCTCGGCACTCGAGAGACTGTTCTCTCTCTCTCTCTCTCTCTATAATATCCTGAGTCATGACGGCATGCCCATGCACCTCACCCTGACCTTCCTCACAGAATTCAAACAAAAAGAAGCCCACCATGGGGCAATCACTATGGCACTGGTTCTGACAGTCGGGGTATGGTGTGCCTTCAGGGGAGAGAATTCTCTGCAAGATTAGGAGGAGATGCAGCCACCATCGTGCCTGCACAAAACTCAAGAGGAAGAGAGAGAGAGAGATAGAGACAGGGGTACAACAACAACCTGTGGCTACATTTCAGAATCTCGACTCTTTAAAGATATCACTCACATATGTGAGCCATTACTTTGACTCACTCCCAACAAAAATAATGCAAGGGTTGAGGAAGGAGGAGAGAGAACGGAAGGATCTATGCTGCCTATCTTGTTTTTGGGAATGCCCACTGGTCTTTCTAGTGCTCCCTCTAAGTACTGCAGTGTCCTCTACTAAAACCCTAGAATTTTTACCTCAATGTTGAAAAACGAGCTGCCATTTTGTCTTCATGCCTTCAAATTTGATCAAACCTCCTGGCATAGCTTGTGTGGAGTCCAAGAAAGCTGCCATGTCTAGTACTTCTTGACTGCTGTGGTTCTTCAATACTGTACTTGTGCACAGTAAGGTTTCCTAAAACTGACAAGAAACTGAATGTAAAGGAGAGAGAAAGGAAGGATCTAAAAACTAAGCTCTGATACCAACTGTAATGAAGGAGACCTAACTGTCCTAACTAAGAGGAAAGAGAGAGAGAAGGACTGCAGAAGAAGAGGGAGAGGAGAGAGAAAGGTAAGAAGAAGAGAGAGAAAGAGGGTGATGAGGAGAGAGAAAGACTAAAAGTAGAGAGAGAAAGGCAAGAACATGAGAGAGAAATGGCTAGCAGCCATGGAAGGACAGGGAAGAAGGTGAAGAAGGTGAAAGGACAAATGTGTATTCATAAAAATGGTGCCCATGCAGTGTCCCTTACACCTTTTATACTTAGGTCAACTTGACCTAAGTATTTCCCCTCCATTACATCAAAGAACTTCATCTATACTCAAATTTATGACCAATTAGAGAAAATGAAAGATAAATAAAAAATTGAGATAAAATGACATGCAAAAGAAGCAAGACTACCTACCATTACCCTTCTACATCAAGTCATTGATTAAGGATTATTCTTCCATAAGATACATGGCCTCATAAAAACATGATCACCTTTGGTTGTGCAAAGAGGTCACCTTGTCAATCATTTTCCTATTTGGGGTGCCTTGATTTTTGCAAGATAAAGATTAAGGGGTTAATCCTCCTCCCTTTAAAATTAAGACCTCATTCTTAAAGAATAATAACTTCGAGAGGATAGTTGATGATGCCTGATAGAAATACTTCATGGGGCTCAACCTCATAGAGAGATGGGATGCCAAAATAAGGGAGTATATAGAAGTTGCCAAAGCTTTGGCAAGAGAAATATTGTTTACCTCAAGTCTAATGGATTCTTTGGCCTTGGCTACTAGGGATAGTATGCCATTTGTTTTTTGTGAGTTCCCTTATGATGAGGTTGCTAGAGCTATTCTTGCTTTGTAGTTGAAGATTTCCTTCATGTTTGAGAAATAGAAAAGTTGGAGGATATTTGAGTTCAAGCTTGAATTTGATGGCTTCAAGTCAAGGATTGCATGTCTACCATATTCTTTGACTCTTTGAAATAGAAAAGACTCCAAGACTTGATTATCAAGGTCATTGATTAAGTTGTTTAATAGTATTTTGCGAAGGTTAAAGCTAAAGAAGGTCTAAGAAAATTGAAAGTGCAAGTGTCAGATTTATTTGATGGCGGATGATTATTATTAGAGTGCTTCAACATATCATTTTTGAGAAAATATATTATTTTTATAATTGATGGATATAACTAGATGAGTACCTCCTCATTTGACTTACTTAGATCTTCAACAATAAAGATGGGTTTAGGTATTTTTCCATCTTCTAAAAGGTTTACTACCTTTACTTTAGTTGGGCTATCAATGGATTCACTAGTTTTGCCTGTCGTCTAGCACCAAGCATGATGACAACTTCCTCTTCTTGAACTCAGTAAAACACTTGGGGAGATCTTGTGGCCTATGTTGAGAACATGCACAAGAGGACGGGTTCTTTTGAGGTTCTTGAAGATGCTTCCTTCTCAAGTGAATAGGTCAAGTTAGTAGTATTATTAGATTCTCAGTTTGGCTCCATTGATGTTGAAGGAGTGTCAAGATGACAAGTCTTCTAATGGTGCAGTGGTGAATAGGTCAAGGTTGGAAGTTGGGTCCAAGGTGTGTAATTCTAGCTACTCATACTCAATGGATTTTGTAGGTATTCCACGCATTCTAACTTGGACTTGACATAAACAAGGCTTGCATCAATGATGAGGGGATATGTTTAGAGGCCTTTGGATCTGTTGTGATTTACTCAATGATCCATCCATTAGTATCATAGTCAAGAGCAGAATTAGTGTCACTTTCATACTCAGTGGAGGCATCCTCAATGCCACTCTCCTCATTAGTATTGGAGCTCTTGAAATCCACGATTGAGACAAAGAACCTACTATGATAGTGAAATAAACATTGATGCAACTCAATCCATTGCTAGGTTAGACTAACAAGTAATTCTTCAAAGGTTGCCACTCAGATTTGCCTCCTCTATGTCCTATGCTTAAAATAGGCTACCACTCAGATAGGATTTTGGGAAGCTCACGTGTATCAATGGTGGATGGGGGGAAGCCCTTAGGCTTAGATGATGGGCTAGGATTCATAACCAACAAGGGCATAGAATGAAAATTTTCATGGGTATCAAGCATATTAATTAGGGATTTTGTTAGGCCTTGTTGACTTTGGTGTTCATTGGTTGCTTTGTACTCTTCTTCCTTAGTGAGCGGGAGCTCCACGGTGGCAAAGATATGCATCCAATATTACTCATCCTAAAGGTTGTGAACATGCCTATTCAATGGCCTTTGTGCTAGAAGACAAAAGGTATCACCTTGTAATAAGCTAGAAATAGCATCTAGGTCAAGTGTGGTGGTCTCTCAGCTATTCATTTTGATACACACATCCTTAGTGCAATCGTCCAAAATGACTAGACCATCACCCCAATCTTCAATGAGTTGTGCATTGTGCATCTAGGTTTGGTTGATAAATAGGTCATAGTCAACTCCTTTCATGACCAAAAATGTGAAAAAAAAATCAACACCAATGATCTTCATTGGCCAATCCTTTAGCACTCCTATGGAGGCATACCTTAGAACCATTGTGATTTTCAGATTGAAATGTACAAGCTCAAAGGGTTTCCCCACATTTTAATAGGACCAACTCCCATATCTATAATACCTCTTCTTGTGGAGTTACCAAAAGATATTCCATGGTAGAATTTCATGCTATTTAGCACCCTCCTAGAACATGGAAACTCCTAAATGACTTAGTGCTCGGGTAGGTGGAGAGGTGTACAGGATTTTGTAAATTCTCCTTGGTGGTTGGGGTCCCATCACTTCCACTAATCTAGGTCTTGAATGTTGGTTAAATGGGAGGATTTCCTTTGAATAGCATACCCAATGGGATTAAGACACTCATAGAGGCCAATGCAATTAAAAGTCCCAGATCAACTTCTTGATACTGAAACTTCCTTGGATATACTTGGCTTGCAGTTGTGCTTCCATTTCAGTAGTGGGTCGTTCAAAAGTGTGGGAACTAGTTGGTGAGCATAAGGGGACTATGCTAACCCCACAATGTGGTTGCAAATTTTCATTGACTTCTTCTACCCTAATTTTGGCTTGCACCTCTTCCGCCTAGTCCTTGACTTTTCCAATCAATTTTAGTATTCAAGGGTTTGATACTCACCTACTTTTGCTAGGGAAACATGTTTAGTGTGTGGGGTAGAGGTGGCTTATTTAGCAATGGAGGCAACTATGGTAGTGGGTACCAAGGTTGCTCCTTCACTATTTAGCTTGAAAGTAGTGTGGTTAGCTTTCTTCTTTGCATTCTTCTTTCCAATGATAATACCCATTGCTAGAGATAGTCTTGCCTTGATTAGCTTGTGCTTTGGTAATGGCATTGATCTCAATGGGAATCACATCTTCATCTTTCATTATTTCTATCGTGAATCGACTCAAGGGTACAGTGGTAGGTACTATGGATTTGTGGATGCTAGCTTTCCTCTTTGATAAGTTTGGATGCACATGGGAGATTCCACATTTGGGACATCTTTGGTAAACTTCAAATTCCTTGGATTATTCTTGTTTTTGAGGGCATTTGGTGGAGGTATGTCATGCTTTGCCCTCTACCTCTCCCTAACATCATGATCAATACCTATTGATTGTCCATGAGCACTGCATTTCCTTCATTTAGGAGACAAACAAATTAGTGTAATCCTCTTCCTCGATCGGCTATTCAACATAGTAAGATGGAGCATCATTGCTTGGAAGTTTAGATTGACCAATTTCCTTATCGATAAAGGTTATTTGGACTACATCGAAGGAGATAATGACTAGGCTCTAGAGTTATCGAAGGAAAATGCTACACATGAGCATGCCAAGGCAATGAATGAAACCAAGGTACTCAAATAGTTATATATTGGCTTTCTATCAGTGTTTTAGACAATATGACTAGGCATATACATGATACAAACAATCCTACGGAAGCATGGAATAACTTGGTCAAGTTTTTTGGTACAAATATCAAAGTTAGAAAGTTGCAGTTAAAGTCCAAGTTGAACAATGTCAAGCATGGAAATCTATCTATAAATGACTATGCATTGAATATTAAGAGTGTTGTTGAAGCTCTTGGATCTAGTAAGGTGTAGGTTGATGATGATGATATAGTGCTTGCATGTTTGGATGGTTTAGGTGAGGAGTACAAGCAATTCCAAACCTCCATCAACACAACAGACACCATCATTGATTTTGCAGATCTAATATCTATACTGATATTAGTAGAGAAAAACTTGGATCTTGCTACATCATCGTCAAAAAGCAAGAATAGTTCCAAATAGATACTCTACTCCAACACAAGTAGAGGTAGAGGAAATGGTGGTAGAAGCCATGGTAGTGGTCACTATGGCCAAATCAAGGGTGATCTCATGACTCACAAGAGCAATCACATATAGGTGGTAGAGGCCACTCTTGAGATAGGGGGATCATAGAGGACATGGTAGGCAGAACCCAAGTTATGATAATAGAGTATGTCATAATTGTGGTTAGAAAGGTCATATTGCATATGGCTCTCTAGAAAATAGAAGAGATGAAAACAATAGAATTATGCATCTAGCAGTAATCAAATTGATTAAGGAGAAGTTATTTGTTATGTAATTCATGATGAATACAGATGCATCAACAATAAAAACTATAATGATGTATGGTATGTGGATTTAAATGCCTCTAACCATATGCCATTTCATGGATAATGATTTAGAAAAATGAAAAATCTTGAAATGCTTGGTTTTGTGAAAATAGGCGACAATACAGTGCATTCTATTGCTCATGTTGGGAGTGTCCCATTGTCTATACAAGATAGAAAAGTTAAGTGTTTGGTTGCCGTGCTGCATGTGCCTAACATCACAAAGAACCTAGTTTTTGTTGGGAAAATGGTTAAGTAGGGATTGTAAGTGAAATTTTATCAGAATGGTTGCTTTGCAGAAGATTTCATGAATGGATGTAAATTGGTTGTGCAAAAGGCAAGCATGTGTGAAGGATATTTAGCTTGGATATAAATATAACTAAGTTGAATATTGCTATGGTTGCACAAGTTGTAGGAGTTATGGTGGCTAATACTAACATTTGGCATACGATTATTGGGTATATAAATATGCATGCTTAATGTTGTACTTTTGAATGTGCGGGGTCCTATAAATACTGTATCAATGGTTAGATATAAGTACCATGTAACTTTATTGAATATCATAGAAGGAAGGTATTGGTGTATTTCATGTAGGAGAAAAGAGAGATGTTCTCTCACTTTTAGAAGTTAAAAAAATTTTGTTGAGAAAAAAAAAGGGTTATAGATTAAATACCCAAGGTTAGATGGAGAGAAAGGGTGCCTCTCTAATGAGTTTAGTAAATTTTTGAAAAAACATGGAATTCAAATGCAGTTTACATACAAGTATTACTCTACAAACAAAATGATGTTGCTGAAAGGAAGAACATGCACATTATAGAAATCGTACGAGCTTTGATGGCTAAAAAGAACACACCTCATTATTATTGGGATGAAGCTGTCTCTATAGTTGTGTATATTATAAATAGGACTTCCACTATTGTAGTGAAGGATGTGACACCACAGGAGAAGTTTATTAGTAAGAAACAAGGTTTCTCACATATTAAAGTATTTGGGTGCATTGCATGTACATGTTCCTAATGAGCTAAGAAAGAAATTGGATCCAACAGTTGAAAAGTGTATATTTGTTAGCCTCCCTTGAGCAAATGGGTTATAGGTATTATAATCCAATTATATGTAAGTTATGAGTGACCAAAGATGTTGTATTTAATGAGATGAGTAGTTGGTCATTGTTGATTTTTTTTTTGTTGTTGTAGATGATGTAAAAGATAAGGTGGTTATAGAAAATGTGGATCGATAGTCACAAACATTGAGTGGGTTAGAAGAATCCTCTTTTAGTAGATCTACTAAGAGACCATGGAGTGGCAAGTTGCATGCAAATAGCACTCCTATAAGTGTAGAAAATGTATCGCAAAAGGAAAAAAGAAAAGTGGTTGAGCCATTTGGTATGCTAGATATTTCTATAGGCTATTCACATGTAGATGGCAAGTTTGATGGCTCAGATTGGAGTATCGATGAGGAGTTTAGTATTATGCTATTCTTACACTTGGTGTAAGAAAAACTAGGGCTGATGCAAAGGGATCACAGAGTGTTTTACAAGTGCAAAAATAAATAGGAGTAAGGTATCTCATGCACAAGTTAACATATAATGGTCATGTTGCTCGCCACCACTACATGTATATGGTGAAGGTTATACAATCAATTGAGCCCACTTTTTTTGAGGAAGTTATTAATCATAAGCATTGGAAGAAAGCCATGATGAAGAAATTGATGCATTGGATGTAAATTAGACTTTTGGAATTTGGTGCCATTGCCAAAGGGAAAGAAAGCTACAGACTACAAGTGGATTTACAAAATAAAGCATAATGCATATGGAAGTGTGAGTAAGTATAAAGCAAGAGTGGTTACTAAAGGTTATGCACAAACTTACGGGAATGATTATGAGGTGTCATTTTCTCTAATGGCAAAGATGGAAACTATAAGAGCTATCATTGTAGTGGCTGCAACAAAAGGTTGGGGTTTTGCATCAAATGGATGTAAAGAATGCATTCTTACAAGGTGAGTTGCAAGAAGTGGACATGGAGCAGCCACAGGGTTGTGAGAGCATGGGTCATCCCGATTATGTGTGCACATATCTCTTGGTGGAAACAAGTAATGGAATAAAGAGAAAATTTACTTGTAGGTATATCCCCCTGCCCTCTCCCCAAATGGGACTACAAAAAGGAAAAATAGGCATATCATGGAAGTTACATGAGCATTGATAATTGAAAAGAATTTGCCAAATATTTTTGGTCTGAAGCTATTCATACAATTATCTATATTATGAACAAAACTCCCACAGTTATAGTTCATGGAATGACTTATGAAGAATGCTTTATAGGCAGGAAGCTCGATGTGTTACACTTGTCAATGTTTGGTTGTATTGCATATGTTCATGTGCTAGATGAGCTATGAAGGAAGATCGATCCAAAGGATGAAAAATATATTTTCATTGGATACTCTTTAGATTAGAAATGGTATCACTATTATAGCCATGTCATAGGTGAGTTTAGAGTGAGTAGGGATGTTATCTTTAATAAGATGAGTAGTTGGTATGCATCTAGTGGTGATGCATTGGATGATAATGATGATCATGATAGTTATGTGCAGAAAGAAAAGCAAGAATCATGGAACCTTAGTGGACTAGAAATATCATCTGGTACTACATCTACAGTTAGCCTAGCCCTTGGTCTGAAACACTAAGTAGTCCTACATCTTCAAGTGCATCTAGTAGTGTTTTAGGTAAAGATAAAGGAAGGAAGAAAATGTCACATGGTAATGATGCATCTACTAGTCATTTGGTATTTGAGCTTGGTATTCCTTCAATTAGGACACCAGGTGTATAGAGAGCACATGGTCATGTAAAGGCTCCACTGAGTGATCCAGTGGTATGTAGGTCTAGTAGGGTCAGATATCTTGTTAAAAGATTTGGTTTGGAAGGTTATGTAGCTTACTATCATGCTTATATAGTAAAGGGAATTGAGGATATTGAGTCCACTGATTTTGAGGATGGTGTTGGTCATGCTTATTGGGATGCAACAATGAATGAGAAGATGGATGTATTAAAGGCCAAACATTCATTCTAGTTGTTAGGATAGCAACTGTTAGATGTGTGATTGCTTTGACAGTAGCCAAATTTGGAGTTTGTAGCAAATAGGTATAAAAATAAATTCTTACATGGTGAATTTTCAAGAAGAGGTGTATATGGAGCAACCAATAGGTTATGAGGATTTAGAGCATTCCACATATGTGTACAAGTTAAAGAAGGTGTTCTATGGGACTGAAGTAAGCACAAAGCACATGGTTTGACAAGATCAGAGAGTGCCTTGTCAACATTGGATTTTATGTTTCCAATGTTGATCATTCACTTTATATGAGAAAGGAAGATGCCGATTTGGTCATCATAGGCATCTATGTGGATTACTTGATTATTATAGGTGATAGTGATAGTGGGATTGTTGAAGTCAAGGACTTTTAAAAAAAAAATCTCTCTTGGATGAGCTAAGTTACTTTCTTGGTATTGAGGTGATCAAATGTGATGATGATATATGGCTATCCCAAATGTGGTATGGTTTGAACACATTGTCCAAGTATGGTATGAAAGTGTGTAAGCCTCTTTTAGTAGCATTGGAGCAAAATGTGAAGTTGAGTACTAATGTTGGGGATAAGATAGAAGACCCTACTATATTCATGAAAATAGTAAAAAGTTTAATTTACATGACTATCACAAGGCCCAAACTTGAGCTATGCCATTGGCCTTGTTAGCCAATTTATGCAAATGCCTAGAAAGCCTCATTTGGATGCAATTAGACACACATTGAGATATGTGAAATCCACTTTGCATTATGGACTTTTTTGTGGTGTAGGTAAGGATATACATGTATTTAGATACATAGATCTAGATTGGATGTCTGACATAATATATACTGGTAGATTCATGTTTTCCCTTGGTAGTGTAATAGTTATGTAGAGTAGCAAAAAGCAACCTACAATAGCTTTATCGAGTATAAAGGTTGAGTACAGAGATGTTGCTATGGTAGCATGTGAGGTGGTATGGCTACAAAAATTATTGGGTGATTTGGATGTGCAAGGAGATGGTCCATTTGTCATTCACTATGACATTATGAGTAGCATACAATTAGTTAGGAACACAATGTTTCATACTAGGACAAAATACATTGAGATGCATTACCACTTTGTGGAAAAGAGAAGATACTTGCAAGTGAGATTGACATAGTGTATGTAGGCACATATGACCAAATATTTGATATTTTCACAAAGGCATTGGGTGCAAAGAAGACTTGAAAATTTTGAAGCTTACTTGGAGTTGTGGAGATACAATTGAGCTTGAGGGGGAGTGTTGAGATAACAAGCTCAACACATGCAAACATTAATGATGGAGTACCTAGTTAGATGGATTATCACGTCTACACTTAGCATGCCAGTCATTATGATTCTTACATAGCCATTGACTTATTACTTATTATATTTGATTTGTTATACCTACCTATAGCTAGCACAATTATAGCACAATTGATTAATATAGTTATTTATGCACTATTTGACTTAATAGCTGTCTTTCATTTATGTTGTATCTTATTTATACTTTGTGTACATTGTATTGTATGTGAAAGAAGAAGAAAAAACTATCAATAAAATTTTTTGGTATATATCTCTCTTCTTATATTCTTGAGTGAGCTTCCTCTTGCATGTATAGTGCGTGTTTGGACCAAGGCTCAAGCAAGTTCCCACACCACGCAATTCATGACATAAAGAAGATTGATAAATATGAGAAATAAAAACATAGTCAGATTTAGTTAGGTATTGTAAGGCCAAATATCACGTCACTAAATTGGCTAAAAAAGAGGTTAGAGAGAAAGAGGCTAGTATGAGTGTTGCAGATGCCTCTTCTTCTAAATCACAATCTACAAAAGTTATGCTAGATAAAAAGTGAGCATTTAGTGTGTAATGCAATTATGTCCCCTTTTTATATGATTCTTGCATGTTTATTGTAGATTCAAATATATGATGCTTGGACAATGGTGCCAATGAGCATATTACTTCTAGGAATAGCTTAATCATTATCTTAGATT